>NC_139563.1:21869487-22187030 GCF_965112155.1 Podarcis liolepis
ATAAATCAGTGCATCACAATGAGGAGGCCTCTTCACCTGTTCCCTATTCCCGAGCCTGCTCTTCTCTGGTTCCACTTGTGACCTGGCACTTATGCCCATTCCTAGAATCTAACTGATCCTTCTCTGAGGGCTGTTTTCTTTCCCTCTTTTCTTTTTTTTACAGCCTGAAGCTCTGAAGCCCCGAGGAGAGAGAGGAGAGCTGGGGTTCCTTCGCAGCCTTCGCCTGCCACGGCTGCGCTGGGCCTTAAATCTCTTTAACTCCAGGCGGATTGGCTCACCTCCAGGCTGCGCGCTGGAAACACGGCGCTGCCATGCTCTAGACCACGAAGCAGAGATGCCTTCAAGGGCCCAATAGCAATGAGGCAGGCTCTTAATCAAAAAGCTTCCTGATGGGTTGTTGGGTTTGCCTAAACATGTTGCAGTTTCACAGCTTAAGGATCTCAGGCTGCCCAAATTTCACACATACACCCTATCAAGTCAGCTCCTTATGAAAGAAAGGTCACACATGAAGACAAGCCTACAGATAGATTGTTGGTGGTTCAGCTTGGTTAACTTTAATCAATGTGATTCATCACTGCAAAGAGAGAAGAAAATGAATAATGGAATGCCAGGCATTCTGGGCAGGCTATTTTGTATTGTTAAAATTAATCAGTTTTCTGGCTACATATTCAAAGTACATACATGAGCTTGAAGGAAACAAATTATCAACTCATGGACCAATGATTAGTGATTAAATTATTTGGGGCAAGAAGCCTGACAATGCCGTCTATGAATCCAGTGCTTCAAAAATCATATTTCCCTATTAACCTCAGCTGCAAGATTCTTCGACTGACATATTCAATTTAAAGCTCAGTTAAAAAGTTAAGGGGCATCCATCCAAACAGCCTGATTAAGCCTGCCAATTGCAACTTAGCTTTCATGCAAACACATCTATTGTACTAGTTTCAGCCTCCCCAACTGCCTGGGCTACTTCAGAAATATAAACTGAATCTATCCAGAGAGGCAGCCTTGTTAATCCATTTCAGAAACAGTGAAGAATCTTATGACACCTTAAAAGCTAAGAGACAGCAGTGTCCTGGACCACAGCAGGAGTTAGAACTCAAATAAAGAGGGGAAAGAGCTGGCTGAGGAACAAGACTGAGTCCTTGAACTTGAGACCAAGACTAGTGACCTGCACCTGAGGCTTTGCACCAGCACCCCTACAGGCAGTTCCTCCTTAGTCTGAACAACCTGGAGAACGAAGTCCCATCATGCAAGACACCATTTGCTCACCAATACCTGCTCATTGGTGCAGATGACAGGCAGGTAGAAAAGGAAAAGCACCCAATTTCTGGGCTATGGGTCAAAGGGCTTTCCTTTTAATGATACTCATTCCTCAGCATTGGTGGGTGGAGCATAGGAAAGATGGTCAAGGCCTGGGAGAAGAGGAATTAATTAGATCAGGGGTCGGCAAGTTTACCTCGCCTGGGCCGGTTCAATCCAGCAGAGATCCCTCTGTGGGCCAGATCATGTGTGTGCGTGAACGCGCATAATTTCCAGCGTCGGCATCTGCACAGACACGATTTCCGGCGTCGCAGATGTGAGTTCCTGTGCCACGCCGGTTTAGTGCACCAGACGGGGACTCATTGAGTGGGCAGCTCGGTTTGGGGGCAGCTCGTGGGCTGGTTAAATGACCCCCGTGGGCCGCTTGTGGCACATGGCGTTAGGTTGACGGCCCCTGAACTAGAGCAACCTTCAACCAGTGGATGACCTCCAGGTGTTTTCAATTGCAACAGCCAGCAGTAACAGCCAGCAGCTGGCAGAGCAAATGCACCCAGTGATCTGTCCATGGTACTGAAAGTCTTGTCTCTGGCCTTCTTGACCTACCAATCTCTGCTTGCAGATATCAAACTGAGTTCCTCATTTTCTCAAATTTTCAGTACTATCCCAGAGAGTGCTGGCTGGACCCCTCTGCCTTCAAGGTCATACTTGGGCTCCACTGCCTCAAAACAGACAAGTGGAGAGAGAAAGAAAAAAATAACAGCAGGTCTGTAACATTTCTGCACATAACCCAAGTATATTAGAGGTAACAAGAGAATGATCCATTCATAACAGCAGTCACTGTGGTAGCCCTGACTTATTGGCTGTGCAGTCCTAAATTAACATCTGTGATGGGAAAGAAACCCAGAGTCACAACCCAGAGTCACAATTAAGTAAGAACTAAGCAGAATCAAATCTATTGCTAAATTCTATTTCAGCAATTTCATATTATAGCTTCCTTTTGAAACCTTTTCATTGAAATATGTTGGCTTTGAAGTCAGCAGCAGTATGTCCTGATTTATGGATGCTGGCACTTTTTATGACAGATTTGCGTCCATTTATTCTCTTACAGAGCTATTACTGGATCCAGTGTTATCAGCTATTTGTAATTAAATAAACCCCTGCTCATTCTCCAAAGTGGTATATGTCATCCCTTGCCAGCAATGCCCTTTTGCAGTCTGCACAGGGGAAGCAGGTCAGTCTCCACACATGAGTATAAATGGACACAAACTGGGAATCGAAAATGACAACATTCTCATACACAAAACAGTGCGATCATCAGGAATTACAACAAATACAGTCAGTAAAATGATCTAAGGAAGAGGCAGAATTGCATTGGTTCAAACTTAATCATTTCAATCCTGCCACTGCATCTCTAAATAATGAGGAAGTGTTCTGAAAGTCTCCTTCTAGATTAACAGCACTTTAAATGCATAATCATGTAATCATGTAGTTCAAGTGAATTTCAACTTGGAACACACACACAAAAGAAATCCTGAATAAAAATCAATACAGTAAGGTTTTCTTCACTTCCTTCTAACTTACATCAGATAAATAGCATCATTCTCAAAGCTAAATACAATGTAAGAAAAAATATAGGCATAGAAACTATCGCAGGTGTGCAGCTGCTATGGCTGGACCAGAATGGGCCTGGAAACCTGCCTCAGTTGTGTTCAGTGGAGGAGGAGGAGGTGGAACGCAGGAATATGAATGTGAAGGTGGCTAGCAGAACAGGAATGGATGTGTATGGAACAAGGGATCAAATGATATGCTGGGCAGTTTACAACTGATTAAAACAATACAGCAAGAACTGAATGCAAAGCAAATTAGCCAGTTGAAATCAGATGCAGAAAAGCATTTTCTCCCTCCGTTAAAAGATCAAGCAAATGAAGTAGCATTTGTCTGGTGCCTAAATTTAAGTAGCTGCTGGGCAAACATGCTTCAGGAAGTTGTTCTGTAGCTGGGGGAGGGCATCATAAAAGGGCACTGTCCTTGGGTCACCAAACCTCTGAAGGCAGAGTAGCCTTGTGCCTTGCTTTACAGAATTCAATCCTCTACTGGAAGGGCCCCAGCCTGCATGGTCCAAGTCTGATTTTAAGGTAAAGAACAATAAGAAGGGAGAGAGGACGGGGGTCTTGCGGCAGCCCATCCACAGCACCTAGGCAGTGAGCCATGGTTTGGCTAAGTACAGTGGTATTTCAGGTTACAGACGCTTCAGCTTACAGACTCTGCTAACCCAGAAATAGTACCTCAGGTTAAGAACTTTGCTTCAGGATGAGAACAGAAATTGCGTGGCGGCGGCGCAGCAGCGGGAGGCTCCATTAGCTAAAGTGGTACCTCAGGTTAAGAACAGTTTCAGGTTAAGAACGGACCTCCAGAATGAATTAAGTTCTTAACCCAAGGTACCACTGTATAGTGTGCTTATGAGGGCAGAAATTACAGGTGGCCTTTTAAAAGACAAGTCTGAAGGCACAAGAGAATAGTCAGGCTGGTGGGAGAGAAGAGCAAGCAGAGACGAAACACTCCATACATTTTTCTGTTCCAAGAATTCTTGCTTCCTCACAATAACCTAGAAACCTAGTTTCCCCTATTATAAATGCTGATTTATTTTAGCTGTGCTACATAGCTTTGGCATTTGATATGCAGGCCTATTTTCTATGTCACCACAATAAAAAGCAGCCACAGGGGAGTTGGGGTGTGTGGACCAGCTTATCTAAGCTGGCTACCCCTCCAGGAAAATGGTTGTTAGAGTCAACAAATGACAGTCCCTATTCCCATGGCCCTTATGCTAAGGATGTGTTTAGATTTAAGGAGGATAAGGAACCCGGGGGGGAAGATTCTGACATCTCTCACAAAACTCTAATTCTGTCCCTCTTTAAATAGCATTGGCTGCCATTAGCTGGAACCATGCAAGGCTAGCTGGAGTGGGCAGCAGGCCTAGCTCCAGGTAGGGGTGTTCTCTGGTGGACCCTCTCTTAAGAGAGGGTTCCTTAATGTTGGAAGAAGCCCCAGCTTTGACGAGCTTACCTGGTAAGAGCAACAATGGGAAACAGCTGTGTTCCGATTGGAACAAGCTAAGCCTGGAGGCCACCATTTAAATTTTCCACAATGTTCCAGGGGAACAGTGCTTTGAAACACGCCTGGTTGTGAACTAGAGCCAGGTATCAAAAGCATGTCACCCCACTGCTAGCACACCTGCACTGGTTTTTATTGGGAGATTTTTTTATTGCTTTAATTCTATGAGAGGTTAATTACTTTTTAATTACTTTCTGTTAGCTTCCATCTGTTTATCCTCTTCATATCTACAATAATGCTGGAGAATGCTGATATCCAGATTTATTTATTTTTTAAAATTTCACAGCTTGGAATTACATTTGTCCACTTCACCTTGAGGTTAACCACTTCACCTCTAAGATAAGAAAATTTCCTGAATGCCTGAAAACCATATATGAACACAATCAAGGGTCTTACATTTTGAATTTAGCTCACTGAAGAGAGAGAGAGAGCGAGAGAGAAATCTAGAAAAGCTTCCACACTGAATGATCAAGTTGTGAACTGAACATAAATCATTATTCTACCCTTGAGTTAGCTAAACACTAGAGCAATGATTTTCAAACTTCCAGCCATCTGTGTTATTCTGCAGAGATTTGAGCCTTGCAATGGACACACTCCAGTGAAGTTTCTACCAGGCAGCCCAAACCAGAAATCAGGAACATAGCTCTTAATGCAAAGATGCATTTTGATGCAAAGTTCTTGACCCAATAGGAAACCATAGCTGTCAACTTACAGATTTGAAAATAAGGGACCAGCAGCCTCAAAAATATGGGATCAGCAGCCAAAATAAGGGATTTTCCGGGCACAGGTATGTTCAACTTCTGAGCCCCTCTGAGCCAAAGGCAGAAAGCCCAGCCAGCAGCCAAACAAAGCCTCAAGGAAAACCACCATCACCTCTCCGCTGGGAAGCGCTGAGCAAAGGCGAGTCCCCAGACAACGCAGCTGTTTTGATCAGCACAAAGCATGCAAGCTCCACTCCCCAATCGTTCTTAGACTTCTTATTGGGTGAGCAACACAGCCAAGCAACACAGTTGGAGCCTCCCTCCTCCCTGGCCAGCAGGGAGGGAGGGAGAGGAGCTGCTTCCTTTGAAACCCGGGAAATTTAAGGGACATCATCAATAAGGGACAGCAGCGGGACACGGCACTGAGATAAGGGACTGTCCTGCCAAATAAGGGACGCTTGACAGCTATGTAGGAAACTGAAGCAAGCTGCACCCTTATGAAGGCAAGCAAAGCCTGTTCTGCATTAGTTCCACCTCCTTGAAGGAAGCGCCTATATCCTTGTTTGATTCTGTATCCTTCTGTGAGGTGTAAGATGGGATGACTATCTCATAGCTCTCTATATTTTGTTGGATTATCCCTGGACATTGCCCATCCTGGCTGGGGATGAAAGTCAACAACAGCTGGAGAGCCACAGGTTGACCACTCATGGTCTAAAGATGGAGCAACTGCTCTGAGGACTCACCCTTTGAATCTGAGGGTAGTGGTAGGGCTTGGTGGGCACAGAAGTAGGTACTCTCAGGGGGGGGGGTAATAGCCTGAATCTTACTCTCTTCTTTCTCAAAGCACTATGTGATCTGAAGGTCAGTGGCTATGCACTGTCAACAGCACTTCCATGTGGATTGATTTGTGCGCTAAAAAATACTAACATGTTAAAGGGAATTCTGGAGTATACTCTAAGCTGGAACCTTGGGTTCTTGCAAGTTGCCATCCATTCTTCTTCAGTATTTCTTTTGTCCTGTGAAATTTGAGACTGGGCCCTAGAACATAGGCAACACTACTCTGCAGCAGCAAATTGCAAAAAACAAAACAAAAAAAACCATAGTAACTCAGGCCAATCTGCTTATTAAGGACATTTGTGTCTGCTCTGTCCCAGCTCCCCTTCTTGTTTTTCTCACCCCTAGGAATACAGTATGAAAACCACTGGTCTAGGCAGAGTAAAATAAAAGCTAGGCTATATTGTAGCTATCCACTTCTGCAAAAAAGAAGTGATTCACAATCTTTTTATAGTAAGCTAAAGTACACATTATCCACCTGTGCCTAGGCCGTGTGTGAACAACCTCCACTTGGATTATTCCCAACGGTTCAAAAGAAGGAACATCTCTCCCATTCTTTAAATAGGAACCAACAAGACTAGTGATTTATTATTTTGATTCCAGCTCAGCTCTGGACTTTGGGGATGCCATTAACTCAGGGATCAGACAAAAACTCCTTTAAAACCATGAATGCCTTGTGGTGATAGCAACAGAACTTACCTGCTTTCTTATTCTCTGTGATGAAAACAAACTACCATCTTCTCTAGCTACCTATCAAAAAGATGCTTCAATTCACTCATCACCTAGTGCCATTCTGTTCTATCTTAAGTGTCATCACTTTGAATTTGATTGTGTGCTGCGGCCATTGGGAATCCATATGGCAAAGTGTCCAGACCTTGTCCAACACAGATCCTGGAGGGACCCATTCAGATGAAGAAACCCACTCCAGCTATAGACTAGGAGGAGTCTACAGCACCCAAAGGCATTCTGAAGAGCCCTGTATCATGGATGCTTCACCTGCCACAAATATACGTGTTTTCTGGGATTTATAATTGATTTATAATTAATTGGGGGGGGGAAGGTTGAAAATAACTTTTGTTAAGAAACCAGAAGCTTTTCTTTTAGGAATACTGGGAGAAGAGGTGCCAAAAGACCAGGAAAAAAAACTATTCATGTATGCAACCACAGTTGCCTGAATGATATATGCCCAAAATTAGAAAGAGAAACTGGCTCCAAAAAAGAGACAATTGGCAATTAAAACTGATGGAATATGCAGAGATGGCGAAACTCACTGGAAGTTTAAAAGATCAAGACGAGAGCCTTTTGTTTACTAGAATGGGGGGAATTATTGAATACATGAAAACAAATTGTAAACAATTAAACACCTTAGGAGGATTGACATAAACACGAGCAGTAAGGAATTAAAAGGACACCCATATGCCCATGGGAATCCCACAAGCGTAATCTGTGGGCAAACAGTGCTTTCTTGTGATTCCTACCAATAGATAATCAGCACACTGGCTCTGACAGTGGAGGCAGAACAAAGCCATCATGGCTTGCAGTCATTGATAGTCCACTTTTCCATGACTCTGTGTAATCCAATTTTAACGCCATCAAAGATGGTAGTTGTCACTGCTGCTGTGGGAGCAAATTCCATCGCTCCTGAACTGTATGAAGAAGTACTTTCTTTTGTCTGTCCTAGATCTTCTATCATTCAGAGAGTTTACAACGTTCAGATGCATTGCCACGTGCTTCATAATAGATTTATTCCTTCCCTCAAGGAAGATACTCAGAAGGATTTCTAAGGTTCAACCAGGAAACCACCTCACAAGGGGATAAGTGATGCATTCGCAAACCTCTTGATAAAATCTACAGTAGGAGAACAGATGAGAGAATGTTTCAAACTCTAAAGTGGTTCCAAGCACAGCACCTCTCCCTAAGGGAGCTCTGACAAATCTCCCATCCAGTATATTAGAGGGTCAAACCCAATCATCTGCTGGATTCTGCTTTTGGGGGCATTATATATATAGCACTTCTCAATCCCTCATTGTTGTCCCTCTGTCAGTTCCTAGTTCGTCAGCTTTAATCATTAATCATTAATTCCACTGAGGCTGAGTTTTTGTACTGCTTTATATTTTGTACTTTGCTTTGCTTTGTTTATATTTAAACTAAATGCATATACTGATTGATTGTAAGAAAACCTCTTACAAAAAAGAAGTTTAATGGTGAGCTGTCTCTAATAATCATTTGACTGACTGATTGATTGATTGATTGATTGATTGACTCATTGTTGTAGCCTGTCCCGGGAACACAGCTGATGCAAGGTAGGCCAGAAATGGAAATAATAAAATCAAAATAAATTGTATGGGGAAAGCTCCCATTGGCACCAGAGGGAGCTTCTTCCCCTCACCCCTGGCAAGGCTAATTATAGCACAGGATCACAGCTGGAGAAGGAAAGATTAAACCTGCCATCCCTATATGCTGCAGTCCTGATTAAAATAGCACACACACATACACAGAATGCCTAGTATTCCCAGTTGATGGATTGCAACCCCAAACTCACAGGCTATTAAATAGGTTAATTGCAGTAGATGCCAGTTCATCTCCATAGACAAATTCAGGTCTCTTGGAATGCAAACAGTGCAGGCTGCTTGGCAAAAGTAAAACCCAAATCCAAAATAATGTATGTTTCTACACTTAACATATAGATCTGTTCTCAATCCCCATGTCTTCAACTCACAGATCCAAACGTATTGCATTCAGAGAAGAAAAACTGCCCACTAATGCATTATTTTTACTATAAGCACGAACACTGCTCTCTGGAAGCTGGAGTTGGAAAGTTTAGCTCCTTGGAAAGTCTCAGCAGCATTTCTGAACTCTGTGCAAAGTGCTATTAGGGCTTGTTCAAATATTAATCACGCCAATGTAGTTGTACAACATTTGACGGAGAGGGTGCCATTAGTGAATCATGATTTTCTGCCAAAAGGAGGCTAAAACAGTATTAAGCACAGCAAAAAAAATTAAAAGTTACTTTGGAATGAAAAGATCCTAGATATATGGTGCTTTAATTAATTTACCTCTCTCTACCCTAAGCTCTCAGAGAGCAAATAGTAACCTGTAATACCCATTCACAGCAGGGAAATATTCCTTCTATTTCCAGTGTTCAGGGTGAGAGGGACATTGCAGCAACAATGGCTAACAGAAGCACCCATGCACAACAGGCTCAAGGAAACACCAAGGTTTGCAGAAGTAAAAAAAATCTTTAGGGGAAAAAACTCTCAAACTAGCCTGATGATGAGAAGCCATTGACTACTTAGGAACTGTTAGAGGAGAGTGGCTAGTATCCTGAACAGTAGAAATCTATACTACCATGTTTAAAGACTTATCTCATCAGTGAGAAGTTCCAATATCAGCACCTGTGCCTGTTTGACTTCCATGGGATGAGAAATTACTAGCGACTAAAGACATTGCTGTAATATCTGGGCTTATTTCCAACTATACAAAGAAGAAATTGTTTAATTTCTATCCCTCTTTTTTACTCAGAGGAGCTCCTCACAACAACCCTGTGAGGTAGGTTAGGCTGAGAGGCAATGACTGGCCCAAGGTCAGTGAGTTTCATGGCAGAGTGGGGATTTGAACCCAGTTCTCCCAGGTCTACCACTATACCACACTGTAGCGGTTTATCCAACTGCACAAAACTCAGATATTTTTGCAGACACACACACACACACACACACACAAAGATGAGGCTCACGGGGGACTTGTTTCTCATAGTTCAAGGGCAAATTCCAACCACAAACGGGCACTTAGGGGGAGGGGGACAAAGTAGGGCCAGGGAGTGGGTGATGCCTTGGAAGAATCCAAATGGCCAGACAGAAAGGGATGGAAGTCTTCATTCGCCCCCCAAACTGGATATGGATTCCACTCTTATTTGGTGTGTCCTTCCCCCAACCACCCCCGCTGAAAGGTTTCCACTGAAGTCATCAAGAAATGCATCCTCTGCTAGGACATCTAGGCCATTATTCCTGGCATTGATAGCAACAGTGATCAAAAGCTGGCATGGCTCATCAGAAATAGCTCCTGTGCTTCATTGCTCTCCTTCGGCATTCAATAATCATAAATCCCAACTTCCCCTTTTGAAATCCTTACCAGGCTGCTGATACAGAAAGCTCCATTTATCAGGTAATAAGGTGAAATCACTCCGTGAGAGAAAGCGAAGGGTGGGAAGGAGTGGGGAGGGGGAGGGGGAGAGCCAGTCTGACTGTGCTGCATTTCATTCAACGCCTCCCCTGGTGAGCAGAATCCATAGCCGGGGTGGAGCTGACAACTGGAATTGTTGCTTTGTGTAACACTTTATTATCCATTTGCTCAGGCAAAGGTGTAGAAAAGAGTTAAAAGGCCACAGAGGACATTATATATACAGTGGTACCTCAGGTTAAGTACTTACTTCGTTCCGGAGGTCCGTTCTTAACCTGAAACTATTCTTAACCTGAAGCACCACTTTAGCTAATGGGGCCTCCTGCTGCCGCCGCGCCGCTGGAGCCCGATTTCTCTTCTTATCCTGAAGCAAAGTTCTTAACCTGAAGCACTATTTCTGGGTTAGCGGAGTCTGTAACTTGAAGTGTATGTAACCTGATATATATATATATTCCAGAGAAATGCAGTGAAGGACCTCAAGCAGTCATGAATCAAGAGAGATTATGCAGTGATCTGGAAACTACAACTAACCCAGAATGAAGCAGCTAGACTGGGAGTGGCTGCCAAGACCATATAACACCGGTCTTGAAAGACCTTCATTGGCTTCCAGTATGTTTCCAAGCACAATTCAAAGTGTTGGTGCTGACCTTTAATGCCCAAAACAGCCTCAGCCCAGTATACCTGAGGGAGCGTCTCCACCCCTCATCGTTCAGCCCGGACACTGACACAAAACTTTCAGAAGAAGCTGAGGGTTTCACTGACTGTTATTTTACATCCAAAGTGTGAGCAAGGATCAAGGTTGCTCCACTATTTCCTTCAAAACATGCAAATAAATATATCAGGTAAAAAGAGAGATCATAGAATCATAGAACTGTAGACCAAGAAGGGATCGTGAGGGTCATCTAGTCCAACCTTCTGCAATGCAGGAATCTTTTGCCCAATGTGGGCAATCTTTTGCTCAAACTCATGACACTGAGATTACGAGTCTCAGGCTCTATCTACTGAGCTCCCCCAGAAATAGCTCAACCTTCTTAAGCCTTCCCTGGGTAAATTTTTCTGCCAGGCAATAAATAATAGCTTAGTGCTGGAAACACTCTTGCTCTCCAGAAATGATGAACTATTTGGATGACTTAGGCAGTGGGCCATCCAAGTAATAACAAACTGATACCAGAAGATTAAGTCCCCTCTCTACGAAAAGCAGAACAGGAGTGGCAGGGAGCACATCAGCTCCAAGAAACAAAAGAGGTGGTTGATTCGCTGCTCCTACAGCTGTTTTAACAACAGTTTTGTACTGGAAGAATTCACAAGTGTGGAAGTAGTCCCTTTGGCTCATGGGGAGTCCTTTACCCAAGGTATCCAGTGAAAATAGTGGGAGTAGTGGCAGCTGCTGGTTGTCTCCAAGTTGGCAGTATTGATACTGAATTTCACCACCAGGTCAATCAAGAGGGGGGAAAGTAGGCATGGCGGATTTCTAATACAAGTAAATGGGGCAAGCATATGATTGAGGGCATTTGGACCACCCTGGTTCCAACTGGGTTTTACCTACACAACTTTCTCTAGGTTGGGCCTTTCTCTAGGTTGGGTCTACCACCTACTAGCCATATCAGTCATTATCTCAATAAAAATTAAGGAAACCCACAGAGTATTTTCCTTTTGAGATCCCATGCGCACTGAATTAAATGCGGAAGAGAATCACAATTCCTCCTGATCTTCCTTTTCACATAAATGAGCCTCCAAGAGGCAAACTGAGACCTAAGTCATGCATTATAAAAGGGAAGCAGAACCTTTTCCAGCTGGAGGGCTACATTCCCTTCTGGGAAATCTTCCAAGGGCCATGTGCTAGTGGGCGGGGTCAAAGGCAAAAGTGGGTGGAGCAACAAATATGAATTTTATGGCTGGTAGCCACTGATAGCCTTTTTCTCCATGAATTTGTATAATCTTTTTTTGAAAACCATCCAGGTTCGTGACCAACACTGCCTCCTGTGGGAATGTATCCTATAGTTGAATATATATTTCGACATATGTGTAACATATATTTGTTTCTTGCTTTTCTACCCAAGAGTTCAATGTTGCTTATGTTTTCCTCCTCTTCCCAAGCCCTACACTATCCACAAATCATGTACCAGGCCTGGAAAATGCTGCTCTTGCCAACAGAAGAGTGTTGAACTGGGAGCATTCAAATCACCACTTAGCCATGAATTTCACTGGGTGACCTTGGGCCAGTCTCTCAGCCTAACCTACATCACAAGGTTATTATGAGGACAGACCAAGCAGAGGAAGAACCACATGCTCCTTGGAGCAAGCTAAAAATTGAACAAACACAGGACTGCCTGTGTTACTCACATTGTGGTTCTGCTCTGAATCTGTCTCAGATAATCTGCACTTGATAAGCCCAGAGATCTTCCTTCCTCACCCACACCTGCCCCCCACGGTCCCCTCCCCTAGAGGATCAAGCTAACTGCCTTGTCACTCACTCGTGGATTACCATCTCCTTCCCTCTTATTAGCTATTTCAGTTGCTCTTCCTACAACTATATGGCTCAGAACATTTTCTCAATCTACTGGAGATAAAGCAGTAAGAGATAGCAGGGCAATCTTATTGCCCAAAAAACTTGGGACTGACTCATCTCCATGAAAAGCAAGCTGCGTGAATCACACAGTCAGCGTGATGACTCAGAAGCAGAGCAAAGAGGTATCTGGCTGGAAATATAAAGGGTTGTGTGTGTGTTTTTAAAGTGCCCCACTGACAACCAAGGATACTGATTTAAAGAGGGGGTTTTCCACTTCTTAAAAAAGAAGAAGACGACAATGGTTAAATAAATAAATAAACACGGAGATGTGGTTTGGGCTTTAACAGGGCAGAAGAAACGGCCGATTAAACTGTGACTCACTGCACATCGCCCCTTAGTGGCCCAATTTGCTGGATTCAACGGAGCTAGCCCTCCTTTTGTTCTCTCATAAGTGAAATCACGGTGGGTTATTTTTATTCTAAAAGCTTGACTGTACAAGTGTAATGAACAGCCCGTGGCTGTTCATTATCTGCAGCCATCGCTGATGGAAAGGAAGAACAAAAGCAATTCCAAGTTGCTATTTCTGAGTGCATAGAGCTCGCCTGCCCTACCGTTAGACAAATGGGACACTTGGTCTGAGTGACAGTCTTGGAGCTGAAGTCTGAGAGGGGGTACCTGTGGTGACAGCCGTAGAAGGGGTGGCAAAGATGTCATCTCTCAGCCTTATGTGGTGCAAAAGAAAAGGAGAGAGTGTGTGTCCACGGAAGAGACCCGTGTCAACCTCTCCTCCTGCACAACGCTACCTCACTGCCAAGTCTTCACGGCTGCCTCCAGACTGTTGCTATTTTGTGGGAGGGGTTCAAGATGCTCTTCAGGCAAAACTGTAAAGGGCTGTAAAATTGCATATGCGAAAGGGAGGGAAGAGAAGCGCAAGGGGGCCCCCAGACTGTCACTGTTTTCCAGCAGGGATTCAAATTCATACTGGGTATTTAGGTCTGCACAATAAAACCAGTGGTGCAGGAAAACCACTTTTTATTTATTGTTTTAAAAACAAAGAGGGAGGGAGAGAAAAACTGAGAAAGATAAAGGAAGTGTGACAGATAGGGGAACAGTGCTTTGGGGGGGGGGTACTGAAGTACCATCACATTTTTTCAGATGTTAAAAGTGTGGCACTTACTGTAACACTGTGAAGGAACTCACTTTTTTAAAATACCGACTATTCGAAGTTTGGAAAGCAATGGGGAAATGCATTGAAAAGAGTGAGAGGCATGTGAAAATTCTGTGGTCAATAGCTGTGGTTCCAGAATTGCAAGCGGTTAGACTAGAGTCCCTTCCAACTCTGTGGTTCTTCAGCTTTTTATTGGGAATTTCCCCCAATAAACACATTTTTGTATGCAGATTACACATTTTTGCAAGCAATTTCTACTAATATAGCACTGCATTTTTTTGTATGTTATTTTCACTAACATGCTCCTTTTGATATACACTTTCTCCTAATATATGCATTTTTGTAAGTATTGTTTTGCTGGAGAACTGCACCACAAAATTCTTAAGTGTGAATTTTGAAGGATGGCTGTGTTTTGGTTCTCATATTGTTTCAGGAAGTGAGAATTTGATAGATTTGAGCTGCATCAAATTTCTCCCCAGCCCTATCCAAAGTCTATGGCCCCAAGTAGCTCACTCAGCAAAGATGAATCTGCTAAGCTTTTTTTTAAAACAACAACAACTGTGTTTGGAAGCAAACTGCCAAATTACACCACTAAGCTGTATCAGAAACACATAGCATTCAAAGATCAAGCACAGGGGATGTATTCTGCATAAGAGCCACTGCCATCTGGCATAGACACATACACACACTAGGGATATAACCTATGTTTGCATCCCGGTTTCTCTAGCATTGCTTTTACACCAGGATTCGGTTGTGTGACAAACCCTTCTGCAAACTTCGTAAGCTGCAGTGCAAGGCATTGCCATGCCTGCGAATGAACTTTATTTCAAAATTCTAGCTGATACAATATGTAGTGTTATCTAGCTTCTAATTATGCATCTATTTATAGCCTACTCAATAAGAGGATAAAGCTAAGCCCCTTCTGGTCAGCTCTGGTTGTTGACCAAGTGGGAGACAGAAATGCCATGGCACAGTCAGTAGAGCTGCCCCTAGTTTTCTAACCAAATACAGTGCTACAAGTTGAGGAAAGGACACAAGAATTGGCTTCATACCAAATCAGACCATTGGTACACCCCACCCAGTAGATCTCTAGGATCTCAGAGAAGGGTATTTCCCAGCCCTACCTGAAGAGGATGAGGACTGAAACCGTGACTGTCTGAACACACTAAAGCCCAGCGATGATTGAAGTTGCAGTCCAACAGCATATGGAGGGCGACACCTTCCCTGTCTCCACTTTAAACCATAGAACCCATGCACCAGATTGTGAAGGACATTATCAACAGCTTCCCCGTTACTGAAGAAACACCTACTATCTAGCGTTGGAGAACTGCCGAAATGTGCAACTCAAATGAAACTTGGGGAAATTCTCAGGATTTGTTTTGTGTGTGCGTTTCTAACTGAGCAATGATATACTTCCATTTTTATTATTATTAATATAAGGTTACCAGACGTCCTCATTTCCCTGGATTTACAAATCAGTCCCCTGACAAAATCCATCTATTTAGTAGGAAGCTGAAAAGTGTCCTTGGATTCATTGAAAAAAATCTGGTAACCTTATATTAATATTATACTGGGGGAGGGGAAATCCCAAATACAGATTTTGTGCTTTGAGCTCTCCCAGCTCTGTCAATCCAAGAGAGGGAATGGGCTCAAGAGTTGCTCTGGGAACAAAATATGCTGAGAGTCTTCCTCCTAGATGGGGAATCTCCAGATGTTTCTGGACTACAACTCTCATCTGCCCTGCCATCTGCTGGCTAGGCCTGATGGGAGCAGGGGAGGGGGGCACAGGTTCACTATCCATATCCTTGATAAATCCAATGTATGTGCGAAAGGAATCAATGGAAAACTCATGCACAAAAAGAACAACATGGACAATTCTTCTCATCTCTTCTGAGCTTCCAAAAATAATTGGAACTGATGATGAGCTGTGCAGTTGTTTCCAGATTTGGGAAGGTTCACTGGACTTTATTCTAGAGCTGCAGCAAAATGAGCTGGGTCCTCTCCACTGCATCAAGTCTTTGCAAAGCATGCTTATGCCTCAGCTTAGGACACCATTAGAAATTGAGGATGATGGCATCTGGTGTGGGTTTGGTGCATTCTCAGCCTTATGGAAGAAGAGAGTACTCACTTCTATTTTTCCCTTGGCAACCACAGTGTCAATGGCCAGGCTTTGCTAGGTCAAAGACTGGTGTACTGATAACATCATTGGCCAACTTTATCATGGAATCACAGAATTGTAGAGTTGGAAGGGACCCCAATAGTCATCTAAGTCCAAACCCCTGCAATGCAGGAGTCTAAAATAAAGCATCCGTGAAAGATGGCCACCCAACCTCTGCGTAAAAAGGAAGGAGAGTCCACAACCTCCCAAGGGAGTCCATTCCACTGTCAAACAACTCTAACCGTCAGAAACTTTTTCCTGATGTTTAGTTGGAATCTCCTTTCTTGAAACTCGAAGCCATTGGTTCGAGCAGGAGAAAACAAGCTTGTTCTGTCCTCCATGTGACAGCTCTTGAGATATCTGAAGGTGGCTATCATAGCCGTTATGGGAGAGGACAGATCTGGTCAGCAAATATTACAAGATCTTACAATGGCTTCTCCACATAATCCATCATGCCCAAATTATTTTCAGACTGCGTGTTGGAGTTTATCCACCCCCTCTGTTAATTTCATGGACCAGCGTGATCCTGTTTGCTGTTCAACCATCCAATAGAGTCTCAAGATTACAAATGAGCAGCAGATCAAAACAGCAATGCTGAAAGCTTTAAAAAGCCTCTGACTCATTTATCTGGGGGAAAATGTGTTTCCCCCCCCCTCCTAACATGCTATTTTTGAAATATAATATTTCTGAGATAAGTCACACACAATAATAAAAGTGTCATAACAGCCTGGGTCTACTTGGGATGGAATATCATTATGGGTGGTATCCCAGTCAGCACTTCTATGACACAGAAGCCTGGGAGGGTTAGGGAATCATTTTCTTTCAATCCAAAATCAGTTCCAGGGTGGGAGGGTGTAAGTGAGTTACAGAATGTGGGTTCCTGGTTGTCAACTAGATTGGCCAATCTACTCCAACATTGATTAACACCCAATTCCAAGGTCTCGCCTTTAGGAAAGGAGAAGAACATTCTGTTATTGCTATATTTGGTTGGGGAGACCAAATACAGTGGTGCCCCGCAAGACGAAATTAATTCGTTCCGCAATTTTTGTCATCTAGCGAATTTTTCGTCTTGCGAATAACGAAATCCCATAGGAATGCATTGAAAATCAATTAATGCGTTCCTATGGTCAAAAAAAGTCCAAACAAAGCCAAATTTGGTACAACAACAGTTTATTAACTGCTCTTTAAAGTCACACATACTGTAAAGAGCAGTTCAAAAATTGAAGGGAAAATAAATTAACTTTATTAGCAAAACATGTCTTTGTTTTTAGACAAAGGAAACAAAGTCGCGAGACGTTTTCGTCTTGCGAAGCAAGCCCATAGGGAAATTCGTCTTGCGAGGCAAATCAAAAACGGAAAAACTTTTCGTCTAACGAGTTTTTTGTCTTGCGAGGCATTCGTCTTGCGAGGTACCACTGTATGTGTAACTTTCCAGCTGGCAGAGCTGATGGGTTAACCTGGATAGAAGAGCAAACTGGGCACCACAGTCATAATCACACACATGCTTCTGTTGCTGTTGAATCTTGATTCAAAGTGGCCAAAGTGCCCTACCAAGAGCAAGATAGTTGCCTTCCATGGAATGAATTCTATGGGTTTATATAAAAGCATTTTTCCATCTCTGCCATATTAAGCAGTTGGTCCCTTACCTCAGTGTTTCCCAAACGTTTTTGGGCAACGGCACACCTGTGTACTAAAAAAAAATCTCGCGGCACACCACCATTAAAGCCCCGCCCCGTGACGTCAGCGCGCAGCGTCACGCCGGGAGGGACGCACAAAAGTGAACGTTTTTTCCCTCGGCAGCTCCTCTCAGCTGCGCTCAATCCGCCTCCGCGCAGGCTGAGGGAGGGAGGGAGGGGCGCGTGTGACCCGTCTCTGCTGGGAGACCAAACCCAGCGAGACAGAGTCGCGCGGAGGCGCCCAGGCAGCGCTGCCGGCTGCGAGGAGGAGCGCCAGGCAGCAGCAGGAGGCGCGGCCTCTCCTTGCCGCCCCCGCCCCGCCTCTCGCCGCCCGACTCGCCCGCCTCCCTCCAGGCATCTCGCGGCACACCAGCCGGTGTCTCACGGCACACTCGTGTGCCGGGGAACACCGGTTGGGAAACACTGCCTTACCTTTCTCGCCCTGATCTGGCCACAGTGATCCATGCGACTGTCACCTCCAGGCTCGATTATTGTAACTCACTCTACGCGGGGCTGCCCTTGAAGCTGACCCAGAAACTCCAGCAGGTGCAGAATGCTACGGCGAGGCTCCTTACAGGGTCCTTGCCACGGGATCACATTCATCCAGTGCTTTACCAACTGCACTGGCTCCCGGTGGAGTACAGGGTCAGGTTTAAGGTGCTGGTTTTGACCTTTAAAGCCCTATGCAGCCTAGGACCCACATACCTACGGGACCACCTCTCCTGTATGCCCCACGGAGGACCTTAAGGTCCACAAATGACAACACTTTGGAGGTCCTAAGTCGCAAGGTGGTTAGATTGGTCTCAACTAGGGCCAGGACCTTTTCAGTACTGGCCCCGACTTGGTGGAACGCTCTGTCACAAGAGACTAGGGCCCTGAGGGACTTGACATCTTTCCGCAGGGCCTGCAAGACAGAGCTGTTCCGCCTGGCCTTTGGTTTGGACTCAGTCTGTCCCTTATGTTTCCCTCCCCTTATGGTTCTGAACTATGGGCTACTATTAAAATAAGGCTGTATTTTAAATTGTATTTTAACCCGTATTTTAAATTGGTGTGTTTTCCCCCCCCCACTCCCCTATTATGTTTTTATTGTGATTTTACTGGTGTTAGCCACCCTGAGCCCGACTCAGGCCGGGGAGGGCGGGGTATAAATACAATTATTTATTATTATTATTATTATTAGTATTATTATTATTATTATTATTATTATTGAATACATTTTGGCTTCTGGCAATCATTGGGAGGGTCAAGAAGATATGGAGACCACTGGAGACCATGGAAATCTTATTCAGCAATTCCTCTTCTTGTGGAGAGAAAGGCTGGGGATTTGTGCCCCAAGTTCAACCCACATCATCTCCCATTGAAAAGAATGAGGTAGCAAGCGATGTGAAAGACCCTCTACCTAAGACCCTGGAATGTCACTGCCAGCAAGGGTAGGACATAACCTTCTAAAAGGTTTACAAAAATATAAAATAAAACATAAACACCATCAGTTAAAAACAAGCATATAAAAGCATTCAAAAGATGAATCAAAATCAACAATAGCTAAAAAGAGATAAAACACATGTTAACTTTTACATGTCTAGATATGCTTTCCCTAAACAAAAATGTTCTAAGCATGTGCTGAAAAGAATACAGAAACGGCACCTGCCTGGTGTCAATAGGCTGCTAGTTCCCAAGTGTAGGTGCTGCCATGCTAAAATATCAACTTCTTACACATGTGGAATGTCCTTACAAAAGGATGTCCACTCCTGAGGGACACAGTGATTGGTTGAGTATGTAGGGGATGACAGAATCTTTCAGGTGTTCTGGTCCCAAGGTGTTTAAAGTTTAGATTCCCAATAAATGCTGCACCCCACTTTCTGTATTCTGCGGAATCAGAGAATATCCACAGCCCTGCTTGGTGGTCCCCATCATTGGAACAACGGAGAGTAAGGAAGCAATCTATTGACCATGTGGAGCTGGTAAACCCATTGACCGCAGTAATAGTGCAGCAATGTGAGCGAGCATTGAATTACCCCTCCCCCCCTCCAAAATATTTCTGGACTAAGTGGCTTCCATTGATCTTACATGAACTTCCCCCACATGCCTCCATCTACCAAACTTAATTAGCATAGCAACAGTAATTCAAGCTGGAAATCATTTCCCAGCAGGAAAAACAAAAACAAGCAGACAGAGGGAAGAAACAGAACAGAAATTAGAGAGTGTTTAGACAGAAACAGGCTAAAAATAGTAATTATCACATTCCTGGTATATAATTGAATCATTTTCATGGGAAACATGCCACATTCTTTGGGTAGAAATGAGGTTTTTCCCCCCTTGTTCATAGCTATAGCTCATTAAGGGTGATGTGTTGCCATGGATACAGAGAGAACTATGGTCTGCTGCACAAGGCAAAAAACTGGGTATGATGGGCCACAAAGGTTGCTGTACTAGTGCAACACCCAAAGTCATCATGTTGATTGAGTGCAGCGATTCAGGATGGGACAACTCCATTGTATGAGGCCCTGCAAGGGTTAGATGTGGGTGGATAAGGAGATGGCGAGAAGGCAATCCTATCTAAATCAACAGGACTAGAAATCATCATTGTACAGTGAGAAACACAAGAATTAACTCAAAACACAACCACCAAATTGCAAAATCCTGTAGCCTTTTCGGGGCATAAAGAGGAGCATAAATTGGCGTGCTAGACAGAGCACTGCAAATGAATTGAAACATTATTTTGCAGGAACTTGCTCTGAGTTGAGGAAAGAGGTAAGCCAAATCTCATGCAAGGAAAGCTCCTTGGCCACCTCACGGAAATCCTTAAGTAATCCCAGACTCTGCTGTTTGTGGTGCAGAAGAACTGAGGTGAATTTGATAGCAGAGTTGCATTGGTCTGAGGCTGCCTCAGCATGAGGGGTTGGGATAAATGCCTGCTGGGCTGTTTCTAGCCATAGAGTCTGGAAGGCTAAAACGTTTTATAAATAATCTATATGTACAACATTAGTAGGATGACTGCCCTTCAGATTTGGATAAGAGAAATCGTCCTTTCAGATTGCTATGTTATCATGAGCCAAACTGAGGGGAGGGGTGGAAGTGTTCCAAGAATGACTCAACATTTTATGATCAATCACTCTTTATTTCTCTTTATTGGAAAGGGTAATTGGTTTTACTGGAAAGATCCCAGAAATATGATCCTTGCAATCTTGCACATTTATACCCCCCCCCCTTTTCCTCCAGGGAGCTCAAGGTGGAATACGCCCCCATTTCATCTACAACAACCCTGTGAGGTGGGCTAGACTGAGAGGCAGTGATTGGCCGGAGGCCACCCAGTGAACTTCATGGCTGAGGGGTCGTGCTCGAACCCTGGTCTCCCAGGTCCTAGTTGGACGCAGCATCCTGCGTCAATGATATGCCTATGGAAAGCCCAGCAAGAAGGACCAGAGTGCAACTGCAGTCTCTCTTTTCTGTGGTTTCTGGCAACTGGAATTCAGAAACATTGTGCCTCCAGCAGTGGAGGTCAAGCATAGTCATCCAGGTTATGAGCCCCTGATGGCCTTATCCCTCCATGAATTCATCTAAACCTCCTTTAAAGCCATCCAAGTTGGGGGCCATGGGCCCCACTGTGTCTTGTGGGAATGAACTGCACAGTTTAACTACGCTCTGCATGAATAAATATTTCCTTTTCTCTGTTCTTGATATTCCAATGTTAAGCTTAATTGGATGTCCCAGAGTTCTGGTGTTATGAAAGAGGTAGGAAAACTGTCCTCCTCTCACTTTCCCCAGACTGTGGATAATTTTATACAGAAAAGGAGCCTGGCAGCTTTGCCACTAATTATTAAGGGGCATCTGCAGACATTTTGACTATTCCTATCCAAACCTTCCAAACATATAAACAATATATACATAAAACAACATATACACAATATGTAGGTTGGCTGCAATCACAACTTGCTCACAGTGGGAGGGGGAAGCAGTTGTGTGGATAGAACCTCACTCAAGCTATTTTACAGGGTCCACACCTGCATTTCATTCTTTTCCCTTCCTCCCCATTTAGAATTTTTTCCCCAATCCTTAACTGCATTCATTGCTACTTAATTTTATTCTCCAGATCTGTGCATCCTATATTGCTTCTCCTCTCAGAACAAGTTGACTCTACAGCTTTAACAGGAAGTTCAGCTGCCGCTAAAGGAAGCAGATGTGATTCCAATAGAAACTGTTGAGCAAGATGCTGTTATTTTTGTATATTCCTTTTGAAGAGCAGAGTGGTTTTAAAGTGGCATTGCATTGTCCCAGGCACTGTCTGCATAGAGAATGAAGGCAGCAAGGATATGAAGTAAGTGAAGCAGGCAACAGGCATTTAGGGGGGGAAAGAATAATTCAATTCTCACACAACTCTTTTCTTCTGCATAATTTACATTGAAAATTCCAGCATAATTTAAAACAAATATATGAAACCTCTGTTCATAAGAAATAGCCCTTTGAAAGGGAGAGGAGTGACACTTAGAAATTGCATAAGCCCAAGTCAAAGATTGCAGAAAAGGAGCAGGGAGCTGTCCACAATTCATGGTTCTGAAGTCAGTCTCGATCAAATAACTTGTTAACTTGGCTGACTCAGAAGGACTCTAGAATCCAAGTCCAGGTATGAGATACTTGGAGAAGTCTACAGTCAGGATGGTAAATCTCCAAACAATTGTGATGAATGGATAATGCAGGTGCCTTCCTACCCCATAATTCCTTACACTCACTGAAGAATGGGTGTTGGCAAGGGATCTGTGTACTGTCATTGGTCAGTACAACAAATTTTGATTGTTTCCATATGCCAAATGAGTTTCAAGATTATGTTGACTAAAGAACACATGGCAATTGTCTATATCTCCCCTCCAAGCCATTTTACATAGTCTAAAATAAAACATAGCAACGTTATTGTGTTCCTCCTTGGCTGTTGCAGTTGGTGATGTCTACAACTATATTGCTCATATAGCTATCACAGCCAAAAAAAACTTTCAGTATGGCTCTTCTACTTAGACTTGTTATAGGTAGGGAAGTTGATGGTTTTAGGAACATTCTATGAAAGTCAGACCATCGAGCTCAATGCTGTCAACACAGACTGGCAGCAGCTTTCCAGGATTTCAGTCAAACTTTTTCCTGGCACTAACTGGAGATGCTGGGGATTAAACTTGGAACCTCCTGCATGCAAATCATATGTTCTACCTCTGAGCTATGGCCCTTTTCTATATGTTGAGTTGAACCTGCCAGATCAGGCTAATGGCTCATCTAGTCCAGCACCCTGTTCTCACAGTGACCAACCAGATGCCTCCAATGGTACTGATAGCAGCACGGGGGCGAGAGCATGCAATACCATTGTTGTCGAAGCTACGCTGTCTATTTCCAAGCCCAATTAAAAAGTCCTGGTTTTAACCTTTAACACCTTAAATTGTTTGGGTCCAAGTTATTTGGAGGACTGCTTGCATCCACATCAACCTGTCCACACGTTAAGACTGACAGCAGAGACTCTTCACACTTGTCCATCTTTATGAACAGCGCAATTGCCAAGCAGGAGTGAGAGTCCATTCTCCATGGAGGTCCCACAACTCTGGGCTTCCTTACCAGCCAACCTCCATAAAACAACCACACCATACTATTTCTGGTGGCCTATCCATGATGTAGCATGTATACTGTCACTGTGCTCCCCTTGGAGCTGATGGACTGCTTAAGTTAAGTTTTACTGAAGGCCGGGGATTTATGAATCATTGCCACCTTTACTGTCTGTTTTATGATTATTTATTTCACTGTCTTGATATTGTTCTAACTGTATTTAATGCACTATCTTGTTAGCCGCCCTGAGTGGTCTGACTCATATTTGCATCCTATTTGCTTTAAAATAAATGAATAAATTGAAGATTACAGAGAAATAGCATCACCAAGGGAATCTGGCTTCATTTACTAAGGTCACCTCCAGGACTAAACTAAATCCCTAGAAAAAAGGTTTGCACCTGTTTCTACCCCTAGAAAGAGGACCACAAGCCATCCATTACATACACCTTTTGAATTTTTCCATTAGTTGTCAAAGAGGATGGTACAGGAGAGATGGATGATTTAAGGCCAATGGAAAGTCAAGGAAGGTCATGCGACTCCTCATACCCATATTAAAATAGTGTCATTTGTCTTAATTTTAATAGAGGCATTAGGTTCCATTGTATCTTTTTCTTTAGAGTCATGTAGGAGAAGAACATTATTGGACTGGAGCGGGGAAGTGTTAGCAGTGATCTCCCATTTACCCTGTTTCTGTAGAAGTACATAACCAGCTGTGCAACCTATACAATGCAACACACAAAAGAAGTTGTGCATGATTCAAAACAGTTACGTGGCTATTCCATAGAACAAGGATGGGGAACTTGTGGACCTCCAGGTTTTGTTGGGCTCCAATTCCCATCAGTCCCAGCAAGGGGCCAAAGATGATGGAAGCTGTAGTTTAGCAGCATCTGAAGGATGACAATAACTCAATTCATTCAACAGAATATTGCTTAACCATTTGAGCCTATGCATTGCTTACTGTAAGCTAAGTCCCCATGAGTTAAATGGGGCATACTTCCTGATAAGTGTGTATAGGTATTGCAGTCTAAAATAAACTGCACACTTTACACAAATCTTTAAAAGGGACAAGCCTCAGTTTGAAGACTTCACAACCTAAATATCTATAAGACACAGTAAGAGGAGGGGTGGGGAAGAAGGAATAGGAAATAAGAATTTGCAAAATACATAACTTATAAAGCATGGGAATTTGGGGGAAAGAGAAACCAAGTCATTGGGAGATGGAGTATTGGGTCTAAACCAAGGAGTTTTAGTTCGATGGACTAAAACTCCCATGAGCACCCATCAGCAAACAGTCGGGGATGATAGGAACTGTAGTTCCACAACATCTGGAGGGCCAAGGTTCTCCATCCCTGGTCAAAATCAAGAAGGGTTGCTCTTAAGTGAAAATCAAATCAGGGAGCCACCCATAATCTCCAAGGCACATTAAAAATAAATAAATGCTTAAGCCAGGTTGATTGCTTCACCAGTGAATCAGATTTGTTAGGATACTTCCTCAATGGATAGAAACCTGCCAAGTGCACGCACGCACGTGCGCACGCACACACACAGTCCAAGGATGGGGAATATTGTCAAAGAAGCAAGAAAGAGCTGAGGAAGGCAGAAGGGAAAAGAGAAGCCCAGTCACCAGGAGAAGCAAGAGAGGAAGGGAAGAGGAGAGTGAAAGCAAGGAAATACAAGTAAACAGAGCAGAGAGATGAGCTTGTAATTGGGCACACCCTAGAGACCCTTATACTTCAAGGAAGTTTCCACTTTGCCGTTCTAAAGCAGCACTGCACCTGGTACAAACCACAATTTTGTATGAGCACATAAAACTGCTAGCACAGCTCACTTGCTCCCTTTAAGGCCATCCAGTTATGAGCAATAAGCTGGCAAGCTGAAAAGCGCTTGGTCTTTAATTTCGCTTCCTGCTGTGTATTGGCCTTGTATCCCACATGTGGGACCCACAACCAAGCATGGAGTGCTTCTCTGCAAGAGTTCCAGCTTCTCCATTACACACACATACACACACACACACACACACACACACACACACACACACTCAATTTATTCACTCTGTCTTTTAGCCTCCGTCCTCTCCAGTGTGTTTTTCTTTTAAAAATTAGGTGGTATTTCTCTCTCTCTCTATATATATATATATACACACACATACATATATATAGCCATGCACATAAAGCTGAATGCACACAAGTTCAATGTGCGTAAGCTGCAGGCTTATTGTATAGGATTGTGTTTTTAGTTGTGTTCCTTCATTGCAATGGGTCCACCCCAAATGAAACTTAGCTGAATACTGCCCAAGACTTCTGCCAACCTTGGGATTTCCTTGAGCTGGTCCAAATCTGCCTTTCCTGTGCGGATGGGGCCATTTGGGTTACATAAGAACCAGCATTCAGAAAAATCAAGTTCACGAACTATATATAAAACTCTTCCTTTGAAAGCTCAAAGCCGTTTACTCTTGCTCATTTTTCCATTTGCATAGCTTCAAAAATAATTCATAATTGGGTGCTCCGAGATTATCTTCTGAGCCGGTGTAACCTGGCAGGCTGAATTAATTTTATTACTTAAATATAAGTACTGCTCTCAATTTTCCCAGCAGATGAGGCTGATCCATGGAAATACCTAGATGCCACATGCTACGGAAATAATAGCACATTTTGAAAATATGGTTGATGTAACAAGGGGAGGATTAAAAAAGAAAGAAGAAGAACACATTGTAAAGCACTTGCAGCATTGGGAATTCTGACAAATAAGGGGAATTGATGGATCTTATTATTGGACACATTTTTTTCTTTGTAGTTAATATTCTGAGAGAGAGAGAGAGAGAGAGAGAGAGAGAGAGAGAGAGAGAGGAGAAATAAATAGGTATTTTCTTTTCCTCAGACTATACAAAGCTGTGTTTCAAAAGGTTAGAATCTATACCTTCGCATAAACTCATTTGACCTCCACTATCTGGACCGCATCCATAAAGCCACTTTATAAAAATGTGCTGCTTGCACAGTACAATAAATTGAACAAAGAGCTCAGGAGGACAGGATCAATGAAAGTGATAAAGGAAGATTGATCTGCTGAATGGGAAGCCTATTAGCCATTGTTGAGAAAGATGAGCACATCCCATTTGTCTCTTCCTCCAAAATTTAAATTACAGCATTACCAAGGGGGCCTTCTAACGATGGCACCAGCAAGGGCCTTGAGGTTCGGCGTGATGACAGCCACACGTTCTGACACAGAACCCGGCTTCCCCTCCGTGGGACTAAGTGAGCAGGAGAGAAATGTCATAAAGGGAACCGGCTGAATACACACGGACAAGCGCTGGTGAAATTGCAAAGCAAAACCCCTAAGGGTAGAAACGTATTTATGGAAAAGAACCGAGAGCCGACTCATATATAAATAACCATTTTATGGGCTGGTTTTTACAATGAAATCGAAGTTGATACCAATTGACTTGGGGAGGGGGCAGGGGAGATGAGATACAGTAGTGGCATCACAAGGGCGACCTATGGCGGAAACCTTTTGGGAGTCCCTCCTAAAAATGAAGCAAAGTCTAGGCACATCCTATTGCATTTGCTCCATTATTTAATATTCATGGCCTGCTTTCTCCTTCTCAACTTTTGAAATTCAGATGGTAGGGGCAGGGGCAGAATTAGGCTTTATTTTACCCAGGTCAAAGACTCAGTTTGGCACAGCCACACCCACACACCGGCTGAGAGCTTCAATGGCACCTGTTCTGGAGTCTTCAGAGTCTGCTCTTTTAAAGTACCTTGTGTGCACAGTCCAAAGTCCATTTGTGTGAACTGATGATGCTCAACTCTGACCTAGCCTCACCGATGTTAACAAATATACATTGGTGCTGAGCTATTCCCCTTTGAAATGTAAAATGTGCAAATTTTGGTTGTGTGTGTGCAATAAACAATATCCCAATTTTTAAGACTTGTGTGGGCATAGGTTACTGGGTAATTCTGCCAAGATGGATTATTATTATTATTATTATTATTATTATTATTATTATTATTATTATTCATTGAATTTATAAACTGCCCTATACCTGCAGGTCTCAGGGCAGTTCACAGGATAAAATTGGAATATAAAACCATATTGCCACTGTCTAAGGCCAAACGTGGGACTCAAACCCACAACCCTGAGATTAAGAGTCTCATGCTCTACCAACTGAGCTATCTTGATCCATGAATCCTCTTTTAAAGCCATCAAAATTGGTGGCCATCACTATTTCTTGTAGGAGCACATTCCATATTTTAACTAGGCACTGTGTGAAGAAGTACTTTCTTAACTCTGTCCAGAAACTTCCAACATTCAACATTCAATGAATGTCCCTTGTGCAGGAGCCTAGGCCCTCACTGTTCAACCTTTGTGGCTATGCTAATTTGGCATCAACATGGGGATAGTCCATCTGGAGATGCCAGTTCTCACAACACCCATTAGCGACTCCATGCACTCTGCACTGGGTGCAGAGCCAAGAGTGGCTTCGTATACTGCTCCCTTTCAGCAGTTGCACTGGAGCTATGAAAAGTATGAACTAGGCCATATTGTTAATTGTTTATTATTTTTAAAGAGTGCTGGCGGCGGCTGAAGAGCTGTAGCTAAGCAACCCACTTTTCCTTTATGTTGAAAAACGTATTTTGCAAAGCTCCACTTTTCACTGAAAGCTTTGACAAGCCTCTGTCTTTCTTTATATATAACTGTTATTGGAGGAAGGCCTAAACACCACCAAGTTGCTCTCCTATATGGGCTTTTCCTATAAAGAACAATGATGCAAATCTTCTTCATTTGGGAAGCTTTCAGCAATTGATAAAATGCACCTATTTTTTATTTTTAAAAAAGGAGTTCTCTTAAGTTTTTAAAGAGACAGTCAAGGACTTAAACATAGCTTTTTGTTTTTTAAAAAAATAACAAACAAACTAAATGACTATCATGGGATTGCCATCATCATTCAGTGCCAAGTACAGTCCTGTTCACTGCATTAAAACTGCACACGTCTCCAGGCACCTGGTGCTTTCTCAACAAATGAACATTTATCGAGGAAAAACCTATTGGTTTTGCCAACCCTGGTGTAAAAAGCCAGAATGAAACAAGCCAAGACAAAAATACATTTGATAAATGAAATTGCTGCAACCCACACAGAGACAGAGAATTGACACTGAGAAACATTTTAGAAATTAGAGCCTTGAGATAGTGAAGTGTTTATTTTCACAAGGAAGCCAAAGCATTTTGCTTATTTCATTTATTTCATAAAATGCATATATACCGCTTGATTGGAAAATGAAAGAAAGAAAAGAAAAGAAAGAAAAGAAAGAAAGAAAGAAAGAAAGAAAGAAAGAAAGAAAGAAAGAAAGAAAGAAATACTTCAAAGTGGTTTACGGGGATGACTAATTGAACCTCCCCCTTCTCAAAATCCCCTGTGCATTTGCCCTGAACACCTGAAGAAGGGGACCTCTGAGGTTCTGGTTTCTCAGTAACTCCCACCCTTAGTGTCAGGGACTGGCAGGGCTCTGGTAACGGGGGGGGGGGGTGGCAGAGGCTGAGCCAGGAGAGGGGGCCAGCAATTTATAGGGTTTGGTGCCACCTGCGAGGCAGGAGAAGGGAAGGGTCTTAGCAGTCAGAGGCGGAGGAGGGGGCACAAGAAATGTTGGAAGTGGGGAAAGAAGCTGTTCAGGCAAGGGGCAGGCCAGTCAACCCCCCCCCCAATCCCTTGCCCTGCTGTCTCCTAGAACCAGGAGGCGACAATAAAGCAAAGTGGTCCCGCGCTCTGTTCTAGGCAAACAGCCCTGCAAACGCCAAATGGCAACCCAAACAATGTTAACAGTGGAAGGCTCTCGTTTCCACAGTATTTTTCACAAGTGTCTCTAACACATCCCACTGGCTTTTGCAGCAATGTTATTTATAAAACGAGGGGTTTTTATCATTACAGTTTATTTGTATACCTCTTCTCGACTCCAAGGGGTCCCCAAGCGAACAGCATATTACATTTTTTAAAAACCACACACAAACTAGAAAAACAATTGATCAATCAAAACAAGACAATAAAATGACTGCTTCCAGCCAGTTTTTCTATGTCTACTATTTTTACATCTTTGTCTCATTTCCTAAGCACTCGGAAAGTCTCCTTCTGGGGGACAGACTACAGAACTCTAAAGGGACTACTAACTTCCGAAGAACAAGCCATGTCAGCAACAGCCGTTATTAGGACACAAAATATGTGCCGTCACCGTGTGCCATTGTGCATCACTCTGCCCCTTCTTCCAGGATTTATTGCAAATATTTTTTATGCTGCTCTTCATAACTCCCAGGGTGGCTTACAGCAGAACGATAGACACATAAACATGAAACCAGAAGGATAACAACAATTGGGCCAAAGAAAGCGACTCAAGGGAGAACAGTTTTAAGAAGCCAAGCATCACATTCAGCAGAAAGGATACAGAGGCAGCCCAGGCAAATTTAAAATAAATAAATAAATCTTCAGCTGGTTCCAAAATGCCATCAAGTTCAACACCTGATAAGCCTCCCTGTGGAGAGTATTTGGTAGGAAGAGAAGCACGGACATGCCTTACACCAAGTTAGACCACTGACCATCTAGTATTTCCTACACTGACCGGCAGTGGCCGTCCAGGGTTTCAGGCAGGGAATCTTTCCCAGGTCCAGCTGGAGATGCTGGGAACTGAACCTGGGACCTTCTGCATGCAAAAGTCATATGATCCTATGATTCCATCTTTGATTCTATGTGTAGCTGACTGTAGCATCCACCAAGCTCCTATCCTACCTAGAGGAAACGTCCTCCGTCAAAGTGAAGTGTCTACTAGCATAGAACAATGTGTGTCCCATTTCTACCCCAGCACTGCCTAACTACCACCTGGCAATCAAAGAAAGCGACTCATTGTTAGCAAGTTCTGAATGGCTTTACTAAAGCGATCAGCAAGCCTCCTGTTTGCCAGCCTCCAAATCTATGTGAAATGTTAGTGGGAGCTGCACCATCTATCAGCGAGCCTGGATCTCATCCTTGTAATTCCAAATGTGTGTGTGTGTCTGTCTGTCTGTCTGTCTGTCTGTCTGTCTGTCTGTCTGTCTGTCTCATGCAGACAGCTACATTCAAGAGCACCAGGGCTAAAATAATATTACATCAAACAGGACACACACCCCTTGCTCACTCTCTCCAACCGCCTTTCTCTTTCTCAACACGCCCTTTCATATCTTCCCCTTCCTTGTCATCTGCATGAACTCAAGCTAAGCAACACAAGCAGCCCCTCCCACTGGATTAGAATTTACTTTTTTAGCACATCTAATGAACCACCCTGTAGCTTACAAAAGACACACACAACTACCTCCTTTCCTATACTGTTTGTACGAATGGAGGCAATCTTCCTGGAGACTGAACTCTTCCTTTTTTCCTTTCCTTTTCTAAATTGGCTTAATGCAGACCCACTCAAGACACCTGAGATCATTTCCATGCAGCACTTATGGGGAGGAGGTAAAGTGAATTGCTGGCCAGATGTATGACTGCATAGGAAAAGGGACAGAACAGGAGCATCGTTTGACAGTGTGCAATAACATGCCCAATATATACAGACACTGAAATTGAAATGCTGCATAGTAATGTGGATAGTTAAGTGGCGTAAAGGTAAAGGGACCCCTGACCATTAGGTCCAGTCATGACCGACTCTGGGGTTGCGGCGCTCATCTCGCTTTATCGGCCGAGGGAGCCGGCGTACAGCTTCCGGGTCATGTGGCCAGCATGACTAAGCCGCTTCTGGCGAACCAGAGCAGCGCACGGAAACGTTGTTTACCTTCCTGCCGGAACGGTACCTATTTATCTACTTGCACTTGATGTGCTTCCAAACTGCTAGGTTGGCAGGAGCAGGGACTGAGCAACGGGAGCTCACCCCGTTGCGGGGATTCAAACCACCAACCTTCTGTCCTAGGCTCTGTGGTTTAACCCACAGCGCCACCCACGTCCCTTAGTTAAGTGGCATATTAATGTCTTAAATTAAAGCTCTTCCCCCACCCCGTATCAAGAAGCAGAATAGTTCTGCCACAGAGAGGTGGTACTCACAATTCATATCCTAAGATCAGGTTGTATGCCACTACAACTCTTCTTTTTTAAAAAAGAAAAAGACATGTGGTATGGAAAAAATAGTATTTTGATAGTATAGCTAGAGATCAAAACCTTTATTGCTTGCAGAGAATCTCCCAGGAGACTCAACTTTCTTTCTTTCTTTCTTTCTTTCTTTCTTTCTTTCTTTTCTCTCTCTCTTTAATGACATCTAGCATAAGATTCTGATATTACAGTTTGAGATGAAACACTGGCAATAAGTCAGCACCATCAGAAGTTAGAATAAAAGGATTGCATTAATACACACACACACACACACACACACACACACACACACGCCAACAGCAACAAAATATTCATTTGGCTAGCCTTTGTATTTCTTCTGCTTCCCAAGGGTTGGTGGCATTTCAAGATGGATATTGCGCTCCTGGGACCTAATTTAAGCTGTCAGGTTTCCTAAGAGAACTCATTTTTCTTACTATCCTATTACTCATAATGACGTAGGCATCAGGTGCATGAATTCTTCTTAGCCCTTAGAGGGTGTATTGCCACATCATACATTTTGTTCAACTTGAGACTCGCCCATACTAGAAGATGTTAATCCACTAACATTGTGCGCAAAAAGGGAATGTGGCAGTTTTTTAATATACAGAATTTCACTGCCCAAATTAAGAAAGAACAGAAGGTGGCGCACAGTTCTATTTATTTATTTCACGTCACAACACCTATATTTTCCACCTGCATTCTTGTGCTCTCACAAATAACTTAAGGCTCAAACTTTAATGAGTCACTATCACACTTGCTAAGTATAGCTTATCATCTGGGATGCTTCGCCAACAACCTGAGACAAAGAGCCATGCGCAATTCAAAATGGTGCAATGAGACAATTAAAAATGACAGATCCAAATTGCTCTTTAAGATTGGACACAGTGGGCCAGAGATGTGGTGCAGTGGTTAGAGTGTTGGACTAGGACCTGGAAGACCAGGGTTCAAATCCCCGCATGGCCATGGAGCTCACTGGGCAGCCTTGGGCCAGTCACTGCCTTACAGCCTAACATATCTCACAGGGTTGTTGTGGACAGCTCCTCGGAGAAAAAGGAGGGTTAGAAATTGAATAAATATAATGACTGGCAGAATCCGAGACCAGGGAGAAGAGTTGGTGAAAGAAGACTGGAAGAAATTTAAAGACTATTTACAGAAATATTGTAAAATTAATGAATGTTAGAAGAATGTTGGATAGAAACTAAGGGGTTTCCAGCTGTAATGCTTTAGGAGATACAAAAAAAGGTTTACAAATGGGTAAAAGCTTAATGGTAAGGATTTGCTGAACTAACAAATTGAAGTGGAATACAAAGAAGGGAGGTATGAGGAGGTCTGGGGAAATAAGCGTAAGGAAGATATGTTATGGAAAATTATTTGTTTTTTTAACTGTTTTTATGTTGTATTTTGTTTTTTTAAATTTTTCATTTTCATTGTTATATCTTAAAAACTTTAATAAATATCTTTTGGGGGGGAAATAGAAATTGAATAAATATACTATTGTTAGGTGCATTGACAGTTGGTGCATTGACAGATGAGCTTTAAATCCAGCAGCTATCTCAAGCAAAACTAAGGGAAGGGAGCCATTTTATTTCATTTTTTGCCAATTTGCTATTCCCCCTGCAGTCTCCTGTCGCCCCCTGCATGCCACCTTCTAATCTATCATTATCATTTTGACAATTTATATAAAGCTTAAGGTCTCTGACATACAGAAGCTCAGTACAAGGAAGGTAAAAATTAATTTAAACTATAAAAATCTGAATTCAGCTAAAGCCCCTACTGAAATCATAACAAAACCAAAAGAAAAAAGAAAAAAAAAAGTCTTGAGTAGGTGCTAGAAGTTCAACAATGAGGGAGCCCATCTGACCTCAACTGAAAGGAAGCTCCATAAAATTTGGCCCACAATACTGAACGCACAGCTTATGGTAGATACAAGCCACACATTCAAACCATAGGGGGCCACTAACAATGACTTTGTACACATTACTCGGCTGGAAAACAGCACTGCAAAATGCAGAGACATGAAAATTTTGAAGGGCAGATGTGTTTCAGCTTGTGCATTGTTTCGAAAGTGACAGTTACAGTGGTTCACCTTTAAATGCAAGCTGAATCTATGAGGTGAATATGAGTATAAGAAGATGTTTATACAGAGCTTTAGGACTTGAGCAGAGACCTCACTGGTCTGAGCCCAGTACTCCATTCGTTGCAGTAGACCAACTCTCAGAGCCAAACCATTTATGCAGTTCTCAACTGCTGGGTGTGTGATTGTGTGGGTTCATGCGTGCTTGTATTTAAGTAAATCTGCTGAGATAGCCCCAGTTTGGATCAGGGACCTGGTGAAGGTACAGAGGTTTAACCCTTTGCCCCCCACTGTGGTCCCAATCCAGATCTGTATCATTGTCCCCCACCCCAGTTCTTTGTGTCTGCTATCTGCATGGGAAGGAAAGCTCCCACTGGCACCAATGGCAGCTTTCCTTCTGGCACAAATAACAGGTAGAATCCCCTCATGGGGGTCCCACTGGGGTCACAATCCAGATCACATACACTGTATCTGCTATTAGTGCTGGAAGGTAGGCTTCTACAGGTGCAAATGGGAGTTTGCCTTCCAGTGCAAATAGCAGGTATGGTGGGCAAAAGATGTAACACTCCTTTCTGCCCTACCTCATCAAAGTGCAAGTTTAGACTACACCCCCCCATGTTTGCTATTTGCATATTTAAAAATCATCCATGCACTTGCTAATTGTGTGAATTGCTCCATGTCTAGCTTGGCACTTGGACTGAGAATTGTGCATGGTTTGAAAGAGCCCTGTCACTACTGCTCATCAATTCCTGTGGATGAGCCAAACTTCAAATGTTTTGCAAGAAATAACTTGTCTCTACTTAATCCCTCCTTACCATTTGGTAAATCTCTACTGTACCTTTAAAGTAATCATTCCTTTTAAATGCAAAAAAGCCCTAATGTACACTGTTCTTCTTGTGTGAAATGCTCCATCCCTCTTTATCAGTTGAGCTGCCCTTCTCTCTTCAGCATGCAGTACATTCTCCAGAGCTGCAACACACAAAATCTTCCCGTCACCATGACCTACTTATTCTCGCTTTGCTCTTTCTGAAAAAGAGTGTAAATAGAAACCTAGCCCCTTGGCACCCTCGATCTGCCTTTCATAAGGCAGTCCCAAATGTGAGCAGAATACTGGCTACACCACCATTCATTAAGCAAACTAAATGTCAAATCCTTGCTGTTTCCAGTTCGTTTTCCATGCCATTATTCCTATTTACTCGTGTCCTTTCGTTTTAGAAAGCTGGTAGCTGGCCAGGCTTAAGCAATGTCAAGTTTCTGTTAAGCAGTTAAAAGGAGCCTTCTCCAACCTGGTGCCCTCCAGATGCTTTGGACTACAATTCCCATCACACACACACACACCCAGGTCATTGTAGTCCAAAACATGTGGAGAGCACCACCAGGCCAATGAAAACTGGTTTAAGAAGCTGTGGGGAACCTTGAGCCTTCCAGATGTTGCTGAACTACAACACTCATCAGCTCCAGCAACCATGGCCACTGGTCAGGGATGATGGTGTTGAATGGTTTCTTTAAATGTAAAGGTTCATCATTGTTCCACTCCATGTGTATGTCTTTAAGGGGCCAGAGCAAGGGCCAGAGCAAGATAACGAGACCCAGCTTTACAGCTGTGAAACATAGCAGGTGCTGCTGAGTTGTATTTGATTAAGGTGTGTCAGCATTTGGGTAGAGTATATAAGGAGCAGCACCTAGCTCTCCCATGACCCTGGGGGATGGGTTGGTGGTTGGGTCTGGTTTGTTGATGTATTTAGTGTAAATGGAGTTTTTGTTTTTCTTATTAAAACCTTCTCTAAGTTATTTTTGAGTCCTCTCTTTTTAATGCATGGTCTCCCCAGCAAGCTCTCTGCAGCGTTACTATACTGCAAAAAAAGCCAACATCTTTGGTTATGGGCCCAGCTGCTGAGTGGATGACTGCATATTTTTGGACTCTGAGAAAGGTTTGAAAACTCCTTCTCCTGTTAGCGTAGTTTTTGTGGGTCTGGAAGAGTTCCAGAATGGTTGACCGGGTTCCTGAAGCTGAGAAGGCTCTGGTCTTCCCACAGCTAACAGATGAGAATTATAGTTTATGGTCTTTTCGGGTGGAGGCGCTTTTGACCTCTAGAGAAGTATGGACCTATGTAACTGATGACCCTCCTGACCCTGTAACTAATGCTTGGTCGAAAGGAGATGCAAAAGCCAGGGCGATAATTAATTTGGCAGTCAGCGACCAGCAAGTAGTCTATATAAGGAATAAGAAAACTGCCAAAGAAATGTGGGACAGTCTTGCAGCAGTGTATGTTAGAAAAGAGTCAGCGTCTGCATTGACGTTTTTCAAGCAGTTGTACCAGACGAAGTTGCAGCCTGGTGGAGATTTGGCAGCACACTTAAGACGTCTGGAGGCGATACGCGGCGAATTAATTCGAAGGGACATGGAGGTACCTGATATTCAGTATGTTTTTATCATCCTTTGTTCCCTTAATGAGGACTTTGATGGTATAGCTAGCCAGATATCTGCCGTTCCACCAGCACAATTAACTGTGGAAGGGGTAACGGCAAGATTAATGGGCGAGTTGGATAGAAGGGAGGCTTGTGCCATAAGCACTCCTGTTTCCAGAAAGAATGAGGAACGCCATATGCAAACCTGTGGTGATACAACTGCATTTAAAGCTGCAAAGCATTGTTGGTTCTGCAATAAGCAAGGACATTTTGCAAGGGACTGCAGAGCCAAAAGAAAGCAAAGTACTCCCAAGCCTGTTTCTGTTCGTCAAAACGAGCCGCGAGCTTTTCACGCTTGGACTAAAGATCGCGAAAGAATTAAAGGTGCCAAGTGGAAGTCTTTTGTTATCGACTCAGGAGCATCGCAGCACGTCTGCAACGATCGAAGCTTGTTTATTTCTTTCGAAGAGGAAATTGGTAATGTACATTTAGCCAATTCACAAGTCTTGCAGTCGCTTGGCAGGGGTACCGTTAAACTTGACTCTTTAAACATTACAATAGCGAACTGCATTTACTGCCCGTCAATGGACAATTTATTATCAGTAAGGTGCTTTGCTCATCAAGGGATAACTGTGCGTTTCTTAAAGTCAATGTGTGAGTTTTTCGAGGGGAACAAACGTCTATTGTATGCCCGGGAATCTGATGGTTTATATAGACTGTATTTTCGCACCTACTCCCAATCGTCTATAAATTGCAGAGCAGCGCAGTCAAGCCAGGGGTTGAGGAATGTAAGGCCACATTCTGGGTGTATCCACGTGGCGCACAGAATTCTGGGACACCTGAATTTTGCTGATGTAATTAAGACAAAGAATATTGTCAATGGCCTCAACTTAAAACCATGCAAATTCTTTATGCAATGTCTATCCTGTTGCAAGAATAAGATTAAGGTTGCACGCAAGGGTAGGTGCTCAGATAGGAAAGTAACTGAGCCATTTGAGCGTGTACATTGTGATTTAGTTGGGCCACTCCCACCCTCATTAGGAGGTTCAAAGTACTGGCTTACTCTGATAGACCAGTATAGTAGATATTGTTGGACTTATGCAATAGCTGAGAAGTCCCAAGCATTTGAGAAGTACAAGGTTTTTTGCAACTGGGTAAAAACGCACTTTAACAAACCTATTAAGAACCTGTTTTCTGACCGGGGCGGGGAATTTGTTTCTGAGGATTTTGAGAAATTCCTGGAAGCGCAGGGGACTACTCATGAGTTATCTTGCCCCCGAAGTCCCTGGCAAAATGGGCTTGTTGAAGTTGTGCAGCGTGACCTGCAGGCAGGGGTTAAAACTTATCTGCACGATGCTAATCTGCCCAAAGCGTTTTGGGCTGAAGCACTCAATGCTTTTTGTTATGTTAGAAATCGCAGTTATCATTCTGGTTTAGATGTCACCCCCTATGAGAAGTTGTTTAAAAAACGCCCTAATCTGAAATACCTACGCATTTGGGGTTCAGATGTAATTATGCATTATCCCGCTAAGCAGAAATTGGGTGAACGTAGTGTTCAGGGAAAATTAATGGGCTACCAGCAGGGGGCATACAGAATTTACATACCAGCAACTGGCAAATTTCATATTACCAGAAGCATGATACAAACTGTAAATTGGAATGGGGTTGCTATTTTCCAAGATACTGATGGTATAAATGATACTGAGGAAGAAGAGGAAGCAGCAGGAGGAGGAAATGGTGATTCTGAATTAATAGAAAAAGACAAAAAGCCTGTTGAATCTGATAATTTGTTTGACTTAAAGTCACAGGCACCTGAGGAGAGGTTAGATTCTCTTGAGTTTTCTGACCGTGAGCTTAGCCTACAGGCACCTCTTCAGTCTGACAATGATGATTTACAACCTGAAACTAGTAGTTCACTCAGTCCCATTAAGTCTGAGGAGTCTGACTCTCCTTCCGGACTGAGACGTTCAGATAGAAAGAGGCAGAAGCCACAACGTTTCGCAGATGAACATTTTAATACTGTGTATGCCAATAAGGCGGTTTTTGAGCCAAAAAGCTACAGTGATGTTCAGAATTTACCTATGCACCAAGCTGTAAGTTGGTATAAAGCTATGAACTCTGAGATAGCTTCTTTAAAAGAGCATAACACTTGGTCTCTTGTACCACAAACCCCAGATATGAGACTTATTGATTCAAAATGGGTTTATAGAGTTAAAATGAATGACAAAAATGAAGTTGTAAGGTACAAGGCAAGACTAGTTGCTAAGGGTTTTCAACAAATTCCAGGTGAAGATTATGATTTGTGTTATTCACCAAGTGTAAAATATGAAACAGTTAAGCTTTTGTTAAAAGATGCATCAATTTGTGGAAAAGCCCACTATGCAATGTTTCTCTGCTCTTAAGAGAGTGGTAATGTACCTTAAACATACCAAACATTATAGGTTGCAGTTTACACCCAGTATTGATAAAGGTTTTGAAATTTTCTGCGATGCATCTCATGCAGTAGAACAAAATAATTGCAGGGGTGTGTCTGGTATGGTGTTTTGTTATAACGGTTGTCCATTTGAATGGAAATCCCAGACACAAACCATTATTTGTCTCTCTACAACAGAGAGTGAATTATGTGCATGCGTTCAGGCCACTCGTGATGTAGAATGGTATTTGCAAGTATTTGCAGACCTACAGATGCAAGTAACACTACCAGTAAAAGCTTACCTTGATTCCCAGAGTGGACTTGCTATCCTGTGTTCAGAGACCAATACGCAGCGCACCAGAGTCTTAAGATTACGTTTAGAATTTGTAAAGAGACTAATTGCTGATGAAATGGTTGTATTTAAATATGTTCCAGGTGACAATCAAATTGCGGACATTTTTACTAAAGCACTTCCAAAGGTTACACATGAAAAACATGTACAAAGTATGCTTTGTTTTTGTTCCACAATGATGAACCGCAGGGGAAATGTTGAATGGTTTCTTTAAATGTAAAGGTTCATCATTGTTCCACTCCATGTGTATGTCTTTAAGGGGCCAGAGCAAGGGCCAGAGCAAGATAACGAGACCCAGCTTTACAGCTGTGAAACATAGCAGGTGCTGCTGAGTTGTATTTGATTAAGGTGTGTCAGCATTTGGGTAGAGTATATAAGGAGCAGCACCTAGCTCTCCCATGACCCTGGGGGATGGGTTGGTGGTTGGGTCTGGTTTGTTGATGTATTTAGTGTAAATGGAGTTTTTGTTTTTCTTATTAAAACCTTCTCTAAGTTATTTTTGAGTCCTCTCTTTTTAATGCATGGTCTCCCCAGCAAGCTCTCTGCAGCGTTACTATACTGCAAAAAGCCAACAGATGGGAGTTGTAGTTCAGCAGCTTCTGAAGGCCCAAAGGTTCCTCACACCTGATTAAAGGCTACTTCCAGGTGAAGCATCCATTCCTAAGGTACCAATGCAACATTCCTATTGAGAGTTCCACTAGAATTTGCAGCAACCCAGTTCCTACATAACAGAAGAGAGGAAGCACTCCTTTGTTATTGTTCTTAATTCAATTTATATACCACCCTTTATCCAAAGACCCCAGGGCGGTGTACAACATTAAGAACATAGTCCATGCAGCATAATAATAAAAACATAATACAAAGCATAATAGGAAAATAATCATAATAATGTCATTTTAACTACTGGAAAAGAGGAGACTGAGAGGAGATATGATAGCCATCTTCAGATATCTCAAGAGCTGTCGTATGGAAGATGGAACAAGCTTGTTTTCTCCTGTTGTGGACGGTAGGAATTGAATCAATGGCGTCAAGTTACAAGAAAGGAGATTCCAACTAAACACCAGGGAAAACCTTTTGACAGAGTTGTTTGACAGTGGAATGGACTCCTTTTGGAGGTGGAGGGCTCTCCTTCCTTGGAGGCCTTTAAGCAAAGGTTGGATGGCCATCTGTCATGGACGCTTTAGCTGAGATTCCTGTATTGCAGGTGTTTGAACTAGATGACTATTGGGGTCCCTTCCAACTCTACAATTCTGTGATTCTATGGTTCTACTGGTGGTGGGCCCTTTGAGTGCTAAACACTTTGAGCTCACAACCTTAAGATAAAGGCGGAAGAAAAGGTGAGAGAGGGTGGAAAATGCTCTGGATTCAGCCTCGCCAATGAAGAAAGGATTCTATATTTTGTTTTATTTTTAATTCCGAGCCCCTTTCATCACCCAGTCTGTAAGAGGGGATTGCCTAGGTCTCCTCTTCCAAAGGAAGCAATAGGGAGCCTGCGACGCACACCCCAACCTGGAGGCTGCTAGGCTCCAACCCCCATCAGCTCCAGACAGCAGGGCTATAGTCCATCATCATCTGGAGGGCTACAGCCCCAGCCCCAAGTGGCTGCTATTTACTTTGAAAACCATTCATGCCATGGCAAATTGCTTGAGTGGTGCCATGCCTGGTTTGGCTGCAAGAGAAGTTAAACTGATCCTTACTCCCCAAGTTCCCCCACCCAGCACTGCAAACTGACCTGGATCCCAGCTTTTGCTAGATAGAGCCTACCTCATTAAAGTAACAGTAAAGGGACCCCTGACCATTAGGTCCAGTTGTGACCGACTCTGGGGTTGTGGCGCTCATCTTGCTTTATTGGCCGAGGGAGCCGGCATACAGCTTCTGGGTCATGTGGCCAGCATGACTAAGCTGCTTCTGGCAAACCAGAGCAGCGCACGAAAACGCCGTTTACCTTCCCGCCGGAGTGTTACCTATTTATCTACTTGCACTGGTGTGCTTTTGAACTTCTAGGTTGGCAGGAGCAGGGACCGAACAACGGAAGCTCACCCCGTCGCGGGGATTCTAACTGCCGACCTTCTGATCGGCAAGTCCTAGGCTCTGTGGTTTAACCCACAGCACCACCCGCATCCCTTCCTACCTCATTAAAGGTGTTTTAATCTGTTTTACAACATCCACTTGGTCACACCATTCAAGTATGCAAAAAAGCACCTTAAAAAAAGGCAACTGCAGTCTAGCTTGGCCCAGAGAAATAAACAAAGCTGAGTTCTAGTTTTAAGGGTGAAATGCTCAGGAACTGCAGACATCCTTATGCATCATTCATGATCTCCTGCTTTCTTACATCCTGTCATGCTTTCCATCATGCTCCCGAGATCTAAAAACAACTCAAGCAGCAGACCTGCACTGGAATTTATTCTGCACGCAAAACAATTAAGAGCCAAGAGCAGATTCACTCTTCAGATGCTCCCGAATGGAATTCCAGGCCCAAATCTAAATGTCAGCTCCAGGAGAAGGATTTCATTTCGGCATCGCATTTTTAAAGTTTGCCACCTCTTATCTTTCCCCCTGGCAAAGGCATCCCCCGATAGAGGTCAACTCTAGGGAAATGAGAAATTCAAAAGAAACCCTTTTCTGCAGCTCGTGAAAGGAACTATTCTATGGTCTTTTAAATGTGTTTGTGGGGGGAGGGGGGTTATTGGTTTGTTTCGTTTTATTGTGTATTTTGTGTTCCCATTTTGTATTTTTATGTCGTGAACCACCCTGTGATATTTGGATGAAGGTATACAAATTTAATAATAAATAAAAATTAATAATAATAATATTGTCACCATTGAGAATGCCCTTGGGAATGGCAACAATCCAAGTATGGAGGAAGAGCTTGGAAAGACTTTGTAAGACTCACAAGCTCCAACTGCCTGACTCCCCTCAATTGTATACAAATCACGCTTCCCATACCCCCTAAAAAAGGAGACCACTATAAAATGTATTGGGTCTGGAGGGCCCTGGCCCCTCACCACTGAGTTGAGTACTGGACAATGTCACCTAGATTCTGACTTCTTTTGAAGGTGTAAATCACTAGAGACATATGGATTTATTTATTTTTTGCAATATTCACTATATTTACAAATATGCAGGATGAGAAGGGCAAACGGGGTCTCTGGTGGCCATGACCAGGATGACAGTACAGTGGTACCTCAGGTTAAGAACTTTATTCGTTCTGGAGGTCTGTTCTTAACCTGAAACTGTTCTTAACCTGAAGCACCACTTTAGCTAATGGGACCTCCCGCTGCAGCCACGCTGCGAGAGCACGATTTCTGTTCTCATCCTGAAGCAAAGTTCTTAACCTGAAGCACTATTTCTGGATTAGCGGGGTCTGTAACTTGAAGCGTATGTAACCTGAAGCGTATGTAACCCGAGGTACTACTGTATTGTCAACTTAAAAAAATAAAAAAAATGAGGGTTGATTTGTTTCTGCTATAATTAATTGTGTTTCTTATGTTCTCCATCACTCAGGCTGTATGCGGAAGATAATTACAGCTATTTATAGCGTTCAGATCTTTCACAAGTAACAGGCTTTTGCTTAGTTGTTGTTTTTCTTAAAACCAAAATAGGAGGCAGGATTTTGGAAGTCTCTGAAAGATGCTGATCCTTACGTGAACCCAAACCCTTTCATGTGCAGCTAGCCGAAAGCAAAGAGTTACAGCAAATGGTTGATAAGTGACTGATCAGGGTCAAAGAGCATAGGAAGCTGCCTTATACTGAGTTGGCTTGATAGCACAGGATTGACTACACTGGGAGAATCTCTCCAGGATTTCAGGAAGGGTCCCTCCCAGCCCTACCTGGAGATGCTAGGGATTGAACCTGGGACCTTCTGGTGCAAAGCAGATGCTAAGGACCTTCCCCACAGAATTTGCCTTGCTGTTCTTTCTTCATTCTGCTACGTTATGGACACCTCCCTCCTGGTCTTTCTTTTCTACAGCTGAAATACCGTATTTATGCTCCATAAGACGCACCTGACCATAAGACGCACCTAGTTTTTAGAGGAGGAAAGGGAGCCCTGTTTTTTTGAAGATCAACTCAAAGTTGTGCAGCTTCCTTTGCAAAGGGGAAAAATCCTGTTTTTATGGGGTCCAGCTCACAGTTCTGAAGCTTCTTTAAGAAAGGAAAGGAAACCATTTCTACAGTTTCAAGACAGATAATCTAATCAGCCAGTCACATGTCGCTGGGGAAACAAACAGCCTCCGTCTGCAGAACATTCAACAATGGAGGCCTGGGCGGGACTGGAAAGGGAGCCAGCGATCGACCACACATTCGCTCCATAAGACGCACAGACATTTCCCCTTACTTTTTAGGAGGAAAAAAGTGCATCTTATGGAGAGAAGAATACGCTATTTCCACTGGAGGTTGATCCATTTGAGCAAATGAGGCCCTCAGTCTACCCTCAGCCAGCCCTCACTTCCCTGCCTTCTTACTTAACAGCAAGTTCAGGGGGTGGCCCTGTCTGTCAGCTTCGTCCTCGTCACTCTCAGTGTTGCCGTTGTAGAACATGGTAGGGAGGAGGATGGGGCTCTGCCTGTCACTGGCTCTAGCACCACCTACAGTTGATCTCCCTGTCTTCCAGCCTACCAGTCCAAATAGGCTGAATACCACTGAGTACGCTACACTCTTGCTTAGGAGGGGAGTACTCTTGAACACAATGTCTACTTCCAAGTAAGCAGAACCAGGCTACATGCTACAAGCATACTCCTGAAAACCAGTCATGCATCCAAAGTTGTAACTTAAATACATGCCTACTACATTCAAGGTCCAACCCAGGCACATGGTTAGAATCCCGTAGATCAGGAGCAGTCAACAAGGTACCACCCCAGATGTTGTCTAAATACATCTCCCAGCAGCCCACGCCTGGTAGTAAATGATCAGGGATGATGGAGGTGGCAGTCCATCGACATCTGGAGTTACCATGTTGGCCCCAGGGGAGAAAATCTCATTGAATTCAGTAGGGTTTAGTTCTGATCAAATATGTATATAATCACGCAACTAAACGCACTGCTACCAGGAGCTAAACCATGGTTTGTCTCAGCATTACATGCAAATCTGAGCTCATGGTTTGTCTCCCCCAACAAACCACGAGTAGTAAGCCAAGAACAATTACGAGGTTTGCTTAAAACAATACAAGAGCATCAGCAAGAGTATGCAAGGAGCAAAGTAGCCACAATTTTCCCAATGTGTACCAGCGCACTTGCTTGTTCTCACTAAGCCATAGTTTGGCTTAGCGTTACATTCAAACCAAGCTAATATTTTCCTACATGTGTTGTTGGGGGTTTTTATGTGCATTTCCTTGTATGTTTAGCACTGAAATAAAGGACAACAGGTTTGGCTATACATGAATCATGTGGGTGGGTGTGCATGCACATATATTTGTGCACATGCATTTAAAAGTGATTACTAGCCAGTGTGGTGTAGTGGTTAAGAGCGGTAGTCTCGTAATCTGGGGAACTGGGTTCGTGTCTCCGCTCCTCCACATGTATCTGCTGGGTGACCTTGGGCTAGTCACACTTCTCTGAAGTCTCTCAGCCCCACTCACCTCACAGAGTGTTTGTTGTGGGGGAGGAAGAGAAAGGAGATTGTTAGCCGCTTTGAGACTCCTTAAAGGTAGTGAAAGGCGGGATATCAAATCCAAACTCTTCTTCTTCTTCTTCTACTAGATATATGCCCAAAATAGAAAGTTCAGCCCATTTATTACAAGAGCCTTCTATGGCTTGGGTGAAGGAACAGCAGTTGCCAACCACAAAGTTACCTTGTTCTACAGTTCGCTGCCACTGAAAGCTTGTACGGTCCATCTTGTGTGGGAAGCTTATTCCCATTTAAAAAGCAGGAAAATAAGGTCAAGACTTGCAATGTGGAAATCAAAGCGAAACATGGTAGAATACATCATTCATTGAGATTAAGGTACGTTTCCTTACCTCGGAGCTATTTAAGTGGCATGTGTGAGTTCCTGAAAACCATCCCTCATTTGAACATTGGTCAATGTCCACTTTTTGTAAGTTTATGTCCACTTTCACAACACCCCTGGAAGAAGAATAAGAAATGCCATTAATTCACATAGATTCAACACACCATTTTCCTTTCACTGTTAAAAATGGCGGGAATGTAGTGCTGAATCTTAATTGCATTTATGAAAAGCTATAGTTATTTGATTTGATGTACTGTATTTCTAGGATACTAACAAACAGTAAATAACAACAAAACATCATAAATACAGCATAAATCATATAATATAATTAACAAAGCATGAATAAAACAACTGCAATCTATAAAACACTAGTAACAAAACAGCAACCAGAATATAAGCTAAACAATAAATTTACAGCATAGGTCATATTATATGATTAACAAATCAATATAGCATTTCTATAAAGCGATGTTAACAACATTAACAAAATAGCACCTAAAAAAAATTCAGCTAAGCACTGTTAAATCCATACACACCAATCATCTCACTAAGTTGGTTCTGATAATGAGTGCCAAACTTGCTCTGGTTATTAGTACCAGGAGTAAAAAGGATAGCTTTTTAGTGGGCTGTTATACATTAGTGGATAGCTGCAAATGCTTTATGTTTTGTGCTGTTCTTCATTTCAAAAGCTTGTGTACTCCTACCCATCCCACAGATGTTGGCCCAGTCTAACCTATTCAGTCTCTCCATTACAGTCTGAAAACAACATCACAACAAGCTCCCAGTCGACTCTTAAGCCTTCTCTGAATCATCATCAGCTCATGTGTTGCTCGACATGAGATGTTAAGCTGGAAGAGAGCCATTCCGTTTTGTTTCCGCCATTGTCAATAGCTGCCAGTATCACATAAATCTGCATCAAGCAGATTGCACAATTTTCACAGTACAGTGGTACCCCGCAAGACGAACGCCTCGCGAGACGAAAAACTCGCAAAACGAAAGGTTTTTTCGTTTTCGAGTTGCCTCGCAAGACGAATTTCCCTATGGGCTTGCTTCGCAAAACGAAGCTTGCCCCAGGGACAGCGGGTCTTCTCTTTTGAACCAAGGGGCTGCGGGGAGATAGCGATCTCCCTGCAGCCCCTTGCTGCAAAAGACGTCCGGGGGAAGCGGGGAAGAAGCGCTTCTTCCCCGCTTCCCCCGGACCTCTTCTGAAGCAAGGGGCTGCAGGGAGATCGCTATCTCCCCCCAGCCCCTTGCTGCAAAAGACGTCCGGGGGAAGCGGGGAAGCGAAGCGCTTCTTCCCCGCTTCCCCCGGACCTCTTCTGAAGCAAGGGGCTGCAGGGAGATCGCTATCTCCCCCCAGCCCCTTGCTTCAGAAGAGGTCCGGGGGCAGCGGGAAGCGAAGCGCTTCTTCCCCGCTTCCCCCGGACGTCTTTTGCAGCAAGGGGCTGCAGGGAGATTGCTATCTCCCCGCATCCCCTTGCTTCAAAAGAGGTCCGGAGGCAGCGGGAAGCGAAGCGCTTCTTCCCCGCTTCCCCCGGACGTCTTTTGCAGCAAGCGGCTGCGGGGAGATCGCTTCTCCCGGTGCTCCGAAGCCGGGCGGGGGGCAGGGGACACCTCCCGCCGCCGCGGGGACACCTTTTGAAGGCAGGCGGGGGGGAGCAAAGACTTTTGCCCCCCGCCCGCCTTCAGAAGAGGTCCAGGACCTCTTCTGAAGGCTGGCGGGGGGCAAAAGTCTTTGTCCCCCCTGCCTGCCTTCCCAGGGGCTTTTAAATCGCCCCGGACAGCGGAGAAGTCCTCCGCTGTCCGGGGCGATTTTAAAATGCCGCCCGCCAGCATTTTAAGATCGCCCGGACAGCGGAGAAGTCCTCCGCTGTCCCGGGGTTTTTTAAAATGCTGGGGGTGGGAAGAAAAGCCCTTGTCCCCCCCCCCCCAGCCTTCAGAAGAGGTCCGGGGACAGACTGTCCCCGGACCTGGTCTGAAGGCGGTTTCCCTAGGAACGCATTAATTGATTTTCAATGCATTTCTATGGGAAACCGTGCATCGCAAGAGGAAAAAACCGCAAGACGAAGAGACTTGCGGAACGAATTAATTTCGTCTTGCGAGGCACCACTGTACTCTAATAGGAGTTGTATTCAGCTAAGATCTCCTCTGAACAGACCCATTGAAATCAATGGACTTTGGTTAGAGTTGGATGGGACCACGAGGGTCATCTAGTACAACCCCCTGCAATGTAGGAATCTTTTGCCCAATGTGGGGCTCAAACCCACAACCCTGAGATTACGAATCTCATGCTTTACCAACTGAGCTATCCACAGGACTTCTCGTGCCCATTGATTTCAGTGGGCATACCTACTCTGCGTATGACAAACACTGGATGCAATCAAATATTAGTCAATTAGATTTATGAGCCATTTGTGGAATTGGCTCCCTTTGCAGAATGTTCTTGATTGAATCGGAAGGCTTAGAATTACTTAACCAACTACAGGTACAGAGCCTAAGAGTCCTGCTTGACCTGCTTTTCAATAAACAGGTTTGCTGTGGGGGCCAGAAGTGCTTTTTATCTTCTGTGTTTATTGTGTAGACTCATCCCTTCTTGAATAGAGAGGATTTTTCAATGCTGACTCATGCTTTCATAACTCCCTGCTCAATACAGGGCTGCCCTTGAATACAACTCAGATACTTCTGGCATCTGAATTTCGGGCCAATGTTTTTGGAGAAATATTTTAAAAAGTTAAATGCCCCATCCAAGCCTCCCCACAAGCTGCCCTTTTGAACTTGTGGGATGATCCAACAGCAATTTTACCAAACTTAAGGAACTTTTGACATGGATGCTGGCTACAACGAGAATTTCTTTGGCTCAGAAATGGAGGACACTACAGGGCTTCAACATAACATAACTCACAAATTACACGTTTCTAAGGTCAGGAAGACCAGGGACATTTTCATGCAGTTAGGTGGAATTTCATTTATTATATTCTTGTGAACCGCCCTGAGATGAAGAGGCGGGTTATTGGTGGGGGGGGTTGTTTTATTAAATATTTTATGTCCTGGTTTTGTATTTTTTTTTTCCTGTTGTGAACCTGGGATCTTTGGGTGAAGGATGATATACAAATTTAATAAATAAAAATATCAAGAATGATTTGAGGCTTCTCATGGTATGAAAGATTTGGTAATATCTGCAGTTCAAGTTGTGACTGTGAAGGCACAGGACCAGGAGCCAAGAAATGATGGCACATCTGAGGAACAGGTGTGGAGAATTTCAGCTGCTCCAGGTGACTCCTGGAAGTGGGCCACTAAACCCCCTGGCTCAATGCTGGAAATCCATCAGTAGAGCATTGCTGGCAGGTGGCTGAAAACCTCCAGTCAGGGATAGCCAACATGGTGCTCTCCAACTGGGCTACAACTCTCACCGTTCCTGACCATTGGCCATCTTTGCTAAGGCTGATGGGAACTATAGTACAACATCAACTGGACGGCACCATGTTGGCTACCCCTGCTCTAGGTGATTGACTCCATTGTCGAATTGCTCTTACTGTCAACATATTTCTCCTATCCTCCTGTAAATGAAGCCGATTTGATCAATCCCTAGGCTTCTGAAGCAGCAGAATAAGGCTGTCTACACACTCCCATTTACTCTACATCTAGTGCTCTCCCCACCACTGGGTTGGGAAGCCGTGTGCACATGACAACAACCACAATCCACATCCACCCTGTTGTTTCTTGTGAAATACTGCATTCTGATGCACCAAACCAGTTTTGATCCCAATCGAGACCTGCTCATTGGCTGAATACATCCCTCCTTCCTGATGTGGACATACAGCAGGCAGCTTAAGATACACAGAAAACCATGCTGATCTGTACAACCATGTACAAACACAGTTTTGAAACGCAGCCAAAAGAAAAGAACAACCTCACTGCGTTTTAAGCCAGTAACGCACACACGGCCAAAAAAGCTTGTTCACGTATTTGAAGATTACTTCCTTCAGTGTATTTAAAGGAGGTGGGAATTGAGGAGCTTAAATTAGAGAGGGAGGATCAGGAACAAGGTAGAGAGACAGTAGCATCAGAAACAAACAGAGGGGTACCACTTTAGTACATGAAGGAGGCTGGGTATTCAACAGAATATTGGATGTAAAACACAGTGGGCAGAAGTAGCCAAAGGAGGTGAAATAGGAAAATATTTAGTGTTGGATGCAGTTTGCCCAGGATGGGTAGTGGATTTATTTGAGTTTTTATTGAGATTTTTACCTTGCACTGTTATTCTTTTTTTACTTTTGAGAGAAGAAATAATAATAATAATAATAATGCATCTCAGCTTATCTTGAAACCTCCACGACCAAATAGAATTAAAAACCTAAAAATGAATTATCTATTAACCTACTAAGCAGGCGCCGTATTAACTGTGCTGTCCAGATGTTTGGTCAGGACATAAGAAGTTAAATGCACGATAAGTACAATTTGGCTTGTCAGCAGCATTAGATCAGCCTGATAGTCACTGAGACTGGCAGTAGCGCTTTTCAGAATTCGGTATTCAAAACAAACCAACGAAGGCAATTGAAGACCATCTGACATTCGTATAGCACATTTTGCCCACAGAAAGCTAGCTCCCCAATGTCTATCATCTTCATTGTTATTTACACTGCTAGCATGAAGTACTACAAACTTAGTAGTTTGAATGCCCACCAACAGATATGTTGCAGCTCTGCACATTGATCCCAGAATCGTAGAATTCTGAGTTGAAAGGGACCACAAGGGTCATGCAGTCCAACCCCCTGCAATGCACGTATCTTTTGCCCAACGTGGGGCTTGAACCCATAGCCCTGAGATTAAGAGTCTGGGGCTCTACCAACTGAGCTATCCCAGGTTGAGAATAAACTATAGCAAGTTCAAGGGTCCAGAGCAAATCAAATTCATTAAATCAGAGCAATCCATACAAGAGGCCAGAAAGACAAGCCTGTTATTACAAACCCCGTGTTGCAGGGCAGGTAGCATCGTTTGGGAGAAAGGTGAGACAGAGGAGCAGGTGCTAAATGAAACACAGGGGGAAGGGCCATAGCTCAGGGGCGGAGCAGCCCCCTTGGAGGCAGAAGGTCCCAGGTTCAATCCCTGGGTCTCCAGGTAGGGCTGGGAGAGACTCCTGCCTAAAACCCTGGAAAGACACTGCCAGTCAGTGTAGGCAATATTGAGCAAAATATACCAATGGTCTGACGCAGCATAAGGCAGTTCCCTTTGTTCCTTCAGCAGTTGTTAAAACATGGAGGTTAATATTAGGTGGTGTGGGATTCAAAGACTCCCAAACTGTGGTCCATGGGCCACTAGTGGTCTGCAAGCTTCATTCATGTGGTCCGCAGCATGTGCACATTAAATGTTCGTTCTGATTTCTAATTGTATTATATTGCTTTATTTCCTTTTTTTGCTTCTTATATTGTACTGTATTTTATTGCATTGCAATCTAAAATCTGTAGCATGCAACGTGCAATGCAATAGAATACAATATAAGAAATAAAAGAAGCAATGAAAATACAATTAAAAATAGTTTAGCATCTAGCACAGTGCATCACAATTGCTACAACAGGCAGAACAATCATTAAGAGGTCCATCAAGACCCTCAGCAATTTTCAAGTCATCTGTGAGGGAAAATAAGTTTGGGAACGACTGACCTATCGTATTATTAGTTATTTTTTATATTACATTATTTATATATGGCATACATCTCTTCTACTTTTTATACTCACAACAACCCCATGAGGCATACCTTTCAACATTTCTCCAATGAAAATAGGGACGTCCTAAGGAAAAGCGGGACACTCTGGGACTAAATCAGAAACCGGGACAGCTTCTGTAAATCCAGGACTGTTCTTGGAAAATAGCAACACTTGGAAGGTCTGCATGAGGTAGTTTAAGCTGAGAGCGAGCGATTGGCTCAAAGTAACCCAGTGAACTTTGTGGCTGAAGTGGGGATTCAAACCCTGGTCTTCCAGGTTCTAGTCCAGCACTCTAACCACTACACCAGCCCGGGCACTATGCCACACTGATGGTTGGAGGGCATGAAACACTTGCAGAATGCAAAAATCTCTCGGTGGAAAATCATCTTTCTCCTTGCTGTAGATTCCATGTAGAACAGCTAGATTCAGCTAGAAGCACAACAGCAGTAATTGGCTGCTTGGCAATACAATAAGGTTGCTCAGCAGAGCTAGGAAGATTGTGTTACCTCCAATTACGGCTGTTGTGTATGGCCGCCATGCTTATCTTGTACACATTTGAGCTTTGCACAGATATGTCATAAAGGCTAGAGCGCTTACATTTCATTTGGCCTCGCTATTCACACTGTCTCTCTCTTTATCCATGTGTCTGTATGTATATATGTCAACCCACTGAGACAAACACTTCATGCATCCAGGTCTAAACCACGAAAGCTCCTGCCAGAATTAATCTATTTGTCCTTAAGAGGATTTCTTGCTGTGTTTGCTGCAAAAGACTCACACAGCTAACCCCTCTACAACCATGACAGGGGAGGAAGTCTATAAATGTCAGGAGTCGCTCTTGATTGAAAAGGCACTCAAAGGGAAGTTGGGGCCCTCCTCTCACAAGCACCCAGTGCTGCAAGCTTACCAAATCTCACTAGAACCAACGAGACCTACTTTTGGGTATCCATGGTTAGAATTAGGCTCCCTAAACTCAATGGAGCATGCCTCCAGGGGTGAAGTCAAAGCGCTGTGACAGCAGCACCAAAGTGGCCTCCTTAGGGTGCAAGCCTGGGCAGTGTGTATAGGGTTCCTAGGCTGCCCAGACAACAACAAAAACCTCTCAGCCTCACTGATTTGGCCAAAAGGAAAGGAAAGCAATACATTTGGTGCCAGTGTGGTTGTAGGAGTTGCCGGAAAGAGGCATACAAGGCGCCATCCAACCATCTTAGGATCAGAGTTTTCCTTCTCCCTCACTTCCATACCATCCAACTACAGTGGTACCTCGGGTTACAGACTCTTCAGGTTACAGACGCTTTAGGTTACAGACTCCGCTAACCCAGAAATAGTACCTTGGGTTAAGAACTTTGCTTCAGGATGAGAACAGAAATTGCGCAGCAGCAGCGCGGCGGCAGCAGGAAGCCTCATTAGACAGTTTCAGGTTAAAAATGGACCTCCAGAACGAATTAAGTACTTAACCCGAGGAACCACTGTATTTCCAATGCAAAACCAGGACACATGTCTTCCAGGGTGTGCTCCTGGGCGAGACACATAGCCAGTCTCGCTTTTGCCACCCCCTCCCCAAAAAAAGCACTTTCTCGGGGCGAGAGCACACGAAATCATAGCACCAAAAATGGCCACCGAGATATTGCACAAAGAAACAGGGTGTCCTGTTTTTCACAGGACATTTGGAAGGTACGCACTTCCCTCCACTACAGCATGTGGAGAAATTATTTTAAGTGCCTGTTAAAAACATTTTTTTTGTTTAGGCAAGCCTACTGACATATGCAGAATGCTGGCATGTACTTTAATCTGGTTTTGGGTTTGTTTTTGCTTATTAGTTTTATTTATTTATTTATGGGTGTTTTAAACAGTTGTTTTGGATGCCATAAGAAATCTGAAACATTTGTTTTATTGTATTGTAGAAACAAAGATCCTCTTAAGAGTATGGTGCAAGATGAAGGAGAACTATGATTTAATTCAGAGGTATAGCATACTGCAGTGCAGAAGAACACAAGCAGAAAAATTACATACCCACGCCATGTAAATTATGACACAGGACTTTCTCTCTACCAATAAGAAGCAGGGATTTCTCCTGTCCCAAGTAAAGTGGTTGTGTGCTTCAGAAACAGTCCTGTATGTGCAAATCAGTGGTTATGTAAGTAAAGATTGGGAACTTGCTGGGCTGAGATGTGGACAACTAGGGTTCAAATCCCCATTCAGCCACTGTGAGACCTTGGACAAGCCATACACACTCTCTTACAGCCTAAGCTACCTCACAGGGTTGTTTTGTGGATAAAACAAGAAGGGGGAGAACCAAATACACCACCTCAAACTCATTGGAGGAAAGCTGGGATCTAAATAAAAATATTAAACATTTGAGAAAGAAAGAAAAGACTTGGGAATGCATGTGTGAACGCATGCTCTGAGTCAACGCCAGTGCAGAAATCTGAACGCCAATCAGCATACATGTTTTCCCATGCAACACACTATAATCTGGTCCACATCTGCATTAAGTCTAGATCAAGTCACATTATGGATGGGATAGCTCAGTCGATAGAGACTATTAATCTCAGGATTTTGGGTTTCAGCCCCATGTTAGGGCAAAATATCCATGCACTGCAGGGGGTTGGAATAGATGACACTTGTGGTCCCTTCCAGCTCTACAGTTCTATGATTCTATGTAATGAACACACATTCCCTCCCTACGGTTCATCTTTCATAAATGCGGGCAGCTTTCTCTCCCAGAACTGAGCAGATGTACTACTACCACATTTTTTTTCCTCCTGCGTGCATTTTGAAGAGGACAGCAGCCTTCACTAAAAATAAATTTAATCAGAAAACTGGGCACAGCAATGTGGGCATATGAATTAGATCCACCTGCAAAGGGAAATCCCTCTGGACCATTTGGAGCAGTTTGCAAGAGTCAGATCTGAAATCTATCTTGTCAATGAGATTATGGCAGTTTCTAATGCGCCTTCAGATATATGGCATAGATCACGGCATATCTGGGGAGTTCCCGGTAATTTAATCAAAAGAGCTCGTTAAATAGTCTTTTCTCGCTTCAATTACTGCTTGGCTGAATTCTGCCAGCAGAGGAAAAACAGCACAGGACGAAGCTTTCTATATGCAAAAATGTAATGTTTAGAAGGAAGGGAAGACAGAGAGGGAGTCTGATTCTCTCCACCTCCGTACCAAAAAATAACCCCGTGAATCATTGCAGGAGCTTAGGAAGACCATTGAGTCCATCTAGCTCAAAAGACCTCCAGAGGTTGCTGAACCCAGGCCTGTGTCTTGAGTACACTGCCTTACAGAAGTAAGTCGTGGGCAACCTGCAACCATCAGCAGCCTTGATGCCTTCCACATGTGATGCATCAGGAAGATTTGAGGTATCACATGGTAGGTAAAGGTAAAGGGACCCCTGACCATGAGGTCCAGTCGTGGCCGACTCTGGGGTTGCGGCGCTCATCTCGCTTTATTGGCCTAGAGAGCTGGCATTTTGTCCGCAGACAGCTTCCGGGTCACGTGGCCAGCATGACTAAGCCGCTTCTGGCGAACCAGAGCAGCGCACAGAAATGCTGTTTACCTTCCCACCAGTGCACTACCTATTTATCTACTTGCACTTTGACATGCTTTCGAACTGCTAGGTTGGCAGGAGCAGGGACCGAGCAACAGGAGCTCACCCCGTCGCGGAGATTCGAACCGCCGACCTTCTGATAGGCAAGTCCTAGGCTCTGTGGTTTAACCCACAGCGCCACATGGCAGGACAAAATTCCAGACAAATATGTGCTCTCCTAGCCCTGTCTCAGCGATATCTATGCTGGATTGGTCGTGTCCACAGAATGGAAGATGGCAAGATCCCCGAGGACGTGGTCGAAAGGGAGCGGGCTTCAGGCACCAGGCCCGTTGGCAGACCAACTCTGTGCTACAAAGATGTCTGCAAACGTTACATGAAGGCTAACAACATCCCACATTTCCATGTGGGAATCCCTTGCGGACAACTGCAGCGCATGGAGACTGGCAGTCAAGTCATGTATCCACAGCAGAAACCAGAGGAGGAATAACCACTGGGAGGAGAGTGGAGAGGGGGGAAATGCCATGGTGCATCTGCAGCAGCACAACTGGACGCCTTCATCTGCCCCAGCTGCAATAAAACCTGTCTCTCCCACATCGGTCTCTACAGCCACAGCAGGCGCTGCAACCTGCCAACAGCTTGACTTCACCCACAAAGGCGCGCTCCTCCATTGCTTCCCAAGATAGACAGGTACCAACATCAGATCCTGTGAGCTCCAGCAACTAATGCACTCACTGCCTGAACATTACAAATACAAGGGAATTAAACATCCTTCTCCTATTCAGAGATGGTGAGCCATCCTATTCTCACTTAGCTGGGAATGTGCCCCACTGAACTTAAAGGAGCTTGCTTCTGAACAGACATGCATAGGATTGCAGTATTAATTTACAGAGATTGGAAGCGGGAGTGAGGAACAAATGTTCAAAACTGGTTTGAGGAACCGTTGGCTCTCCAGATGTTGCAGAACTACAACTCCCATCAGGTGGGAGTTATAGTTTAGCACCAGTTGGAGGGCCAAAGGTTCCCCACACCCAGTTTAAAACAAGGCATCCTCAAAAGCAATAAATAAACAAATCTAGGGATAAAGGAGAGAGAGTGATTTACCAAGGGCTGGTTCTAGAAAATAGGAACATTTGAAGAATATGAAATAAATACAGCCTTTACAATCCATTTCCTAAATGGGAAGAATGCCTGTCCTTTTAAAAAAAAAGAAATATGTGTAGCACATTTTGCTTTGAGTGTTGCAGCCCCAAGATAAGCTGGAAAGGATATCAAATGTTGAAGGCTTGTCTGGTGAGAAAATGTACTGAAAGGTTATTTCTCTCATTCCAAGTGGTGAAATGGGAAGGAGCAGGCAAACCAGAACATTAATATGTCCCTAACAGATGGCTCACAAGAGGCATTTTGCTGGGGGAAGACTCAGTGCAGCATTTTAAGGAGAGAAAGATGAATATTTCATCCTTTCACTCTTAAGGGACTCAACAAGAGGAGTTTGGAATTTTTAAAAGCCTCATTATCAATGACACAGAGAAAGGGAAATTTAAAAGCCTATTTTGAGAGGCATGTGTGGTGATTAATCGTAATGATATAATGACACAGGTATAATTTTTCCCACTGTTTTTTTTTTTACCATTTCAGAATGTGAATGGATTTAAATGAAAATTATGTTTCCGTTGTATGATTTGCTAACACACACATGGAAAAGGTGTTTAGAACAAGAATTTCGTGATTTTGCTGTTTTGTGTTGCTTTGATCCATTCATTGTACCTTAGTTGCATGTTTCTTTTGTACCAGGAAGTGCCTTTTTTATTTGTTAATTCTTTGCTATTGTAGAAAGCCACCTTGAGCTCAGCTTGGTTGCTGGAAAAGCAGTATAGAAATATTATATTGAATCAAATCAAGTACAGCCAAACATCATTCTCTGGGAAGTTCTGTCCCTCCAGTCACTAAACAGGCAACCAGATAAGTGGTTCAGCTCTCCAGTAAAGCATGCAGATATTGCCTCAACTAGAAATATGGGCTTATATTCAACTAAGTCCTAATCAAAAATAAGTTAACCCTGCCCATTAACTTCATTGGGTCTACTCTGAGAAGGACTGGCATTGAATTACACCCATGAACTCCATAGGTGTGAGGAGATAATATTAGGCTGTGGATTGGAGAACTCCTAGTGCTTCTCGGCCTTCCTGTCTGTGAGGCAGCAACTAAATAAAATTTATTTAGAAAAGGATTTATATTCCACTGTATCACAGAAAGCAGTTTAAAACAGAAAACAAAAAGCTATGCAACAAAAGCATACCAAGTTAAAAACGAAGACAAGTAAACCACGGTTGAGGCATTTAAAAGTTGGCACAGAAAACGCCTACTGAACCTCTATTGGGAGAGAGTTCCACAGGACTGGGCCTATGACACTAAAGGCTCACGTAAACTCCATGTTTTTCCTTACACAAATGTTTATGCTGCTTTTTTTAAAACCACACCTTGTTTAAAATTTCATAGAGCCACTGAAGTCAGATGAATTAGTTTCTGGGAGGCTGGGATCTGACCAGATTCTAGCCTTGCAAAGCTGCCCGGGGAGGGCAGCGTGAAAACAGTGTTAAAAACTTTGGTATATAAGCTGGGCGCCAAATGGCACCTTGAATCTAGCTTGCGGTCAGAATGTCTATTCGCTAGGGGGTTGGACTAAATGACCCTCACAGTCCCTTCCAACCCGACAATTCTGCAATTATTATCTCAGCTACATTGCTTGACTCTAGCTTGCTCTTACAACAATTTACTTGTCCCAGTGCAAGAAGGAGAAACACACGTAGTTGCAACTAGACCCACACCAGTAGCAAGCAAGCAGGACGTCATGGACCCTTCGATCCCAGCCTCAGCCTCGAGGAGCTGGGATCGAACAGTGCATGGTTGTTGCGACCTTCCCATGCTGCCCTCCATGAGCTGCCTTGCAAAGGCTGGTGTCTGATCAGATCCCAACCTTGCAAAGTGCTGCAGGGCTGGCTCTGGGAGGGCAGCATGAGCAACACCTCCCCCCCCCCCAAAAAGGGATCTAGTCCATTACAAGGCCCAGGTTCATAGAAAGAAGAAGAGTTTGGATTTGATATCCCGCTTTATCACTACCCGAAGGAGTCTCAAAGCAGCTAACATTCTCCTTTCCCTTCCTCCCCCACAACAAACACTCTGTGAGGTGAGTGAGGGTGAGAGACTTCAAAGAAGTGTGACTAGCCCAAGGTCACCCAGCAGCTGCATGTGGAGGAGCGGAGACGCGAACCCGGTTCCCCAGATTACGAATCTGCCGCTCTTAACCACTACACCACACTGGCTCTCATAGAAAATGCAGTCTATAACATGGTATGAAAATATTCAATACAGATGTGATGTGATAAGGCGAGCCTAAGAAGAGCCTTGCTGAATCAGACCAACGGCTTACTTAGTCCAGCACCCGGTTTTCCACAACGGCAAACTGCATGCTTATGGAATATCCAAAAGTAGGGCATGAAGGCAATAACTTTCTCCTGATGTTCCCCAGCAACTGGCAGTCAGTGGCATGGTGTCTCTGGTCCTGGAGGCAGCACATAGCTTCCATAGTGAGCCTTTTTCCTCCATGAATTTGCCTAATCCCTTTTTACAGCCATCTAAGTTGGAAAAGATCTATTGAATGCCAACTTTCCCATGAGGCAAAAACGGACTTAAACCTATGACTCGTTGGGATGTTCCGTTCCACCTTAAGGAACAGGCATGTTTGTTGTGTGTCACATGCCTGTTTACACTCCAGCACAGCTTGCTGGGAACTTCCGTTTGTGTATAGCTTTTGCTTATGCTGTTTGCTTTGGACACGAAGGAGAGCAGACATGTTTCCTTTTGTCTTGATGTACGCTGAATAAACTGCTTGTAAATATGCTCTCACAGCCTCTCCTGCTACTTCTGTTTGTTGCACAGCGTTTACTCCGCTGAGTAGCGTGCCCTAGCTTCTGAAGCTCGGGTCGCAGATTCATGCTGCACCAAGGACTGGAGTTCACCCGGCACACCGTCCAGTGGGCTGGAGCCAGCTGGGGTCCTGCCAATTGCCCCCGTTTCGTTGGCTGCATGCCAACATGTCTATCCCTCCAATACACTTGAGTGGGATAAATGCAAGAGGGGACATCTTTCCGCAGGGCCTGCAAGACATAGCTGTTCCGTCTGGCCTTTGGTTTGGACTCAGTCTGACCCTTATGTTTCCCCTCCCCCTTATGGTTTTGATCTATGGGCTTTTATTAAAATGTGGCTGAATTTTAAATTGTATTTTTAACCTGTATTTTAAATTGTTTTTCCCCCCTATTATGTTTTTATTGTAATTTTACTGGTGTTAGCCGCCATGAGCCCAGCTCTGGCCGGGGAGGGCGGGGTATAAATAAAAATTTATTTATTATTTATATTTACTGGCAGTAGGTACAAAAAGTGTCATGGCACTATTGTAGCAACCTAACCTTTGCAGGTTCGTGGAAGATATATGTTAAATACGTGTGCAATGACCAGCATTAGTCTTTGTTGGTAGGAAAGTATAGTTTAACTGCTACCATGATGACCTCTACTGGACATTTTATGTGGTAAGTATCACCTGTAACCAAGACCTGGGCCCTTTTCTGTCCAGGGTTAGGCTGGATGGCATCTAATAATATCATTAAATTCTGCAACAGTGTTGCCCCATTGACCAGGAGCAATTTTCTTACAAGTTAGTTTTAACTTTAGATAATGAAACATGATGCTTCACAGCATAGAGAAAAGCTAACATGAACTGCAATAGTGCATGCTCCAAGCAGAGTATTCCTGTGTGAATAAAGGTAGGACTTATTGGAAGGGATTTTAAAGAGCTGCAGCCAGTTTCTTGGAAACCTATTCCTTTGTTACCATTGAGACTGACCCAGTTGACTTCTGATGGTCTGGAAAAACTCAAGCGAACACCCCTCCACTCACACACACACCTCTCTCTCTCTCTCTCTCTCTCTCTCTCTCACACACACACACAAATCAGCTTTACAGCTGGGCTTATTTCCTTTCTAATCCAACTTGGAAGCTCAGAGGTTAGTCAAGTACTCTGGCAATCCCAGATTCCCACCAGCCAATTGCATAACCAGACAGGAACCTCAGTGGAATAAGCCAAGGGAGTCCCTAGTTCACTTGGGGAGTCAACCAAAAGGGAATTTAGTAGCTAGAGGGAGATGTGGGTTAACCCAGATTAGAGGGAGACAGGCAAAGAGCAGCCTCAATGGACAAGAGGGAAAGGCTAGCACATCTAGCCATTGTTTAAAGTGTTGGAACCGTACCCCCCTAGAGAGTCCAACAGCCTGTCAGTGTCATCAGAGTTATAGTCACCAGTCTTATTTATTCATTTTCAAAAGGTCGCTTTACAAAAGGAATTCCACAACACTACTACCAAAGGCAGACAGAAAACCAAGGGTGGATCCCAGGGTGGCTATGATACCGTACAACCAAAGCTTGCCAGCAGCCCTTAATAAAAAATATTTAGTTCTTAGGACATCCATCAGGAAGCACTTGATTTTGTAATGTGCTTCTACATTTTTTTAAAATGACAATTCAGTCTAACAATGCACAGCAATTTGAAAAGTCCACCTTCAGCCTTTTTTAAAAAAGAATAGTATTCGTTTCAATAGTTCTCAAAGTAAAAATGTAGGAAACCATCATTTGAATTGGCCTTGAGTTGCATTCTCTGTGTGTGTGTGTGTGTGTGTGTGTGTGTGTGTGTTTTAATGCTGCCAACAATAAATTATTTAAGCAAATCTTTCTCTGTTATGTTCTCTGGGCTTACAAGCTCCTTCTCAAATCAGAAGTGGCAGAAAGCAGGAATCAATCAGTACCCTGCCTCCCCCCAAAAAAATCAACCCAGACACCTGCTTTGGTAACCAAAGGAAACTGCACACATTTTCTCAAAGTAACCGTTACTTGGCTCAACCAGACACTGTGCAACTGAAACACTCATCTAGCAGGAGAGCCTGAAAAGCACTGGACCAACAAGCAGACAGAAATGTGGACGAAGGAACAAAGAATGGACCCGAAACGGATGGAGAACCAGGGTTGCCAGATCCCAGCTCAAGCACAAACAAAAGGATAACACTTCTAGTCCAAATTCTCCCATTCATATACCAAGAGCAGCAAGTTACTTCCCATAGCTGAACTATCTCAGCAGTCTGAGGCTTTAGAATATGTTGAATAGCACATTTTCCTGCAAAAAAAATCTTGAGAACTGAAGTTTGTTTAAGGGTGCTTAGGAACTACAGCTCTCTGAAGGGTAAACTACCTGTGGAGGATCCCCAGGATTCTTTGGGGAGGGGGGATGTGCTTTGAATGTATGGTGTGCACACACTCCTCAGACTGGAAAAGGTCTATCATTAGCACTGCTGTATACATAATGATAACTGTGCATGATCTGTAACTACTACAGCTGAATCCATCATTCGCCGCTCTGCCTCTGGTTCTATTGCTCTACTGCTATAATGTGGTGGGTACCAGAAACTATTTTTATTATGCACATACACACTAATGCTGAAAGAGATCTGCAACTGTTAAGACACCCCCCCCCCCATATTAAGTAAGGTGACAATAACTGGGAATGGGGGGGGGGCTATATTCACCAAAGTATTTAATAGGGCCCAATCCTGCAGAAGTTAGCCCCAAAGGAGGCTGAAGTTCCAAACACACTTAATAGATGCAACTGCCACTCAACACAGCAGGGCTGGCTTTCGAGTAAACCTGTGCAGGTTTGCACTGTCTGTCCCATTGAAACCAGTCGTGTAAACGAGTTCAGATTAATTTAAAACCCCCATTGCTTTAGATCATAGGCATAACTTACTTTAGCTGGAACAAAGTCACGGTGTTCTGTTGATCCTAGCAACAGTACCAAACTACCGTATTTTTTGCACCATAACACTCACTTTTTTCCTCCTAGAAAGTAAGGGGAAATGTCTGTGCGTGTTATGGAGGGAATACCTACGGGTGGCATGCCTACGGATTTTCCTCCTCTAAAAACTACGTGCGTGTTATGGTTGGGTGCGTGTTATAGAGCGAAAAATACGGTACTTTACTTTCTCACTGGAGCTAGAAGTTTTCACAAGGGGCAATCCAGCTCATCATGAATGTGATTCTCTCCCCCCCCCCAACACACTTTCGCTCTCAAGTCAAATGGCTAAAGGAAACCTTTTCACAGAATTTTTGCCTCCTTTTAGAGGAGGCATGCTAATCTCAACCCAGATGGTTTTGAAAAAGAAAAAACCCTTCTCATAAGGGTTTCCTACTTGCAGCTGCTGCTTTATATTAAGGTACTGGTGCTATGAAATTGGAAATAAGGGTGCCTGAACACAGGGGGACTAAATGCACATAGGACTGGGCTGCAAACAGATGTTCCTATGGCCCTACTCATACTACAAATACCTTTCTCTCTTTTAAATAAAAATAAAACCTCTCTAACTTTCCTATCAGGTTGGAGAACAGCATTCCAGTTTTATAGGATGCAAAACAAAACAAAAAGCTGCAATCTCATGCAAACTTACATGGGAGGAAACCCCACTGAATTCAGTGTGGAGACTAACTTCTCAGACTGCACTGAAGTTAAAGGGCTTTACTAATATTATTTGGGAAGCCTGTGCAAGGAGCTAGAGGGATTCCAATGTTCTATGCAAGCATATTCTCACTCCTAACTCACAAAGCTTTGGCTTCTTAAAAGCAAAGAATCCCTTGTTGACATTTTGCTACAAAAAAAGAACCAAGAGACTCGTCAAACTTCAGATCTCCTACCTGAATTCAGGAAGGAGGTTTGGCTGAAGCCCATAAAAAGCTGCAGAGAGAGTGACCAGCCAGGCCGGCTTGTAATTCCCATTCTCACACTCCAGGTAGGGGGAGGACCACTTGATGTGGCTCCTCTCGGAGGCCACCGGGTGCCCATCCCTCCTCTTCAGGCTGCCCTCCAAAGCCTTGGCACCGGGAGGACTCAAGCCCTTGCGGTGCTGGTGGGGCCTCCCCTTGCGCTTCCAGGCGTGGAACCACTCGGTCTCGCTGGAGGCGTTGGCCAGGTGGTGAGCCCCGGAAGACAAGTCCTGCAGGAGGATGTGGCTGTCCTGCCGGATGGCCTGGAGGAAGACCTGCGGGGCGGAGGACCAGGGCTCCAGGTTGAAGGTGATGGCCGCCCGGGAGATGTTGGGGTCCCCTTCCAGCAGGCTCTTGATGAGGATCTGGTACCACTCCAGGTCCTCCTGCAAGTTCTGCTCGCGGCTCCGGTTGCTCTGCAGGATGGTGTTGAGGAAGTTGGTGGCGTGCAGGAGCGTGTCGAGGGCGCCGTGCAGCGACGGGGGCGAGGCGGCCAGGCGGGACTTCCCGGCCCAGGGGGGAGCCAGCTCGTACCTCCCGGAGCAGTTGGCGTGCCTCAGCTCCCCAGGGTCGCCCGTGCGGAGGAACGAGGCCACCTTGGCGGGCACCTCCGGGGACAGCCTCTGGGCCAAGACGGGGATCTTCTCCGGGGAACCGCTCCAGGGAGGAGCCGCCGCCGCGCTCTTGGCGCTGGGGTAAGGCGCCTGCTTCTCTCTGGCCGCTTTCCCTTTGCCAGGCGCCGCCTGCCCCGGGCTGCCCTCGGCGGCCGAGCCCAGGTGAGCCAAGAGCAGGAGCGCGAGGAGGAGACGCCAAGGCAGCCCCATGTCCGAGCGGGGGGTGGGATGCTGTGGAGAGTCACCTGTAGCGACGCCGCTCCTCGCCCGGGAATGGCGCAGGCTGCCCGCCTCTCGCCCAGGTTGCCTCCCTCCCGGCTCCGGGGAGATGCTATAGTTAGCCTGCTTACGTCTGCCTTCTTCCCCCGTCCGGCGCTGGCGGCGCTGGCAGGCAGGGCGGGATCCGGGCAGCGCTGCCTACGAGGCGGCGTCCTCCTCCAGGTGCGGCCGCCGCGGCGCCTCCATCCCGCGCTCGGTCCGCGCGGCTGCCATCCCCGCCCGAGGCGCCCGGCGAGCGGGAGGCGGGGCGAGGGAGAGACGCGCAGCAGGGAGGGGCCGGGAGATGCTTCCCCTCCGGCAGGCGCCCGCCGACTGGGGCGCTCGGCTTCCCCGGCTCCGCAGCAGCAGCAGCAGCAGCAGCCCCGCCTGCCTGCCTGAAGGAGGCGGCTGCGCTCTCCCGACTGCTGCGCCCACGGCCAGCCCCCTTTGGGATGCGGCCCTTCTCATAGGTGCGCTCAGGACGCCTTCGCAGCTCCGGGTGGCCGCGTCGCGCGTCAATCTCCAGGTTGCCTAGCGGCGGGCAGGGCGCCGGCGGGGAGGTTGGGGGGGGTGAAGAGCGCGGGCGCTCCCCGGGAGAGGCGGGCTCGCCGGGCGCCTGCAGAGGCCGCCTTTGCAGGGACCCTCCGCCGCCTCCTCGGGTCGGGCCCAGCGGCGGGGAGGGAGGCAGCCCAGATCGGCTGGGATGCATTGCTTATCCTTGCACTTGTTTAAAGGTGATAAGAGAGGCCTGGAGGGCAGGGCTGGGTGTGAATGCCTGCCCCGAAGGGATATTAGGTTCGGTATCTTTATATATACTGTATATATATTTAATGGTATTAATGAATGGATTAATAACGAAACTAGGCGGAGATGATCGGAGATCAGGGAAATGGAGACACCTACTGGCTGAAGTTTTTAAAACTTCTCTCGGAAAGATATTAAAAGCTGAGCTGGGAGGCGGGAAGACAGGAATAGCAGAGGAGGAAATGTGCTCAGCGCCAGGGAAGAATCCTAGGTTTTCCTGGCTTTTCGTTGGGAAATATCCTTGGGCGAACAGCAGATTCACTGGAAATCCACTTCACAAAGCTTCACAAGGTTTGAAGCAAATTTGCAGTCTTTTTGTTAAACTCTGAAGACCATAGCAATTATATCTATCTATCTACATCTCTTCATAGAATAAATATTTGATGTCTCCTGTAATGATTGTGGTTATGCATTATAATCATTCTTATGTGTTTTGGCCTTGATTCAAGGTGCAGTTATGCATACTTTTATGTCCCATTGTTGATGATTGAAATAAAACAACCAAACAGTGTTCAGTTATAGCCTTTGTTTGATAGCATGTGATGCTACGTAGATTATAGGAGGGCAGCAGTAGTACCAGTGATCTTGGTCTGGCTCATTGAGACCAATACACATTTTTCCATGGATGGCACCTAGAAAAAATGGACTAGCATTTGTTTAATTGGCTAGTAAATATAACTGTGCTGATAGTGCAGTATAAGCCCAAGAGTCATATCGTGGCTAAGCGACAGTGAGTGTGAGTGAAATTGCTTGCCACTTCTACAATCACAGTCTCTGTCTAGTCTCTGTCTTGAAGACTGATCTGCTCTCTAATGTCGCAATGCCTCTTGGCTGTGCAGATTCTTAATGGGCCTTCTGCTGCTATTGGCTTACTCTGACATCATAAAGTGACTTGCCAGTCATGACAACTAAAAGCACTTCCAGACTCTCTCCATTTTCAGGTGGGATTCCATCACACACAAGTAAACTCAGGTTACAAATTCAGGTTAACGGGGGAGGATTTGCACAACCAACTCGCTTCCCTCAAAAGATCAGACTTTTTGTGATAAGGAAAGTGTCCAGAAAATGCACTGAAACATTTGTGATAACACTTGCTTTGACAACTCACTGTTGTCTAACCTCTCCACAATTAAATTGGAATGAATGCTTAGGAAACAGGTTTTTTGGAAGCAACCTTGAGTGCTCAGGCAAGCTTTCCAGATATTTCCCTGAACCAAGTCCCTGTACAACCCACATGAAACTGAACCCCATTTATCATGTCATTACTCTGTGTGATTTAGGAAAAAGCAGCTTATTTCCATGCAAACATTGGACTGTCATTCCATATGCAGCCTGCAGAGAGCAAAAGTGGAAGGACACTGCCTTAATTGCTTACCATCTAAATTAGCATCTACTTCTTCCATAATGGCAGCTAACTGATACATCATTCAGTGTTGAAATAATAATCGTTAACTCTGTACTGGGGAATAGCAACAAATAATACTTCCATGAAGGGGGGGAAATCCCAGCAATGTAACATTTTTGGTACTCTCTATTTGTGATGCTTTCCTGCAAAGCACAGGAACTTTTCCAGTTATCCTCTCCATTGCTAGATCAGACTAAAGGCCCTTCTAGTCCAGCGTCCTATTCCCATGGTGGTGAAACAGGTGCCCCTGGGAAGTCCGCAAGCAGGACATGAGCACAACAACACTGAAAATTCCATTTATTGTCCCTCCCATGAAATTCTCAAAATCAGAAATTCTTGTGAATTGGATGCTGGTGTCAACAAAAGTGAAAGTGAATGAGGTTGTTTAGATGCTCAATAGGAGTAGCAATACGCACAAATTCACCAATACAGTGGTACCTCGGGTTAAGGACTTAATTCGTTCTGGAGGTCCGCTCTTAACCAGAAACTGTTCTTAACCTGACGCACCACTTTAGCTAATGGGGCCTCCTGCTGCTGCCGCACCACCGGAGCACGATTTCTGTTGTCATCCTGAAGCAAAGTTCTTAACCTGAAGCACTATTTCTGGGTTAGCGGAGTCTGTAACCTGAAGCGTATGTAACCTGAAGCATATGTAACCCAAGGTACCACTGTATTTATACTAGATGCTCCCGATTTGCAACCACTGTGGCAACTTGCAGTGGTGAGTTCTATAGTTTAACTCTGCACTGTGGGAAGATGTCTTTCCTTTTGTCTGAGCTGGATTCCCCCCCCCCCCATCTTTCTGCTTCAAGGGATGAACATGGCTTACTCACAAAGCTATCCATCAACCACCAAGCCTCTTGGGCTTGCTGAACATAAGGGTTGGCAGTTCAAATCCACGTGATAGGGTGAGCTCCCAGTGCTCTGTCCCAGCTTCTGCCAACCTAGCAGTTAAAAAGAACGCCGGTGCAAGTAGATAAATAGGTGCCGCTGCAGTGGGAAGGTAAACAGCATGTGTTCTCTGGCTTCTGTCACGGTGTTCCGTTGCGCAAGAAGTGGTTTAGTCATGCTGGCCACATGACCTGGAAAGCTGTCTGTGGACAAACGCCAGCTCCCTCGGTTTGAAAGCGAGATGACTGCCACAACCCCATAGTCAAATTCAACTGGACTTAACCATCCAGGAGAGTGACGCGGGTGGTGCTTTGGGTTAAACCACAGAGCCTAGGACTTGCCAATCAGAAGGTCGGCAGTTGAAATCCCCACAGCAGGGTGAGCTCCCATTGCTCGGTCCCTGCTCCTGCCAACCTAGCAGTTCAAAAGCACATCAAAGTGCAAGTAGACAAATAGGTCTACTCTGGCGGGAAGGTAAACGGTGTTTCTGTCAGCTGCTCTGGTTCGCCAGAAGCAGCTTAGTCATGCTGGCCACATGACCCGGAAGCTGTATGCCAGCTCCCTCAGCCAATAAAGTGAGATGAGCGCCGCAACCCCAGAGTCAGTCACGACTAGACCTAATGGTCAGGGGTCCCCTTTACCAGGAGTCCTTTACCTTTACCCTTTTACCTTTACCATCATCACAAAGGGAACATCCACCTAAAGCAAGAAACCAGACAAAAATAGTCATGAAGCTAACTGATGCGTTAATTTCTTCTACAGTGGTACCTCAGGTTAAGTACTTAATTCGTTCTGGAGGTCCATTCTTAACCTGAAACTGTTCTTAGCCTGAAGCACCACTTTAGCTAATGGGGCCTCCTGCTGCTGCCGCGCCGCTGGAGCACAATTTCTGTTCTCATCCTGAAGCAAATTTCTTAACCCGAGGTACTATTTCTGGGTTAGCGGAGTCTGTAACCTGAAGCGTATGTAACCTGAGGTACCACTGCACTGAGCTAGGTGACTCAAACAATTGGTCAACACTAATCGTTCACTGATTCTTTAACATTGGCTATCATCCCAAATGAGATGTCTTTCATTCCCAACCTGAGATGACTCAAAGGGCAACAGCGGCAGCTATGGGCTCCAGCACATTTCATTTTTATTATGCAGTAAACAACGAAAGAACTTCCGGGGGGGGGAGTGAAGGATCAGCTTAAGGGAATAATATTTCCCCTCTGTAATAGAACACATAGCAAGGTTTTCAAAGACATGCATGCACCAAGGACAAAGAAGAGAGGATCAAGCTCTGCTATTACGTAGCTGCCATTCATCATCAGGACTTCTATGAAAGATAAATGCTTACCTTCACAAGACAGTCAATACATGCTAGTGGACCAGAACATAGTAGATGCTAGACATTGCTTAATGCAGTAAAAGGTAGAAAAGCGGCTGGTGGTTAAGCAACTTGGAGGCAGTAATGTTTCTGAATACCAGTTGCTAGAAACCACAGAAGGGGAGAGTGCTTGTGGGTTCCTGCTTGTGGTTTTCCACAGACATCTGGTTGGTTGTGAGAACAGGATACAGAACTACATGGGCCATTGGCCTGACCCAGCAGGGTCTTCTTCTGTCCTTAGGTCTGCATCTGGCTTCACCACCAGCCAATGTTTTGTTCCTGCCCCCTCCCCTTGTTTTAAGAGCTCAGGAGGACCTGAAAATGTGTGTGCTATTTTGCAGCATTTGGGCTGCAGAGAAAAACAAAGGTGGAGGCTCCATCTTGTTTTTAGGAACCCAGAGGTGCACCTCTGTGAAGGAGCCCAAATAGCATGTTGGGTGGGCCTGCGACAAATGCTTAACTGCGTAATAGCAGAGCAAACAGTGCTTATTTATGCCTCTTCCCTGGCCACCCTCAGAAAATAAGGAACTAAGGGTCCTGAGCTCAAGTAACACTGGGAGCCCAGAGGTCTTCTGGTTGGGAAAGAGTAGTAATAGCTCCGTTGGTAGAGCATGAGGCTCTTAATCTCAGGGGCATGGGTCCGAGCCTCATGTTGGGTGAAAGGTCCCTGCATTACAGGGGGTTGGACTGGATAGCCTTCGTGGTCCCTTCCAAATCTGCAATTCTCTTATCACTTTCCTTGTGAAGACCAAAGAGCTGCTTGAGTGCTTAGCAAACCCTCTGGTGCAAGCCCTACCCACTGAAATTACAAACAAGTAGATTGCTTTTGAATTATGATGCTTTTGAATTCTGGTGCTGGAGGAGACTTTTGAGAGTCCCATGGACTGCAAGAAGAACAAACCTATCCATTCTGAAGGAAATCAGCCCTGAGTGCTCACTGGAAGGACAGATCCTGAAGCTGAGGCTCCAATACTTTGGCCACCTCATGAGAAGAGAAGACTCCCTGGAAAAGACCCTGATGTTGGGAAAGATGGAGAAGGGGACGACAGAGGACGAGATGGTTGGGCAGTGTTCTCGAAGCTACCAGCATGAGTTTGACCAAACTGTGGGAGGCAGTGGAAAACAGGAGTGCCTGGCGTGCTCTGGTCCATGGGGTCACGAAAAGTCGGACACGACTAAATGACTAAACAACAGATTCGCCCTTCTTGTTTGAAATCGCTCCTAGAAGAGGATGTTTGCCAGCCACACTAGCAGTTGGGATCTTGTTGATGCTTCCAGTTTGTTGATGCCAAAGAGACCAGAAGCAGCGACTGGAGCCTCTTTGCGCCACCTGCTGGTTGGCATACAAATTTGTTGCTGGCTGGCAACAAAGATGTGCAGACGTGTGGTATTTTCCCTGTTGAATATATTTTGGTGGGATATCTCAATATGCTTTTGTTGGATGGGGGTATTTTGTCAGCAGTTGTTTGTTTTGCAGGGATGTTTCGCCTGCCTTTTTGTGGTTCTCTTGGAAGGGCTGTCTGTCCCAGATGTTGTTTCGGAGATGGGTTTCTGCAGCACCCATAAGTAGCTGCTCCCTCTTCCTACTGACACTGAGAGCATTGGATTCAATTTCCACTCCTCATTATAACCCATCCTGCATTCAAACACTAGACTAGGATGCACCCACACAGTGCAAAAAAACAGCAGATGGACAGACTGACTGACTGACTGTACACAGAGGGGAAGAGATGTGTTGCTTAGGTTGCCGGTTTCAAAACCCTCGTGAAATATGCTTCCAGAAAAAAACATGCTGTTGATGATCTGAAAAAGTTGCAGATGTGAAACTCAAGAAATGAAGTTACAAAGAACAGAAGGGGAGTGGAGAAGATGACAGTGCACTTATTTAAGGCAATTAAACTTAATTGAGGGAGAAATGGCCATTTCAAAATACCTTTTTATTTTTATTTTTTTCCCCAAGCGCAGTTTTATTTTGAGCGACTAAGAAGTGGGGTGGGGGTGGGGGGAAATAGCAAATGTCTCTAGATAACAGCATCTGCCTTCCTCTATCCAGCCCATTTTAACTACCTGGTAAGTAACAGAAGCTAATGATTATACACCTTGAAGACGGCAGTGATGCTTTTCTGCCAGATGCAGCAAATTAAACTGTTTCTCTGAGATGTTGTGCTTTGGATTTGTCTCTTCCCTGTCACTGTTCTCTCCTTTTCTAACAGCAGCTAAATTTGTGAACCGCTAATTAAAGAAAGGGGCCTTCTCTCTCTCTCTCTCTCTCTCTCTATATATATATACACACACACACATAAGGGAGTTGAAAGGAAGCAGCATCGAAGAACTCTCTCGCTGCAGCTCATAAAAGGAAGAAGCAAAAATGTGGAGACACTCAGAGCAAGAGAGAGACAGAGAGCAAGGAATTCTGTTTCACAACATTCCCCCAGAATGGAACCCATATGAGGGCCAGGAAATGTGTCAGAAGTCAGCACTGTAGAACCTGAGCTCATGTGATCAAGGCAGATCCTTCTGAGGACGGGTGACCAAAATATACAAATGAATTCACATCTTTCCTTTTCATTAAAATAGCAATAAAAGTAATTGAGCATTCAGGTGCCACCCTTCGTAGCCTTTTCAGCATGCAAGCATGTATCCAACTAAGCCCTACTCAGAGTAGACCACCTGGCATGAATGCAGCTAAGTTAGTCACGTTCATTAATTTCAGTGGGTCCACTCTGAGTCTGCCATTGGATACAACCCAAACTGCTTTACTGTCAGATCTGCACAGAAGTCCTAAGAAGCAAGATCGCGAGCATCCGTTGGATTCTCCATATATGCACACCTGGAGCTCCTGCATAATAGAGCTTCCCATGCAGTCTGTTAGAGAGTGAAATTCTCCTACACACACACACACACACACACACACACACATGGCAGTCTTCTCCACTGAATGGTAGAGGCATCCCAAACAACCCAGAGAGCCAGCGAGGTGTAGTGGCTAAAGTGCTGGATCTGGAAGGTGGAGGTTCAAATCCCCACTCAGTCATAAGGCTCACTGGGTGGCCTAGTCACGTTCTCTCAGCCTAACCTACCTCACAGGGTTGTTGAAGTGATAAAACGGGGATGGGAGAGAACTAGGTAAAGACAGTCCTGTGTAAATCGACAACTAATGCATTATGATTATGTCAAAGCGTTGTTGCAGAATACTCTCCACCCACCCACCCAAAAAAAGAACCCCCCGCCACCAGTCTGGGAATTGTCATTTACCCCTCACAGAGCTACAATTCCCAAACTTGGATTCTTTTGAAGAAGCCATGTGCTTTAAATGTGCATGGGTGTGGTGTTTGCCTCCTAGGTGGGTCATAAGGAAAGGGTTAAATGTGTGTGAAGATGATAGGCCAGTGGGAACCCGAGGGGAGGAGTTAGAGTTGGAGTTGTGTGGAAGTCAGTTGAGTGTTGGGAGTTGAAGAAGGAAGAGGGAGGTTAAGTCTGTGGGCTGGTCGAGTTGTGTGGTGAGGGTGTGAGAAGAATTGTTAGGTGTAGTCAGATAGATAGTTGGAATAATCAGTCTGAAGTTGTTAGGAACTGTCAGAGCTGCTTAAAGATCCTAGCTCACAGAGGATCACGCTAGCCAGCGATCATTAAGTAAAAGTCTTTATTGAGTTACAGTTTCCATTCTCAAGCTGCTGCGTGCAACTCTACATCTAGTGGCTAGATCGGCGAAGCTCCGTCTGAGTCTCCGCCCCTTGTGCACCAACTTAATATCCTAGCCCTGCTCCACCTTTTCCGCCTGACTGTCCTCCTCTGGGTCCCTCTACCCCCCGGGGTCTCTTCCTTCCTGGATTCTTCCGACGCCGACCCCCCGGACCCTCCTGTCTCCTTGCGCCGGGCTTTAGGACCTGGCTCTCTTTCAGGGCTGCCCACTGCGTCACTTTCCTGTGCATTTGAACTTGGCGCGCGCGCCCAACTTTCCACTTTCCTTTTGACCGTTTCCTCGCTCCCCGATGGAGGTGTGGCCACTCCTGACTCATGCCCTCCCTCCTGTTGTGAGCTGCCAGCGCTTGCCCCCTGGCTCCCTTCCTCTTCCCTGCTCTCTGGCGGTGACGCTGGTCCCGATTTCCAACTGCTCTCCTCTGAGTCCCCTCTGGCTCTCTCTTCCTGGGGTGCCCCCCTAGACTCCCCCCTTGCCCTGGCCACTGGTGCTCCTTTCTGTGAATCTTCTGATTCACTGGAAAGACTCGGAGATCTCGGGTCGTCGTCATCACTCATCTTTTCTTCTGCCTCTTCCCCTTCGCTCTCTGTTTCCTCCCTTGCCCTTGCCTCTGCTCCTGAACCCCTGACAGGAACGCATAGGACAGTTAAGGAACTAAGATTAAGAAACTGCCAAGAAAAATTAACTGAAACCATAAGCTTGTTCATGCCTATAAATAAACTTGATTATTTGTTAATGTTAACAACTGTCTAGACTCCATGTGTACCCGTGAGAAATGGGTTGGTGGCAGCAAAGAAAGCAATCACAGTGGTGACACAGGGTCAATAGACCGTCAAACGTCCGGGGACCCTGTGTGATCGCCACAATGGGAGACACCAATGACCCTGTTTGATTCATTCAAACCAAAAAAATGGAAGTTCTAAAACCAGAACAAACAGAGATCACAGATTATATTCAGTGATTACAAGCTATCATTAATCAGTTCCTTCATTGCAAAAAGATAACAGGGATTCTGCGTGGCTTCTTCCTACAATGTACTGGAATAGTCTGTTATGGTTACCAAATTTTGTTCCAGGACCTCAGGCATAAAATTCTAAGAGGCCTCCAGTGACTCTCCCAAACACATAGCTCCCTGGCCATAGGCCGCACAGCTCTCCAGCAGTACTACAAGAGCTAAGCCATAAGTAACCTCGCCCCTCTGTGATTTCAGAGCAAAATAATCCAATGGCAGGAGGGGAAGTAAGGTAGGCAAAGAAGTGAAGGAGACTGCAAAGATCAAAGAGAGAAGAGCAGGACCGTCCAGAAGGGTTTGGCTGCTCCAAGCTCCAAGCTGGTGTGTTATATTGCGAGCATGTTCTGCAACATGTTATTGACATACGAATGGGGCATTCGTGGTAGATTTATTCTGCTTTAGTTTGTTCCGCAATGCTTCTCCACTGCTACTACATCATTGCTCTCTAGAGGGGCTACCATGCAACAGGCTAAAAATATACTAGAACATTTGTCATATAAAAGGTCACTGTGTCTATGCACTGACTGGAAATGAAGATGAATGGCTGCCCCAAATTTTTGCAGGTGCAAAGGGTATTGCAAGCAGGATCATACTTAAATGCCCCAACAGCATCATGAGCACAAATCATCACAAAAATGCAATAAGAAGGATGTCTGGAGGGGCCCAAACAACCCATCAAAGGGATAGCCTTTTGGCATACCTTCAGCATATTAGAATTTAATATTTTTGTGCATTTTTTTTTCTTAATTGCAACATTAAAAAAAAAAAATCTCAGCTGCTTCTCAGCCTTATTGCCATTTTCCACCAGGATAAATTTCCACTTCAGATGGAGATTATTACTTCATAAAAGAGGCTGCCAAGTTTAATTTTCATAATCATCGCATTATTTTATTAACTGCTAGGAGGGTTATTTGCTCTTCATAGGAAGCTAAGGAAAGAAAAATTGCCTTCTCTCTCCCTTCTCCCTCTTGAATACGTACATAAAGAGGTGTTACTCTCATAACAACTGCCTGTCAAGAAAATGATATCAGGTTCTTCAGTTAAAAGCATACCTGGTTCAGTGGCAGAGCACATTTTGTATACCTATTTTTCCCTGGCTTATTCCTGGATCCATTTCTCCTATTGGCAACTTTCCCCGTCTTGAATATCATACACTCTGATAACATAACGAAAATGCTTCTTCCCCTTACCTTATCCATGGGCGTAGCCAGGATTTATGTTAGGGGGAGCAGGACTCTTGTTTGGGGGCAGAACCGAGCTATCTGTGATGCAATTGGTCAGTTAGTTAAGTATTCTTCTTTATTTACTAGATTTGGGGGGGCAGCTTCCCCCTGCACCCCCTGGCTACACCCCTGCCTTATCTAAACCCTGCTTTAGATTATCAGGAACAAAGTGCAGTGAGTCTTGGGCTTGCATGCTCCCTTTCCTCTGTGATGCACCTGAGGAGAGTGGAGACCCCTGCATTTACATTCCAGCAAACCACAGTTCTGCATTACTGATGAACTCAGGGCACTGTGGCTTGTTCTAACCAAAGTCTTTGAACAAACTGCAGTTCAGTCAACAATTGCAGACTTTCCCAATTATTCCCCGCTCCCTTTATGGTGACACCTATGGCAGCTCTTTTCAGTGCCAGCAGCAACTTTCAACATCAGTGGAACTGTTAGGGGAAGACTGGGGAAGAAGTTTGGAGTTGCCCGCTCAACTGAGTGAGCAGGAAGTCCCGCCTCCCAAGGCAGGCACTGTCTTACGTACTTCAACAGCCCTGGAAGAAGAGCACACAGGAATGGAGAATCGGGATCTCCCTTGTTGGGAGAGTAGCCAGGCCACTGCTCTGTGCCCATACACCCCACTGTCCCCTGACACGAGTGGTCCTCATTCCTCCATCTCTGGGTCAATTTGAGTGGCTGGCAGGGAACCGAGAACAAGTTGGGTGGCAAGGAAAGGGTGTGGTGAATCACAAGCTACGCAACCCTCACATGCCACATGGAATCAGCAAGAGCTTCCTATGTAGGGGGATTTTCTGCAATCATTTACACTTCCAATTTGGCTAGGTCACCTTGGCTACAATGCACTCTGAGAGTTAAGGTACAAAATCACAACGTTACGAAAATTCAGAGGGGAGGGAGGGTTCATACATACTCACTTAACTGAGCTACAACTGGAGTTTGACACCTTTTTTTCTTGGCAAAGCTACTGGTCCTTTAATGCCTGCCTATCAGGCAGAAATTCAGCGGGCGAAGTTTTCCTCATCATGTTGGTGAAAGGTTCAGCGTCTGAATTTCCTCATATCTTAAGCTTCTGAAAAGGATGCTTGCCACAGTGGCGTAGCGTGGGGGGTGCAGGGGGGTCGGCTGCACCTGGCGCAACATCTGGGGGGGCGTGCTTGCACTCGCAGTGCTAAAATCAGTGCTAAAATCCACGGGTTAGGGGGCGCAAATTACTTGCCTTGCCCCGGGTGCTGACAACCCACGCTACGCCACTGGCTTGCCCGAAGGCAAAAGTGGAAAGATTCCTCCCAAACAGATTATATTAATAACATGGAGGATCAGAATAACAAAACTGGATTTCCTACACAGCGTCCCATATCATTCTTACACCCTTTCATTACTTTCTGTCATTAATTACACCGCCGTAATCAAAGTAATATCAAGCAGCCAATTGGAAGAAGAAGTAGATGAGCTCAATTTCATACTCTGGGCTCACATTCTCTTTCCTCCATTTATCTTCATTAGCAGCAGCAGCAGCAGCAGCGTCTCACTGGAGTTTTCAGAAATGAAAGATTATGCATTTCTAAAAAGGGGGGGTTAAAATTTTCTCTCTAGGAAGGGAAGAAAGAAAATAGGAGAATTACATAGCAGTCACAGAGAATAATGCCCAGGTTTGTGAATAGATAAAGATAAAGGACCCCTGGATGGTTAAGTCCAGTCATAGGTGACTATGGGGTTGCAGCGCTCATCTCGCTCTCAGGCCAAGGGAGATGGCATTTCTACACAGACAGCATTCTGGATCATGTGGCCAGCATGACTAAACTGCTTCTGGCACAACGGAACACCGTGACAGAAACCAGAGCTCACAGAAATGCCATTTACCTTCCCGCCGCAGCAGTACCTATTTATCTACTTGCACTGTTGTGCTTTCGAACTGCTAGGTTGGCAGGAGCTGGGACAGAGCAACAGGAACTCACCCCGTCATGGGGATTTGTTTTTTTTTTTTTAATAATTTTTATTGCATTTTTTCCAGATACAGATAGAACAAACAAAGAAAGAAAAAGAAAAGATAAGAAAAGAAAGAAAACAAACCATTTCAGCAACTTATTTCAACTTTCTATCGAACTTCCCCACATCTCCCGCACAGTGCAATCTTGACAATAAATTTATCAGCAAATTATAACCTTGTTTCATATGTTTCTTTTGTACTTTCAATTGCAATTTAAGTTTAAATCCCTTATTATCCATTTACTCTATAAGCAAACATATTATCATTTTTGACCATTTAAACATTGGTTCTTTCGATGATATTATCTAATTTCATATATATTCCACTCTCGTTGCTGGGGCTAACATTCCAAGTCATGCGACATCTTATAGTTCATATAACTTATAAAATTTTTGCAAATAGTCCTTGAATTTTTTCCAATCCTCCTCCATTACTTCTTCTCCCAAATCTCGGATTCTGGCAGTCATCTCGGCCAACTCCATGTAGTCCATCAATTGCGATTGCCATTCTTCCAGTGTGGGCAAATCTTGAATCTTCCAATATTTGGTGATAAGAATTCTTGCTGCTGTAGTTGCATACATGAAAAAAGTTCTATCCTTCTTTAACACCTTTTGGCCGACGATGCCCAAGAGGAAGGCCTCCGGTTTCTTAGGGAAGGTGTACTTAAACACCTTTTTTAACTCGTTGTAGATCATTTCCCAGAAGGCCTTCACTTTTGGACAAGTCCACCAAAGGTGAAAGAATGTCCCTTCAGCCTCCTTGCACTTCCAGCATTTATTGTCAGACAGATGATATATCTTAGCAAGCTTGACTGGGGTCATGTACCACCTGTATATCATTTTCATAATGTTTTCTTTCAGGGCATTGCATGCCGTAAATTTCATACCGGTGGTCCATAACCTTTCCCAGTCTTCAAACATAATATTGTACCCAATGTCTTGAGCCCATTTTATCATGGCTGATTTAACTGTCTCGTCCTGAGTGTTCCATTTAAGCAGCAAGTTATACATTCTCGATAGTACCTTAGTCTTTGGTTCTAACAGCTCTGTCTCATGTTTCGATTTTTCCACCTGGAATCCTGTTTTTTTGTCCAACTTAAAAATCTCATTAATTTGGGCATAATGAAACCAATCTTGCACCTTATCCTTTAGTTTTTCAAAGCTCTGCAACCTCCAATTATCTCCAATATTTTCTATTATTTCCCAATATTTCGGCCAGCCGGCCTCCATATTGGGTTTTTTCCGAGCCTTGGCCTCTATTGGTGATAACCATCTCGGGGTCTTACCTTCAAGTAAGTCTTTGTATTTTAACCAGACCATAAATATTGCTTTTCTGACAATATGGTTTTTGAACATTCCATGTGTTTTTGCCTTGTCATACCACAAATACGCATGCCAACCTAGCGAATTATTAAAGCCTTCCAGATCTAGGACATCAGTGTTTTCTAGCAAAATCCAATCTTTCATCCAGCAGAAGGCTGCAGCTTCGTAGTATAACCTTAAGTCTGGCAGGGCATACCCCCCTCTTTCTTTTGCATCAGTTAATATTTTAAACTTTATTCGGGGCTTTTTGCCCTGCCAGACAAACTTCGAAATATCCTTCTGCCACTTTCCAAAACATTCCACTCTGTCCACGATCTGCAAGGCTTGAAACAAAAACAACATTTTTGGCAAAACGTTCATCTTTATAGCTGCAATTCGGCCTAACAAGGATAGTTTCAATCTTGACCAGATTTCTAGGTCTTTTTTAACTTCTGACCAACATTTTTCGTAGTTGTCTTTAAATAAGTTCAAATTTTTGGAAGACAAGTTAACCCCCAGGTATTTCACTTTTTTAACAACATTTAAGTCTGTTTCCTTCTGGAACCCATCTATTTCAGAAGATGTCAAGTTCTTTCCTAATACCTTAGTTTTTTGTTTATTCAACTTAAATCCCGCCACCCGACCAAATTCTTGAATCAATTCTAAAACTCTTTTTGTACTAGATTCTGGCTCCTGTAATGTTAAAACCAAGTCATCTGCAAAGGCTTTCAGTTTATATTGTTTCGCTCCGACCCTTATTCCTTGTACCTGCCGGTCCTTCCTAATCATATTCAGCAACACCTCCAGGACTGAAATAAATAATAAAGGGGATAGGGGGCACCCCTGCCGTGTTCCTTTTTCAATATGCAACTCTTCTGTCACCACATTGTTCACTATCAACTTAGCTTTTTGTTCTGAATAGATTGCTTCTATTCCATTTTCAAACCCCCGTCCCACTCCCATCCCTTCCAAATTTTTCTTCATAAACTTCCAAGAAATATTATCAAAGGCCTTCTCTGCATCGATAAATATTAACACTGCTTTGGTGTTAATATTTGTTTGCAAAAGTTCCAAAATATCAATAATATTCCTGGTATTGTCAAACAAATTCCTGCCTGGGAGAAAGCCTGCTTGGTCCTTATGAATTACTTCATTTAGAACCTTTTTAAATCTATTTGCCAAAATGTCTGCAAATATTTTGTAATCCACGTTTAGGAGTGAGATGGGACGGTAGTTCTTAAGTTGAGTCTTTTCAGTTTCCATTTTAGGTATCAGTGTGATGAATGCTTCTTTCCACGTTTCTGGTGCCCTCCCTCCCCCCATAATCTGGTTGCAAACCTCCATTAATGGTTGTATCAGGTAGTACCGTCATGGGGATTTGAACTGCCAACCTTCTCATCAGGAAGCCCAAGAGGCTCAGTTTTATAGACCACAGCGCCACACGCATCCCTTGGTTTGTGAATTTCGGCAACAGGGCTACCCTTTCCTGGGTTCCATGAAAAGTGGAATTGCTGTTAAACCAGTTTGCAGATGCACCCTCTTTCTTAGCCTCATCTTGACATAGTCACGTGATACTTTTCAGCCATTGCTAGACTACAGCTCCCAACACCCTTGATGGGAGCTGTTGGAAGTCCCAACACGTCAGGAAGACCTGAGATACTCACCTAGCAACCCTATGTTAGCTAGCATGTTCATTATAAGGCCAAAAAGATCCCACCCTGAGCTCTTTAAGGTGACATATTCAAATAACAGATTTGGCAATCGAAAATAAAAGATTCGTCTTTCCTTCCAGCCCCTCAAACAGCTTCCAGTTCGCCCGCTATCCCTTCCTGAACCAGATAGTTTGGCATTGATTTTGTTGTAGACAGTGGCACTTAATTGGATTCATTATAGCAGCGCTGGCCTGCGCTAAGCATCACCAGTGGTACAGAACATACATGCATTTTCCCATCCTCATTTTCAACAAGATGTCAGTCAGCCACCTACGAGTTTGGCAGAGAGAATTCCACTGGCAAAGAGAAGATATTCCCTCCCGCCGCGCTGCTGTCATATCCTTGACAAACCTTATTGTATCAGGCAGATGGCTTATCTTTCTGTCAAGCAGCTCTTTTGTCATTAGAGTGGGAAATCTCCCTTGTAATGCATTTGCATGTAGGAGAAGATGCTTTGCAGGAGAACCTCAGAGTTATAAATAACGTTGGAAATCGAATTTCTCATCTAATAGATGATTGCCTCACTGAATGTCCCTCCTTTGCACACACTCCAAATTCACAGCACCCCTGTGACTTGTTTTTAGACACCAACACTGTCACACACAAACACACGTATACAAATATTTATCTATTTCTTCATTAGGGTGGATAATTGTGCTTCACCCAAAAGAGGGGGGCCAAAGTTGATACCAATTTGCACAACTGGACAGCCCTTCAGCAAGAGAACTGCCTTCTGTCAAGGTGGACAAATGGCCACCCTATTCCTTCCAGAGGCCTTCCCATATTCCCCCCCCCATTCATTCATTTATTTATTTCATAAAATTTATACACCATTTGATTGTTTAAAATACACACACATCCCAAAGTGGTTGCAAGAGCCCTGGACTTTCTCTGCAAAAAGAAGAAGGCAAACACGATAAATAAATATAGTACTCAAAACAAACCAGTATAACTTTTGTTTGGTTATACAAAAGGGGATGTTTGAAAAGAGGCAGTTGAGGGGTCGGGATTGCAGAAGCAGCTAGTTTCTTTCTTTCTTTCTTTCTTTCTTTCTTTCTTTCTTTCTTTCTTTCTTTCTTTTTTCTTTGATTAGCCTCTGCCTCTTTGCAGAGAAGCTACAGTACTTCATCCTAGCAACTTGGAGACTTCGTTGATCAGGAAGCTTGGAGGCTCTCTAGAGCAGTAATTGACATCTGCACAAGCAGTGTGGCTGATGAGCCTGTGATTTCTTCCCAAGGTGCTGTGGAGACTTTGTACTTCGCGACAAGTACCTCTGCGATAAAAGCCAAGAGGGCTCTGTTTTCAGCCTTCTAATGGAATAAAACTGTGGCAGGAGAGAGGGGGAGAAGGGTGTAAGATCCTGTCAAATTACTGCCAGAGCAAAAGCTGGCTGTCATTTCCCAAACAACGTTGCTTTATTAGTTGTACGCTCTCATAGGGTACATGACGCGACGCAGGCACAAGATGGACAGACTGGCAAGAATTCTGTTCCTTTGGGCAGGCAAAATCCTGCCATGTGATCCCCAGGGTGCCTTTGTTTGCTAATTGGTAGAGGGGATGGAAAAGAACTGAGAGGAAATTGGTAGACAAAAGCTTAACATTAGCTGCTGGGGATTTATATGTACAAAACACTGAAGTTGTAAACTAGCCAGGGTTCTGAGACCAGTAGACCAGGACCCAAGAAACCAGGTTCAAGGGGGACAGCTGATTTCACTCTGGAGTCTGTTTCTGCCACCGCAATGGTTGGGAGTCAGATAATATGGGTCTGTGTACACATATTTGTCACTCTGGCTGGATTTCAATCCTTTGCTAGCTCTCCTATGGACTGTATGGGCTTTAGAATGGGATTGCATGGCGGATGGCAAGAGCTTTGACAATTCAGTGCAAAATAACTGTTAAACAAAATTAATATTTATTCATCACAATTTCAGGCATATCATAAGGAACATAAAATAGGGATGAATGCTGATTCTGGTTCCTATATTTTAAAAATGCAGAGTCATGTTTATCTGGATCAGAGAGCAGAAAGGTAACTCTGCCACTTAGGGAGAGTGCAGGGAAGCCGGCTAGTCCGTGGCAATGAACGAACACCCACTGCATCAAGCAGACTTTTATCATGTTAAAAGGACAAAACTGCCTCCAAATACTTTGCTATTTGGTCTAAATACACTAAATACTTAGGTCCTCCCAAGCAGTAGAAATTAAAAGCAGTATTTCGTTAACAAAGCCAACCGTCTGCTATCATTCCAGGTGATTCTGAAGGCAAATGCAGCTTGAGTTCAAAGGGAAGGCAAAGAATCTTTTCAAAACAAATCCAGGGACAACCTATGTAAACTGCATGCTCAAGAAAGGTTGCAAAAATTCAAAAAGCTCATCTGAGGCATTTACCTTCTCTGATTTTTTAGCAGCTCTCCTCTGAGGCTCTGCAGGAAGGAACAAAATGTGATTTCACCCTTTTTTGGATTGAGGTATTCTGATTCACCTTGAATGAATGTTTAGCAAAATCCAGACAAGCTTGTGATTATTATTTTATGTTACCAATTATTCTACAAAAAAGCAAAAATTAAGCCTTGGCAGAACTAGCGTTATTCTTTTTTTAGACTGGTCTCTGCTGAAGCTAACCAGAGCAAAATAAAAAAATAAAAAAAAATCAGCAGAGATTTGGTCACCCCATGCTTTACAGTTCAGAGAAACCAAATGGAGATGGTGAGTTTTTAAACAGGCATCAATAAATGCTCTTCAGATGTGTGGTGGCTGTACAGTAAAATGTCAAAGATTCCATCCCATCGTGCCAATGGTTATTTTCAAATGTCGGAGGTAAAGCTCATTCAGCTGCTCTAAGGGCCAGCAAGCAGCAAGGACTGAACATCCTGGATTCAGTGGCAAAGAAGGGCATTCTCTTTTCTTTTAATAGCTGCTGAAAGCACCAGCCACAGGTGATCTTTATTTTTATAGATGGTAGGGTGGGTGGTGGGGATGGAATGAAGACACTGTGAAAAAGAAGACTATGGAGAAATGCGGATTTGCTGCACGGAGTCTTCAAAAGAAAGCAGCAGGAGATATTTCTCTCTGCATGCAGCCTCTTTTTCTCTCTCTCCACTCCCCCCCTCCCAAAACCTCTTCTCTGGAGCCAGGCAGAAAGAATACAATGAGGAACCCGACATAAAGGACTCCAAAGAGAACAGATTCACAAATAACAACAATAGGGCTTTGCTCCAAATGCTTTTCTATGGAAAGACTGTCATTTATTGATCCGGGGAATTTGCAAACCCACAGACAGCTGGGCCCTGAAATGTTGCTTTTTCACCTGGTGAAGCAAATTGTGTCGAAGGTATTGTTGGGCTATCCATGGAACGTATGCAATGTTCTTGGCTCAACAGCTCCTCACCTTCTTCGCCTGGCTGGTTTTAGGAGGGAGGTCTGAGATACACTTTTATAAGATGTGGGAGGCTGATACATGAAGATGAAGGGGTCTTGCCCAACCAGCCAGGCCTATGTATGGGAGGCAGGCGGGTACACTGGCCCTGGGCCTCAGAGAGCTAAAGAGGCCAGGGGCCTCTGCCAGGGACTGGCTGCTTTATTGTTTGAGTTTATAACTTTATTCTACAAGACTCCTGCCCTGGGCCTCAGGCAAGCTCTGCATGGGCCTGCCACCAGTCTTGCCCTGACCTCAGCTAGTCCCCACTTGTCTGCCTGCCTGCCTGCCTGCCACCCATCCAGGGGGTGGCACTGTTGGTCAGCTTTTTAAGGGTTGCCATATTCCAGAAAGTAAAAACCAAGGCACCCCAAAAGTTGTTGAACTCTTTTTAGGAAGACCTCCCAAAATTTTGAGCTTTTTAAAGGAAAACCCCAAAGTCAATCCCACCTTTGAAATCCTGGTAATGTCCGGGGAAATCCTGACGTATGGCAGCCCCATAGGCGTAGACGATGTGATTGGTCAGTTAGTGACGTATTTATACAGTGGTACCTTGAGTTACAAACGCCTCAGGTTACAAACGCTTCAGGTTACAAACTCCGCTAACCTGGAAGAGTTACCTCAAGTTGAACTTTGCCCCAGGATGAGAACGGAAATTGTGTGCCGGCGGCGCAGCATCAGCAGAAGGCCCCATTAACGAAAGCACGCCTCTAGTTAAGAACAGTTTCAAGTTAAGAGCAGACCTCCGGAACGAGTTAAGTTCGTAACTAGAGGTACCACTGTATTGTCTTATTTGATCGGGGGGGGGCAGCTGCCCCCTATGGCCCCCCCCCCGCCCTAGCTTTTTCTACCTCCTATGGCTGTGCACACATCATACATCTAAAGCACATTCCCCCTGCCACCTCCTGAATCCTGGAAACTGTAATTTCCCCCTCATAGAGCTACAATTCTCAGCGCCCACAACAAACTGCAGTTCCCATGTTTCTTGGGATGGTGCGTGTGCTCTAAATGTTTGGTTTTTAAAAAAGACCTACTGTTGGGCTTCCCTGCCTTCCGTCCCACCAGTTCCACAGGGCCCCAGACACCGCTGATGTCAGAATAGTTCCCTGATTGACATGTCCCTGCACATACATGTTGGTAGGCTGCAGGCATTTGGTTGTGTGGGGAGATTCTGTGCATTTGCCTGCCAAAGAGGGGCCATTGCTGGGTGGTGCAGAGTGCCGGCAAAGCACCCAGAAGGTCCCACATTCAATCCTTGGCCTTTCCAGTGATTAAAGGATCAGAGAGAAGGTGGAGGAAGGACTTCTGCCCTGGAGCCCTGCTGCCCATCAGAGGAGACATTTCTGGGCTGGATGGACCAAAGGTTTGACTTGGTATAAGGTAATTTCATTAAGAGATGGTTTGATGGCTTGTGAGGCAGAAGAAGGGGAGGACAAAGTTGAAACATTTGAGAGACGCTGCTCTATACACCTATGAATCCTGCAGTTGCATGTTCAGACAAGTTCGCTGACTGGAAGACAAAGGAGGGAATGAGCTAAAGATGAGCTCAACCTCCTCCAAGCTGGTTGCCACTTTTGCAAAAGTGATATCTATAACACACCATTTTGCTTTACAATGTTTTAATTGGACCGTGATGGAAATATGTTGCAGAAATAGGTAACAATATGTGGCCCTATGTTAAATTTACAATTGCCTGTGTGTTTTTAAGCTTTTATTTTGTTTTAATTTGTAAGGTTTCATTCTTTAATTTTGAAAAATCACATAAAATGTGAATCATCCTCATCATTGCAATAGTTTATTCTGGAGGGTATCAGAATCGATTTCAGGAAGGAGTCGCAATTGCAACGTCAGCCTCAGTTGGTAGAATGTGTCCCAAGCAACTGAAGTTATCTGGGTTCTAGAGACAAGTTTAGATCACTGAAGACCCCTGTTAAGTGCGTAATAACACCCTCCAGCTGACTCTATTAGCCTTTCTCCTTTCTCTTCCGGTGTCTGCATGATTTTGTCTCGTGGAATGTGATCCCGAACAACTTGGAGGATTAACCTTCGTTTTGCTCACACGCTGAAGAGCCCCCTCAATTCACTCAAGGACATTCTTTAAATTCCTTTCCTGCAGCACATTGTTTGAAAAGCCATAAATAGCAGCTCTTCAAACACAATGCTGAAAGCTGAAACTAATAACAAAAAAGGAGGAAAGGAAGAAACCACACAATTTCAGTCTAAAGCACTGATTGTATGCTGTTGTTTCAAAAAAGGACCACATTCCTCTGGCTTGCCCAAGGCCACCTAGTGTGCTTGGTAGATGAGCAGGGCCCTGGAACACATTTTGTCTCATTTTGCTTCAAGCCCCAGTAGCACCCTGGCTCAAAATGCATGCACCAGTTTTGAAACAGATTCACAGAAAGTGTGGGATGCAGGAGGACTAGTATAGAATGCTAGGGCACCTGTGTTTCTTGGTAACCCCATCTCTCATATTACAGATGGGGGAGCTGAGGCATGGATTTTCACAATGACCTCGCGCTCGCTTTCTCTCTCTCTCTCTCTCTCTCTATATATATATATAAAACTGATGTGGAAATGTAGAATACCGACTGGAAAAAAATAGACCCACAAAGGTCTTCTCCAGTGTCTCCCCTCCCCACTGAAATTAGACTGGAAATAAGCATCCTTTCGTAGCCAATAGAACTCTTGTGATGCCCACAAGAGTTTCTCTGTTTTGCATATATGCCTACACGGACCCCAAAGAGTTGGCGGCGCTCTTTACTAGACAGTGGCCAATACCCTTAGATAAGTAGATAAGAGAGAGAGAGAGAGAATGGTATATAAAAATTCACTGATTTGTTTTAGAATTTCTGGTTTCATGGGGGTTGCTTTCTCCCCTGAGTCCTTGTGGATCGGTTGATTTGCCAGCCTCAATAAAATAACTAAACCTCAATTGCACTTTTCCCTCCTTTTCTCTCTAATTGGTAGTGAAAGTCAGCGAGCTGCTTTCCCATGGGAAAGCTAAAGGATTAACTATAACTCGCATATACCAGCATACTTGTACTTATTAAAAAGGCATATTTACAGTGAGGGTGGCCAAATGAGGGGGTTGTGAATTGTAACAACAGCATTTGCAATAACATGGTAGAAAGCAAAAGGAGAGGTTTGCTTTAGCAGTCTTTTTGCTTAGAAAACAAAACCCTAAATTCTTTTTTAAATTAAAGTTACAGCCTGGAAACAAAGAAGAGCTCCCCTCACTGTAGTGGATGGTTTCCGACAAGGCAAAATCATGTCAGTCTTGTAATTAAAGCTGAACTGCATCTGCTCTCTTTAGGCAAGCAGAACAGGAACTGGGACACTGTAAAAAGCCACTCTGAAGGGGACAGATAAGGTGGGGGAGATTTTTATCCAAGAGAAAAAAGAGGGCACTGGAAGGGTTTATCTTAAAATGGTTGATGGGGAGAGAAAAAAGAGAGAGCAAGCTGCTTTTCCCGGATATTAATAAGCTCATTTTCAGGTTCCTCCCCCACGCCAAAGCTACACACTTCAAAGGTTTAGGGAATGGGAGATTTTCCTCCCAGCAAAGTATTAATCTCAATTAACTTAACTGTAACGAAGATTAATGAGCCAAAGAAGGAAACCAAGGTAGATAGAATCTGCAGGGGCATTTCTTACTGGTCAGCATGGGGAAGAGGTTTGCAACTGGGGAGCATCTCAGAGGAATTGGGGCAATGGCTTCCAAACCAGTATCCATGTGTGGCAAAGGGGGCTCCTGTTTAAACAAATCATATCAGAACAGTAGACAGGGCTTGGCCATGAGATTTGGAATGCCCAGACTGTCACTATTTTGTGGGAGGGGTTCAAATGTACACCAAAAATTAAAGTATGCACAATCAAAGTGGATTGAAATGCTCTGTCACCCTAGCAGAACAAACCACTTTTTGTGGTTGCAGAAGCAATAGGTAAAGTCATTGAAAAGTGTGGGGTGAACCAACGGTCAATAAGAAAAGGTGCAAAGATCTCACAAGGAAATCAGGATGAATGCTCAATGTTTTATAACCACCCTATAAAAAATCAGAACCCATGCTCGATAAAGGCCAGACATCGTCCAACCACTGTTTTAAGTTTTGTGTGAGGAAATCAGGATGAATGCTAAATAAACAGGTCATCTTGAGGAACCCGTGGCATTCCCCATCAAAGGAAGATCCCTCTCACACCAGGTATTATTTATAATTCAGGAAGGAGGAGTTGGAACTGGCAAAACTGACCCCCCAAAAATACTCCCTCTGATTTTCAAGGCTTAGGTCCTAGGGGATAGCTATAGCCCATACCAGGAGTGGGTGGTGCTGTGGTCTAAACCACTGAGTCTCTTGGGCTTGCTGATTGGAAGGTTGGCGGTTTGAATCCCTATGACGGGGTGAGCTCCCGTTGCTCTGTCCCAGTTCCAGCCAAACTAGCAGTTCAAAAGCATACAAGTGCAAGTAGATAAATAAGTACCACTGTGACTGGAAAGTAAACGGTGTTTCCGTGTGCTCTGGCATTTGTCACGGTGTGCCATTGCACCAGAAGCAGTTAAGTCATGTTGGCCACAATACCTGGAAAGCTGTCTGTGGACAAATGCCGGCTCCCTCGGCCTGAAAGCGAGGTGAGTGCTGCACCCCATAGTCGCCTTTGACTGGACGTAACCGTTCAGGGGGCCTTTACCATAACTGTAGCCAATAACCAAAAGGAGGTAGATGAAGTGAAGTAAACTGAATGTGGTAGAGAAGGCAACAGATGGTCTCATACACATTAGGCAATGTAAGACATTCTCTATGAGTAGATTCCTTTGGTTGGAGTCCAATGATCCATTCATGTGGTGGTGAGCATATGAATGAACTGAATATAACAAACACTCAGGTTGAAAAATAAGACCTGGAAGCACCATGTTGTTTTTATTAAACGTGAAGGATCACAGCAAACAGAACGCTGAAACTGGCACATGTTTCGCCCAATATGCAGCAGCAGTCATGGCTTTTCCATTTAATGGTACGTTCAACAGGGAGCTGAAGACAATCAAACCTCCCAGAGAAGCTCTATGATACACATTATCAAGTAGATGTTTGCCATATTCACAGTCTAATTTTTGAAATATCTTAGTTGTTGAAGCAGCCCAGAGCTTCATGGGAAATGAATGGACCTCAGTACTAAGGAAACACAGCTTTGCCTCCTCCTTCAGAATAATGACCGTGAAGACAACTGTGGAATCGAGCAACCAAGGCATTCTCTTGCTAAATAATATTGTAGTGACAGCAAACACAACTTGTATGGCTTTAATAAAAGAAGATTAGACAAATTCATGAGGGGAAAGCTATCAATGGCTACTAGCCACAATGTCTCTGACCACTGTCAGAGGCACTATAGTCCTGAAGACCAGTTTCTGGGAATCACAAGTGTACAGCTGGGGAACTGAGGCTGACTGGTAGCTGTTATCTCACTCATGGCTCTCATTATATATCACTTAATGCCCTCAAATATTCTCATTACATGGACTTCTCCTCTTCAAATAAGGCACCTCCTCTTTTCCTGTCTTACTAAGTTCATATAGGCATCTTTTCCTTATTATTTTAATTTTTTTCTATTCCGACTTTCCTCCCAAAAGGAGCCCAGGGCAGTAAACAGCAAAACAGCAAGACAATGAGATTTTAAAACATTTAAGCCCCCTTTTTTTAACAGACCTGTTTACAAGAACACTTGAAACTATTTTAAGCAATCAAAATCACTCCGGCAGGAGGGGAGAACATCGTGCTGACAATAAGGCTGCTTGTGCTCAGGAGGCATTTTGAACTGATCTCCTCCTGTAATGGAATATGATCCATCCTTTGAAAGAAAATATTATCCATCTCCATTAGCATGAAACAGAGTCAAAGCAATGTAATCTCCAAAGGGACTTGAGACTGTTCCCTCAAGGAGATCATGTAAACACAAGAGAGCCAATGAACAAAACAGCCATTAGGCATGAGAGTGCTCAGTCACCTTTTTGTACATATATATATGCAATATAATATCATTTCTGAGCAAACGACTCAGACACTTCCTCCTGGGAAACATTATACCCTCAACAGAAGAGCCACAGGCAGCTGACAGATGGCTACAGGGGAATGACATAATGCCTGGAAAACGCAGGATAAGAGAGACATGATGGGGGAACCAAGTTGCTGATATTTCGACGCAAAGAATGTGAACGGTTCCATCCGAAATCATGGCTGGCCTACAGGAGTCCTCAGAGACCGAAACATTTCAGAGGCAAGTGTGTGCCTGCGCTTCCGTGAATGCCCCAGATTTCCCAAAGGAACAGAAGACAACTCCGTTAGGTGGTGATGAACAGGCGGGGAGAGCCGCTGACAATCCACACTCTATTCCTTTTAGTATTAGGAAACTGTAGCAAGGGCATCTTCAAGAGGAGCCTCCTGACCAACCAGAGGACCTATATTCTTGCTGGCCTCCCTCAATTCAGAAAAGGAGCCTGCATGGGGGAGCTCCCAGCAGGTGTGTTGCTGAGCGCTTACTGGGAGAGGATGGGCGAAGCAGTGGTCAAGTCAGCAAGTGCAAGACACTAGCACAGCCAATTTAACATTTCTGTAGGTGGGTCTACACAGGGCTGTTCTCCCTCCCACCGCACCCTTCCCAGTAATAATAAGCATAATACAGTGGTACCTCGGGTTACATACGCTTCAGGTTACATACGCTTCAGGTTACAGACTCTGTTTACCCAGAAATAGTACCTCGGGTTAAGAACTTTGCTTCAGGGTGAGAATAGAAATTGTGCTCTGGTGGCGCAGCGGCAGCAGGAGGCCCCATTAGCTAAAGTGGTGCTTCAGGTTAAGAACAGTTTCAGGTTAAGAACGGACCTCCGGAATGAATTAAGTACTTAACCCGAGGTACCACTGTAATAAAAAAATCATAATATAATTTTATTATTTGTACCCTGTCCATTTCACTGGGTAGCCCCAGTCAGGCCTAATAAAATATCAAACATTAAAAACTTCCCCATACAAGACTGCCTTCAGGTGCCTTCTAAAAGTTGCATAGTTATTTATCTCCTTGACATCTGATGGGAGGGCGTTCCACAGGGTGGTCTCCACTACCAAGAAGGTCCTCTGCCTGGTTCCCTGTAGCTTCACTTGCCTCCGCAGTCTTCAGGAGCCTAACGCTGAAGAATTGCGTGAGGTTCTCTGGGAGGTGGGGTTTACTGAACTATGGTCCATCCAATGTATATAAGGATTCAGTTGGACCTAGACACCAGCAGAGTTAACACCTCACAGAGCCATCGTAGTAGGACCATGTGATAGAGGCACCAGAAGGACATCCTTTGGATTCCACTGTTTTTTATAAGGTTCTCTCTTTTCTTTACCATCCAGGTTAGGGTGTTAAGGATTCCATTCGTGCTCCAATAATGGACAAGATCTTTGCTGCTTACATACTGCTTTGTGGTTAGAACCGCCACCACACAGAACAGGTCATCACCCTGTGGCTCCTCTGCTGCACTCATAAATCAAGTAACAACTGCTCTGTGACGAAAATACATACATTGTTTGCCACCTCTCCACACTTTAATCCATGCTCAAGGCGGCTAACAACAGGGAAGGAGTCTCTGCCTTGTGGCAGTGGCGGCAGGAGGGGGAGGAGCCACCCACCATTAAAGCCACGCCGCTGCCGCCACATTCCTGGCTCCTCCGACCTGGTGCGACATCCGGACGTCATCTCACGGGCAACGTCATAACATCACATGCATGATGGTTCCCTCTCACTTTGTTCACAAGTTGGCGCCTCTGAGCCACAATGAGCAATCATCTGGCCGAGTGTGAGGTGCACACCAGGACAGAGTAAAGACTTAAGAAAGCACAGCATTTCAGCTATGGAGGGAATTATAACGACATGTCACCAAAGAGCTGGAAAGATTAATTTCAGAGAATCATAGAATCCTAGAGTTGGAAGAGACCACAAGGGCCATCGAGTCCAACCCCCTGCCAAGCAGGAAACACCATCAGAGCACTCCTGACATATGGTTGTCAAGCCTCTGCTTAAAGACCTCCAAAGGAGGAGACTCCACCACACTCCTTGGCAGCAAATCCCACTGTCGAACAGCTCTTACTGTCAGGAAGTTCTTCCGAATGTTTAGGTGGAATCTTCTTTCTTGTAGTTTGGATCCATTGCTCCGTGTCCGCTTCTCTGGAGCAGCAGAAAACAACCTTTCTCCCTCCTCTATGTGACATCCTTTTATATATTTGAACATGGCTATCATATCACCCCTTAACCTCCTCTTCTCCAGGCTAAATTATGATTATCATTATGAAGCTGTTGAATGCCATTTAACTTACCCTACTATATTGTTGTTGTTTGTTTAAAAGGTCCATATCTCTCACTTACATAGCAGGCTGATCATTTCCCATTATATTTTAACTGGCTTCGTGTGCGTGTGTGTGTATATATATATATATATATTTCTAAGAAACCCCCGGAAATTTATCACAAGCCAGGAGCCTGTGTGCCATATGGTGCTCATTCCGAGATAATGAAATACCTGCTAAAACACATAATGGCTCTCTTTTGTCAGTGAATGCAAATCCTTTTTGTTATTCATGGGTCTGCTTTCCAATATTTCCCAGGCTGATGAACAGAGTATGGCTGCTCTGGCCCCCTGCCCCAATTGGCACTGCTCCTCTCCACCACTGGAGGCCAGCAGAGAGACAGCTACATGCCATTCAACAGCCCTCGCCCCCTCGGACACCGCCCAACTTGCATGGGGGAACGGGGGGGGGGGGGAGTTAGGATTGCACTGTCAGACTTCATTGTTTACATATTGCTCTGGTTACTGTGCAATATTAAAAACACATACCCCAAAAATGCTCTAAAGATAAACAATATTTTAGCAATTTAACTTTTAGTATATCCAATAATGGTCTTCACATCTTGTGGGGAGTCACGCTACCCTCCACTTAAACTGTATTCAAGGTACCAGAAGAAAACTTCAATTATTTATTTATTATATCTTTCCTCACCTTCCCCACCCCCAGTCTTTATCACAAATTCACACATCAGGTGTTTTTAACCATGTGTGGGCTTTAGGGAATCTGTGATCTGGGTGTTGTTGTTTTTAACAATGCAATAAAATGAACCGCATGCATAATTGTGTGTATATATCTTTGTGTACATTTTTTCTGGGGAGGGGGTCCATAGCTTTCACCACACTCTTAAAGAGGTCCACAACCCCCCCCCCAAAAAAATTTAAGAATCACTGCCATAGATCCATTTCCTATGTACTCACTTATAAGCTATTGCCAAAAGCAAAACAAATTTGAGTAAAATGATCACCTCATTGTTCATTTGTTTTGTAAGTTGCACTTATAATGATGTGTGCATGCCCCGGTGTCTGTGTCCAGTTGTTAAGAGAATCCTCTAGGACTCTGTTGTTAGGCCGCGGTGTTTGCAGTCTCCAGGGCACAATAAACAAGTCTTTGCAACCCTGAGCTGCTTTACATTAAGCACAGCTGAGATCTGACAGCCAGACAGGAGGCATTCCTGTGACAACTGATATGCCATGTGAACTATTGAAAGCCTCTTCCCAAGGAAAGTCAGCGCAGTCAGTCTTCCAATGGTTGGTTATGGTTTCCACAATCAGAAAAGAGAAATGTTGTGTAATATACAATGAAACATTAGTACCCCCTTAATCCTTTCACTTCTCACAGTATCATCACATGCAAACCAAACGTTTTTGAGCGTTGGGCCCATACCAGGAGCAAGTCTGGTGAAAAGTAAGTTTACATATCAGTGGAAAGGCATATTCAAGCAAATGTCTTTCTTTCTATATCTGCAAACACAGGGTTATTTATTGTGCAGCTCCCCAGTGCATTTGTGAGATGCTGCATCTATTGCTTTGTAACTACAGGAAGTACAAACTAAAGCCACAATCCTCAAAAAGTGCCAGGCACTGAGCTCTCGCCAGTTTGGAGAAGGCTGGCTTTTGGCTGAGCATTCAGACAGAATAGTGCAGCGTGTGGGGGGGGGGGTCGTCCCCACCCCCATTTATCTCCCCAAGTAGAAAAAGCTGTGTGATAGGGTAATAGACAACATATTCAAGAGTAGACCGGCTGAAATCAAGTCTTAAGTCCATTGACTTAAGTCCATTGACTCTATGTATGAGTTAATTTTGGGCTCCAGTGAGTTAATTGGATATCACTTCTGTGTTAAAACCAAAACAAATTGGAGGGGAAAGCATGCTGAAAATTCAGTAACGTTCTGCCCACCACGAAACTGTACTCCTGGGGGATTCATTTATTTGTCCTTTTGATTCTGTATTCTTAAACCACACGCACCGTTTTGAAAACCTTTTTTTTAAATTCAGTAAGGAACCCTGGAACATCTTTGAAGGATTTAGACTGTAGCACTACAAATATTTGTTTTATTGCAGTTAAATCCCTCCCCCCCCATTTCTCCCCATCACGGAGCCCAAAATGAACATACAGTTTGCAGGCAATCATCCATTCAGGCACTGAGCAGACCCCAAATCTCCTTAGCTTCAAAAAGGTGGTAGCCTTAATGCCCTTCAGACCACACACCCTGGCACCACGGGAGTTTTGGGACCAGCTCTTTAATGGGAATTCGTGCCAATACGTTTGCATAACTTGCTTAGAGGTTACATGACATCGCCTGTTTATTGAGCATCCCCCCTAATACATTTCACATACATGTCACCCTAACCACTCCCTCTCAAGGTGGTTGCTTTGCCAATGCACACAGGTAATGCCATAGGAAGAGGCCTTCATACCATAGTAAGAGGCAAAGGTTGTCCCACCTTCCTGTGAGGAATTGCTTTTCCTGCCTACAAGCTGAAATATGGGTAGTTCGTGTTATGAAGAAGAGAAGAAGAGTTTGGATTTGATATCCCGCCTTTCACTCCCCTTCAGGAGTCTCAAAGCGGCTAACATTCTCCTTTCCCTTCCTCCCCCACAACAAACACTCTGTGAGGTGAGTGGGGCTGAGAGACTTCATAGAAGTGTGACTGGCCCAAGGTCACCCAGCAGCTGCATGTGGAGGAGCGGAGACGCGAACCCCGTTACCCAGATTACGTGACTACCGCTCTTAACCACTACACCACACTGGCTCTTAACTTATGCCAGTTAAGCGAGCCAAAAGATAAAATAAAAACCCACTCTCCCAAATCCTAGTCTACACACAATTAACCTGAAAGGAACTTAATGCATTAACCCCAAAGCTCCTATTAATTTCCATTTTTAAAAGTTTATTATTCTAATTCTTTGAATTAATATGGCACTAAATTTACCCTACAAAGGATGGTTTTACATTCCTTTGTAGGAGGAGCAGACTAGAGTGAATTAAAAATGGTTCTGCTAAAATGACTTTATGATAATACGTGACAGTGAAAGATTTGAGCGTATTACCCAGACAGCTGCTCTGCAAACAGAAAAAACTTGCCAAGGTGGTTTCAATGACACTCCAAACATTTAAGTTATGAGAATGATTTTTCCCCTTTTTAACCATCTCCCCACTGAGAAAAGAAGTGTGCATAGATACAGATATATAGGTATATACACACACATACAAAGTCAACTTAGACTAAACATATAAATGCAGTTTCCAAGAACAGGGGGAAGAAAAAGAAATGTGAAATGGTACAGAAAACATTTTAAGGAGAAAAGGGAAGCCATGTGGAATTGAAAGAAATGAAAATGCCAACCCATAGCTATACCAGCAGACTTCAGAGGCAAGGAATGAGGCTTCACATAGAAGTTAGACTCAGAGAAAGTGAGGCCCAATAGCCAGCATACAAGCAAGAACTTTTCCATGCTATTACCTGGTATGAGCATTAAAACTTTATTGCCGTATCCAATGTTGCTCCTAGTCAGATCAAACCCGCTGAAGATAACGGACATGACTGACCTAGACCCACTAATTTCAATAGACCTCACCCACACTATGCATTTAAAATAACATCATACTATTACTGGTAAATAGTTTTGGCTTCCCCTAAAGAATCATGAGAACCATAGTTTGCTAAGAGTGCAAAGAGTTGTTAGGAGCTCCATTTCCCAGAATGGCTTAACAATCAATCCCTGTTCCCAGGGAACCCTGGGAACTGTAGTTCTGTGAGGAATAGGGGTACCCTAACAATGCTCAGCATCCATAACAAGCTACAATTCCCAAGATTCTTTGGGTGAAGCCATGACTATTTGAAGTGTTATGATACTGCTTCAAATCTATAGCAGATACACCCCCCAGTTCTTTAAAGGTAAAGGTAAAGGGACCCCTGACCATTAGGTCCAGTCGTGACCTACTCTGGGGTTGCGGCACTCATCTCGCTTTATTGGCCAAGGGAGCTTCCAGGTCATGTGGCCAGCATGACTAAGCCGCTTCTGGCAAACCAGAGCAGCGCACGGAAATGCCATTTACCTTCCCGCCGGAGTGGTACCTATTTATCTACTTGCACTTTTGATGTGCTTTCGATCTGCTAGGTTGGCAGGAGCTGGGACCAAGCAACGGGAGCTCACCCCGTCGTGGGGATTCAAACCACCAACCTTCTCATCGGCAAGTCCTAGGCTCTGTGGTTTAAACCACAGCGCCACCCGCGTCCAGTTCTTTAGTAGCAACCAATTGCTTCCCCTCTTTTTCCCCCTCTGGCTGGACTTAACCAACTATTTATGTACCAAATGCTTCATGTCTGTTGACTGATTAACAAGGCAAAGAGAGGAATAGACTGAGCAATAGACGACAATCTCCCCATTTACAATCCATCTAACAAACCCTGATTGAAAATAGTTCTCTAGCAAGTTTAAAAATCCCTCCCTATCTCTTTAGATGCCACTAATCACCGAAGACGTTCCTAACAGCTTAAAAGGCCTACATTCTGAGCTCGGATGATCCAAGGAGATCAGAGCTCTGCGGCTCCATGTATGTGTCAGCACATCCGTCACTCCTGCCGCCACCTTGGCTCTGGGAAGCTGGCAGGGGGATTGGAACTGACAGGCCTCCTGCTCTCTCAAGCAAGAGCAAAAAAACCTCATCCATTTCATTGCTCCCTGGACTCCTAAGAGCAGGCACAGCCCAAGCAGACAGGGCAGGGGAGGAGTATAATATGCTACCTAGGCTTATTTGAATAAAGTAAAGCACGACGGCTGCTTAGGTGGCTTCTTCTTGCATGGCAGTTTTAATATTTTCTATTTCATTAAGACCGCAGCGGCAATGCAGACATTTGGAAGAGACTGTCTCCCCCAGGCAGCTGCTCCGGTGTGTGTGCCCATGGTGTAATGCAGAGGGGAACACAAGGGACTGCTGCTCTAGGACTTTGTTCAGAGCAAAAGAAATGGCATCGTCTATAGGAGCACCGCACAATTGGATGAGGCGATAATGAGGCTTTCAAGCTCCTTTCATAACACGGAGGAAGTTAGAGAATGAGAACAGCTTACAATTCTATGGCTGTCAGCTGATGCTAAATTGGGTATTATGCTATGTTGCGGGCAGCCCGCAGAGGCAGTGGTCATGGCAGAGGTCGGGCACCCATAGGCACCCACTGCAAAAATGTTGTGGGTGCTCAGGTCGCTGGGAGATGGCACCAGTGACTCAGACCCCACTATAATGGCATAACAACCCATCTGAGAGAGCTTTGTTTGCTCTGAGGAAGAGCTTCCCAGTGTGAAAGCTGGCCCAAAGGATTTTGCCCAACAATATTTTACGTGTGTGGTGCTTCCCTGCATTCTCTTCTTCCCACCTTTTAAGGAATTGGGATGAATTTCCCCACCCCCAATTTATAAGTATTTCTTTTAGCTATTATGGATAACTCAAAGATTCCTTTAATGCAAGTCCAGACTTTGAAATGCTATTAGTAGGCTTGCCATACGTCAGGAAAGTTCCTGACATGTCCTGGTTTCCAGTTGTAAAAATGGCGTCGGGGGCAATTTTGCCAAATTGGCAAAATGTCAGGGGAAAACCTGGATGTAATGTATGGCAACGTGATGTAAAAAGCAGCAAAAACACTATTTTGGGGGGAGGATTCCCCAAAAAAGCTAAACAACTTTGAAATATGGCAACCCTATTATTAGTAAACTACTATTAGCAAACTGTTAAGGATGCCATCTTGTGGCTAACAGCTAAATAGTGTTGCACAAAGTATCTCTCCAAAACTATTTGTTATTCCTTCCCTGGCCAACCAGAAACATCTGATGAATGGCTGTAGCTCAGTGGTAAAGGGACCCCTGACCATTAGGTCCAGTCATGGCTGACTCTGGGGTTGCGGCGCTCATCTCGCTTTATCGGCCGAGGGAGCCGGCGTACAGCTTCTGGGTCATGTGGCCAGCATGACTAAGCCACTTCTGGCGAACCAGAGCAGTGCACGGAAACACTGTTTACCTTCCCGCCAGAGCGGTACCTACTTATCTACTTGTACTTTGACGTGCTTTCGAACATCTCACTTGCATGCAGAAGGTCCCAGGTTCTTCTTCTTCCTCTCATTAGCTCAGTCGGTATAGCATGAGACTCTTAATCCCAGAGTCACGGGTTTGAGCCCCACGTTGGGTGAAAGATTCCTGCACTGCAAGGACCCTCATGGCCCCTTCCAACCCTACGATTCTATGATAGGGCAGAAAGAAACCCTGGAGAATTGCTGCAAGACTGTGTGAGCAATACTGAGCATCCAAAACAGGACTTCCCTGGGAACCATATGCTAACCTTTTCTATTTCTCTTCCAAACAATGATCTCACCTTTGGGAATATGACATTATTATTTTTCAACAATGCTTGTTTTGTTTCTTACACTGCATTGAGTGCTCATGCATGTAAATATCTGGCAGTATATAGTCACTAAGAGGCAGCTACTGTGTTTACTAAGCATTTATTAAAACATGCGTTTGGGTGAATGTGTGAGGAGGAGGAGGAGGGGAAATATTCAAAGCGCCATAGGAGGCAAATGTCAAATAAGCCTACAGTTAGAAAACCTTCATGAAGTGGTTTTGTATTAAGGATTCAACATGTTCCATGAGGACGCTCATGTCAGCAGCACAAACCTGGTACTGCTGCTTCTCGTTCTTTTTCAGAGTCTCTAATAGGCCCCTGTGGACCGGAGGCAAAGGGTTATAAGAGTTTAACAAGTGAAGCTGACTTAACGGAGTCTGCTTGATTTCTCCAATCCTCAATGCCTGTAGGACAGCAGGTGCAAATTTGGAATAATGAGCGGTAGAAGAAATGATCACCGGGCAAGTTTTATCTTGCAGTCGATCGGCAACCACCTTTGCGAGAGCTGTGTGCGTATCTAAAATGTAGCCTGTGGTATCGAACACAGAGCGAATGGCACCCAGGCAGTCGTCCTCAGAGCACCAATCAGCCACCAAATCCTGCTGAAGCCTGTCCAGGAAGTGTTCCTGCAACTGGAAGCAGCGCTGATTCTCCAGACTGCTAAACAGTTGCGTCACCAGCTGCCCGTCCCCATTAGCAATCAAGTGCAAATGTCGTTCAAGGTTGGAAGACTTCAAAATGTCCACTGCCGGTGACAGACTTTGCATTAATCGCCTCTCCTTTATATTGTACAGGCCTGTTTTTATGAATTCCGTCAAGACGTTGTTTTGATTGGAAGCACAGATGAATTTCCGTATAGGGATCCCCATCATTTGCGCATACTTAGCGGCTAGTATGTTGCCAAAGTTCCCTGTGGGAACACAGACATCGACGGGGTTCCCAAAGGAAATGATGTCTTGCTCTACAAGGTCAAGGTAGGCAGAGGCATGATAGACCACCTGGGGAAGCAAGCGAGCCCAGTTTATAGAATTTGCTGCACTTAACGCTGTCCCGTATTCCACAGTGAGAAAGCCAGTAAAATCTGAATCGGTAAACATCTGCTTGATGGCAGACTGGCAAAAATCAAAATCCGATCTGACACCTATTACTTTTGTGTTTGCTTCCTGGTAGCCGACCATCTGTGATTTCTGAATCTGGCTAACTCCATCCTGGGGAAAGAGGGTGACCATGGCAATCCTTTGTTTATCCGTCTCCTTAAGCCGACTAAAACCATCCAGGACGGCACTTCCTGTGTCACCGGATGTAGCTACCAAGATCAGATAGTTACAGCTTTGGGGGATGCAATAAGCAAACAGGTGGGGCATCAACTGCAACGCCAAATCCTTAAATGAAGCCGTTGGTCCATGAAACAGCTCCAGAAGAAACTGATTGCCTGCCAGGTGCCTAACGGGGGCAATTTTAGAACAGGTAAAATTTTGTCCATAGGCAGCCTGAACTATTTCCCATAACTTGGAAGCAGGCACATCAGCAGGATGTATGCACCTTTCCAGTATAACCTGAGCTCTTTCAGCATAGCTCGCCCCTAGTAGATGTTGCCATTCTCCTGCAGTGAATACTGGAAGCCCCATCTCAGGAACAAAAAGCCCACCATCAGGCGCCAGTCCCTCAACAAGAACATCGCTGAAATATTTCACAGAGCCTTTTGGCTCAACCTTCTTATTGCATCTTAGACTCCTGGTGGAAATGAAGCCATCCGAGTCAGAGTCTTGGTACCGCTTCACTGCATGAAGCACTTTCTCGGCAACAGCGTCGGCTGTAATTCCGTTCTCACAAAGCACACGGACATCGTACCACTTCTTATAAAACTGCTTCCGAAACTGGAGGATGTCTCTCAGTGAGGTTCCGGGCCCCTGCCCCACAATACGGTCTACTTTCATCAACTGCAACCGGTCCGTGATGCTTTGTGTCGGTACGTCCAGATAGACCACAACCCCGTTTTTCTTCACGTGCTCCATGCCGGCAGCATTCATTGGGTTGGAGCCAGTAAGGGAAACGACACTTCCGGATGCTGAAAGATTTAACAAGGCTTTTCCTTCCTCTTCTAAAAATTGCTCATTGCCAACATCCTTCAATTTTTCTGCCACACTCATGTTCCAGGTTGTTTCAAGGACATCGTCGTCCACATCTATGAAGCAGGAGCCTAGTTTCTGCCCTACTATTTTCCCCACTGTCGTTTTACCAGCTCCAGGGGGTCCCATCAGGACAATATTCTTGTCCCCGACAAGAGAATGCCTAGACATCCATGGTGTCCGTGCAAGGGCAAAGCTTCTTGAAAAAATCAACTTTAAATACACATCAGAAACCACGATGCGACTCATTAGCTTTAGATGCCGATTCCAGACCACATGAAACATCTTCTTCTTTTCTCTCAAGCCAATTTCACAAGGAAAGGAAAAGCTTTAAAAGAAGAGGAAGGGGAAATCCAGTGAGCCAGAAATACTTTAAACCTTAGCCACTTGACATTTAAAATAATTACTAGAATGTGAAGACACTTCTGACTGCTCCATTTCCATCTTAGGGGAGCACGTTTTGGGGGGTTTTTTTGAACAAGATCGCTCACCCATTCTGTGACCTGATCATGACAAATAAATGGTGAGGATTTTATTGAATTCCACCTTCTGTGAAATCTGTGCAGAGGGGAAAGGTTTTCCCTTTAAAGCATGTGTGTTTGTTGTGAAATTTCTACTCTGAAAAGAAGCCACATGCTTAAAAAAATAAGCCTCTGTGCCTTCCTGCATAAAATCCTTACACTTAGTTCATTTTCTGTGCGTAGGATAGCTTAACTGTTTCCTTGGCTAAGAGCCACAAGCAGAACAGGACAGAACCACCTCTAACACCTACAATGAATACTCAATAGAGGCACTGACTGTAGGCAGGTAATGTTGTCAGAATCAATAAAAAATCCTCAATGGAGCTCCCGAAACTGGCTGCTAGAAACACCAGTATGTACTCCATTTCTTAGACATACTGTACCACCCCTGCCCTCCCCTTGCCTTTATTTGCACATGTAAGGAAATATTGGGGGCACATTAACCCTAACTACCAGAGGATGGCAAACCTATAGAAGGTGACAGCTGATTACAATGAATACTTTAAAATGCAGGAACAAAAGCACCCGAGAGTGCAATTCAACTCCCATTGGAACGTCAAAACTTCTCCAGTCATTTAAATGGAGCCAGAGTGCACTTTATGCATTTATATAAAATCCTTTCTTTGCATCCAAATATATTTTCTTCCTTTGAAACCAACCAACCAACCAATCGTTTTGTTACATAACTTACGGTTGCAAGAGTAGCTCACTTCTGTCCCGTTATCGTCTGAGCAGGCATTGCAAAAAAAATAATAACAAGCCCAGGCAAATGGTATCTGTGACGTACTCTTGTGCAGCAACCACGTACGGCTTTCTTTTCTTTTTGTAAGCCTCAATCTAGATGGAGGAGAATAAAAGAGAAAGATCAGAGTGAAGCAAATGCCGCACAAGCAATTGCTCTCCAGAGGCAACAGAAGAACAAGCACCGGGCAAAGAGGACTCACTCCAGCCCCAGAACATGAACACGTTGCCAAGAGTGGATTCGTTTTGTTTGCTCAGGGAAATCAACAGCGACGTCAACACGTACAGTACCACAAAGCAAACAGTGCACACATTTCAAGTCAGGAGACTAGGAAAACCTCGTATGCTTTGCCTTTTCAAAATTAAAACAATTTGGCCCTGAAAACAATATACAGTGGTACCTCGTGTTAAGTACTTAATTCGTTCCGGAGGTCCGTTCTTAACCTGAAACTGTTCTTAACCTGAAGCACCACTTTAGCTAATGGGGCCTCCCGATGTTGCCGCACAGCTAGAGCACGATTCCTGTTCTCATCCTGAAGCAAAGTTCTTAACCCGAGATACTATTGCTGAGTTAGCGGAGTCTCTAACCTGAAGCGTATGTAACCTGAAGCGTATGTAACCTGAGGTACCACTGTAATCCTGCATTCTGGTAATGCTAGATGCTTAGCTCTTGCAAGTAAAATATTTTTGGTGAAAGCAGAGTTTAATGTAGCCTTTGCTAATCTGGTACCTTCCAGATGCTTTGGGAAACTCCCATCATCCCTAATCACTGGCCTTGCTGGCTGGGGCTGATGGGAGTTGGCGCTCAACATCTGGAGCAGGGCAAGTTTCCCACTTTGTTCTAGACAAACAAAGCTTCCTTCACTTGCTGAGCTACTTTAATGGTGCCAGAAGAACCATTCTCATTCACCATCTTATACTGTTCATTTTTGCCCCTTGGCATCTTTTGACATGTTTATTCCATAATAAGTACAGTGGGTACCTCGGTTTACGAACTTAATCCATTCCGGAAGTCCATTCTTAAACCAAAACCATTCTTAAACCGAGGCACGGTTTCCCTAACGAGGCCTCCCGTCGCCGGTGCCCTTCCACCATTCGGATTCCATTCTTAGACTGAGGTAAAGTTCTCAAACCAAGACGCTCTTTCTGGTTTTGCGGAGTTTATAAACCAAATCATTCTTTAACCGGACTGTTCTTAAACCGAGGTACCACTGTATGCAGCCTGTAAGACAAGAGGGCATAAATGTCCTGAAGGGACTCCTCCATTCTAGTCATAGCACAGGGGCAGGGATATCTGTGGTTCTCCAGTGGTTGTTAGACTACAACTATCACTTGCAGCCAGCACAGCCAATGGCTAAGGAGCTGTAGGCCAACAGCATCTGCAGGGGTGGAAGTCTGCTAGTCATAGTCAACTAGCATAACAGAGAAGTACGACATTCACACAGCAATTGTTTTCCATATTCCATGCTCCCACTTTTTCTGCGCTATTCCAAGTATTCTGGGGCTTGGAGCAGGAACCTTCTCCCCAACTCTATTCCATCATCCAGCTAAAGCTTTTTTAAAAAATAAAATAAAAATTCAGGTGCATTTCCTGATGGATAAGTAATTGCAATGAGTCCCAGGTTATGGTTTGAAGGCAAATGAAACAATTTGCTGAAGCAGTGCTGGGCTGGTCACTACTTGGATGAAAGAAAGGTGGGGTATAAAGGCATAAAAAAATATTTTTTTAATTACATTTCCATGGTGACCTTTACATTTAATATTTGTAGTGATTTTGTTTGTTCTACTGCATTACTAGAATACCTCCAATGTGCTTTAACTGTAACTTTATTCTTTTTAAGTTGCTTACTTTCTTTTATTTAGAAAATTTAGCTGATGTATACAAATGAATGCAGGTCACAGAGCTTATACTTCTTCAGCAGCAGTTTGTCTCTCTACAGGAATATGTGCTGATTCCTTTGGGAAACCTAGATTTACATGCGAGAAACAGACGAAAAGTGTTGACTGGGCCAGAAATCAGCAGAGTCCTTCGGCGGTGTGGGGCCATGACTGTGATTGTGCCAGTGCAAATATTTAACTCACAGTTCTTTGCCCTTCCCTGGCTGAAAAACATGGCTGCAATTCACCATCTATGTAGAACACTGGCCTTCTGGGACATGGCTGGTTTTCTGAACTACTGTACACTAAAAGTATTATATTTTATACAGTTATTGTCACACACCCAATGTGGCCCTGCTGAAATAGATCCAGGCTGAAATTTGATGAATACTAACATGGGCGTAGCCAGGATTTGGGGGGGGGGCAAGCCTTTTGTGGGGGGGGGCAGAACCTCAGTTTGCTATGTATTTTTATTGATTGCGGGGCAGCTGCTCCCCCTTGGCTACGCCCATGAATACTAATGTAGGTACGCATAAAGCTCCCATAAAGGCACTGCTACCCCACTTCCAGTAATGTGTGCTGACCTACTTTAACCAGAAAGCAATGAATTGAATAATATTTCTACAGCTCTGATTCCAAAGAATTCAAATCTATCCCAAGGTTTTGCCCTTAAAATACCATAGATCTGAGTGATGTCCCCTTGGAAACCCCAAACTGTTTTTTTCCATTACATTATCATTGCAACAAAACTGTTGAAGAAAAATTTGAATATCTATCTGTCTCAGGTCAGACATAGGTAAAGTTAAAGGGACCCCTGACCATGAGGTCAAGTCGTGACCGACTCTGGGGTTGCGGCACTAATCTCACTTTATTGGCCGAGGGAGCTGGCGTACAGCTTCCGGGTCATGTGGCCAGGATGACTAAGCCGCTTCTGGCAAACCAGAGCAGCGCACGGAAATGCCGTTTACCTTCCCGCCTATTTATCTACTTGAACTTTGACGTGCTTTTGAACTGCTAGGTTGGCAGGAGCAGGGACCGAGCAACGGGAGCTCACCCCATTGCGGGGATTCAAACCGTCAACCTTCTGATCGGCAAGTCCTAGGTTCTGTGGTTTAACCCACAGCGCCACCCGAGTCCAGTTCTTTAGTAGCAACCAATTGCTTTCCCTCTTTAAACTGGCAAATAACATCCAAAAATAAGATTGCCATGAGCAATTCAATACATATTTTAGCCATGCAGCATAGATGATTACAATAACTACGATGTAACATGGAAGCAGTAAGTTGGTATTTCCAATACTTCTTTGTGCCATTAGCTGTTGTACAACATAAAAGAGAAAACAGAATTTGTGGATAAGCTTTAAATAGCACTCATTTATGAAAATTTTAAAAATATCCAGTGATTTGAGAATTGCCTTGCAATTCTCTTCCTCTTCCTGTGCAGGCATCAGTTACTATATTAAACAATCAGAGTGCAATTGCAAAGCATTTTCTATAACTTGCACCTAGCAATGCCAGTAGCAATGACCCCAATTCAAAGCAGAATCCGACTTCTAAGAAGGCTGGAAGAACAGGAGTATGGCAAGAATGAAGTGAAGGGTCAATGTATTAATTCAAATGTGATCATAACCAATATGAATTGTCTTAGTTATCACTGCTTCTCACCCAGCAGTGGCCAGCTTTCTTCCATAGGCAACACATGTGAATCTTTTCAAATGTCGTTTTAGTTATTATTACATTTACATCCCACACTTCTACAAAGGACATCAAGCAGCATAAGAAGAGTCTGCTGGATCAGACCAATGACCTAGTCCAATACAGTGGTACGTTGGGTTAAGTACTTAATTCGTTCCGGAGGTCCGTATTTAACCTGCAACTGTTCTTAACCTGAAGCACTACTTTAGCTAATGGGGCCTCCAGCTGCTGCTGTGCCGCCGGAGCCCGATTTCTGTTCTCATCCTTAAGCAAAGTTCTTAACCTGAAGCACTATTTCTGGGTTAGCAGAGTCTGTAACCTGAAGTGTATGTAACCTGAAGCGTATGTAACCCGAGGTACCACTGTACAGTACTCTATTCTCATACTGATCAACCAGATACAGTACCTAGGGGAAGCCTACAAGCAGAATTTGAGCACAAATGGTATTCAGAGGCCTATTGCCTCCAACATCCCCCACACCAAATGATAACAGTGTGGCACTGACTTCAAGAACTGTGTACCAGCACCTTTTTGATTCTTAAAAAACAAAAACAAAAAACCACCACTGGGATCTGCCTAGCTCTGCTGAGCAAATTTATTGTATTGCCAATTTACTGGGCTGCAGTTGTGAATGCATTCATGTATACATCTGAGCTCTGCGTAAGAAACCCACGGGTTGCGCGTCTTGCACTTGACTGCTTTGGGGTTCTGCTGCTTTCTTCCCATGTGTGCAAATGTCAGCCTACTCGCGCGGTGCATCTGATGCCGGCGGGCCCACCAGACCTCATGCATGCCACAATACAAACACCCTTTAAACTTTATTCAGCGACCCGTGACTTTCCTCTCCGCTGCAGCAGAAACAAAGCAACGAAGAGTACCCCTTCTTCTTCAAGATATGGGGCGGCCCCCCGGTCTCGTCAGTGGGTGGGGAGGGAGGCTCCTGCTCCAGAGGGGAGGCTGCTCCTCGTGAGCAGGGAAAGGATCCATGCACGTAGCATGGATCCGAAAAGGAAGGAAGGAATCCGTTTCAAGGCACGCAAAAAAAAAATTAAATTAAAAGCCCTGCCCTCCCATAAAGCGCCTCTCCGCCATTGCTCAACCCAGCCCCTCTCTAACCACATGCAGGCAGACCTACCTGCTACTACGCGTGCGCGAACTCCCACGCCGGCGGCGTCCTCCTTCCTATCTCTGTACAGTATCTCTACGGCGGCGTCCTCCCACCCTGCCCCTGATGCGCCTGCGCGCCATTCCTTTCCTCCCCGGCTTCGCTCATTGTTCACAGCACAGTCCCGGAAATGGCGTCACAAAGCCTCTCTCCCGTTCCACACACACACAAACACGCGCGCGCGTTGCTAAGCGGTGGTTGCCAAGGGCGACCAAACAGTGCCGCTCGTTCTAATGCGCGGCAGCCGAGGAGGCTTCGAACGGGAGCGGAAAAGGGCTCGGAGGAGAGAAAGGAGAGCGGGGTAAGGCGAAGAGAGGGAGGCGGGGAAGGGATGGGAAGGGCGGGCAGGGAGCAGGGAAAGCAAGAGGGACTCTGAGCGGGTGCAGACGGCGCGCGTGGGAATGCGAGGCAGGCAGGTCGTTCGCCCTGGACTCCTTGCGTGTTGGTAGATTGATACACCGCCTTCTCTCATAAGGAGCTCAGAGCGCTGCACGTGCTTCTCTCACACACTTTTTTTGGGGGGGGTCCAGATCTCACACATTTTTAACTTCACAACAGCCCTGCGAGGTAGGTCAACTTGAGAGAGTGGCTGGCCGGAAGTCACCCAGTGAGCTTCTTTGCGAAGTGGGGTTTTGTAATCCAACAACATATCAAAGGCTAAGATATCATCATCATCATCATCATCATCATTATCATCAATCTCATCTCTGCCTGTTCAGATAAGCAGCAGTAGCAGCAGCTCTCCAAAGCCTCGCCTTTCCCAGATCTGTCACCTTGACAGCCTTTTAACTGGAGGTTTTTTTTTAACCCAGACCCTGAACGAAAAGCATTTGTGTATTTTTGGGAACCATGACCCGTAATAATAATAATAATAATAAATTGTATGCGCTTTGACATTGCATTATAGCATTTCTGGAGCCTATTCCGATAGCTGCTTTTAACTTGTGCAGCATACATCTTGCACATATGGCAGCTGACGTGTGGCAAAGCACATCACCCGATCACTTGGCAGGATGGTGTTAAAACTATCCAAGCTACCGCAGGGTGAGGTTTAACATAACTCTGGGGAAGTCATACATGGGTTTCCTCAGCCAAGTGCAGAAGTACAATAAGACCTTCCTCACCCACTTGGCAGGACAATTCAGGTGTTAGGTTGTAGAGACTCGGCATGTGATGTCGTTACTTGGAAAAATGGGTGAGAAACCCGTGGTGCTCCAATGTGGTTGGACGATTCTCTGCAGTCCTGATCCCTGGTCGTGCTGGTAGGGGCTGTCCCAACAACTTCTGGCCCAGGGTCAACTCTGTGCAGACCTAGAGAGGAGGCTGGGAGTGATAATGTGAGCGATATTAGGGCAAACCGTGGAACTGGGATGGTTGAAATGTTGAGGTCAAAGGGTAATAGTGACCAGCCAAGGAGGAATGTGCAAACGAGAAGAATATAGAGTGTAAAAGAAGGAAGGGGAGGGTAAGAAGTATGTGCCTGGGGGACGGGATGCAGGGAGAAAAACCCGAAAGGAGAGGTGGAATGGTGTTTATCAGACAAAATGTGACAGGCAGTTCACTTTTTAAAAGATTTTTTTAAAATTTTAAAAAATATATTCAAAAGTTACAATACATTTTCAATCAATGTATCCCCTCCACAGACACAGATATTTTAAGACAGTTCACTTTAGAAGTCTGGCAATTTGAATTATCTGCAGACTGTATCACTGTGAAGATGGCAGCAATGTGCATGGAGGAGAGCATTTACAACCTTCTACCTTACAATCTGGATAAGTCTTGCAAGGCACCTAGGTATGTGGGTAAGGACACTTGGGACTCATTCTGACAAACCTTTTATACTTGTCAATCAGTGATTGACCTGTTCCTATGGAAAGTGTTGCAATAATTTTTCTGCTCAAATGAATTTTGTCTCTACTATCATGGTGGCACTGTGGGTTAAACCACAGAGCCTAGGACTTGCCGATCAGAAGGTTGGCGGTTCAATTCCCCGTGACGGTGTGAGCTCCCGTTGCTCGGTCCCTGCTCCTGCCAACCTAGCAGTTCGAAAGCACGTCAAAGTGCAAGTAGATAAATAAGTACCACTCCAGCGGGAAGGTAAACGGTGTTTCCATGCGCTGCTCTGATTCACCAGAAGTGGCTTAGTCATGCTTGCCACATGACCTGGAAGCTGTACACCGGCTCCCTCGGCCAGTAAAGCGAGATGAGCGCCGCAACCCCAGAGTCGACCAGGACTGGACCTAATGGTCAGGGGTCCATTTACCTTTACCTTTTATCATACTACAGCCTTGGAATTGAGAAGGGACATTTGGGTGCATTCACATGGCAGTTTATTCTGTTTTTACGACAGAATACTTCTGGAACTATAGTGGAATATAGTGCAAGTTTATTATTCATTTCTGTGTTATTTACTTCCCGAAAAAAATCTGTTAGCAAATAATATGGAAATGAGTGCTAAACTTGCATTATATTCCACTATAGTTTCACTGTAATCCACTATAGTTCTGGAAGTGACTTTTACATCATGTGAAAGCTCAAATATAATTTTGAGATTTTGCCTTTTTCTTTTTTGCTTCCCTAGTATTTAATGCTGTTCTCCTTTCTTTTCCATCTTTTTAATTTTTCAAGATGTGCTTCGTATCCTCTCATAGCATACTAGTGTGGCTGATATATAAGGAATTGCTGCAAATTGCAGTCAAAGAGAACGCTCCCCAGCTCTGTCTTATGTGGTTAGGATTTTTATTGCGTGAACCACTAATGGCAGAATTATACAATGGACACGTCTTTTTGAATATACGGCAATGAATAACTGAAATTTAATTTCACCAGCTCAGGCAAATGTTATGCCTTTCTCATTCATGTGACCCAAACCACTTGAAGTCATGGCAGACCAAGAGAGAAATTCAATATAATCACTATAAAGTGATAAAATGAATGAGAAACAGTGTTTTCAAAACCAGTAAAGAGAATCACTTTGGAACAGCAATTCCCTATTTTTGCTGACTTTTATTCCACTGTTGATTTAACTCTGGATAGGTGTGCAGTGTATAATACCAAGCTATGGCTTAATGGGACCATGTGAAGGTGTCACAGTCACTTATTTCCTCCCCAGTCTTTATTACTCCCACACTGTGCTCAACTAAGCCCAGTTTTGACTTAGCATGTCACCTGAACCTGGGCTTGTAGTTATAAACTCTCCTTAGCTGTGATTCCTGCATTGTGGGGAGTTGGACCAGGTGATGATTGGGGTTCCTTCCAGTTGTACAATTCTATGATTCCTTGCTACAGCCAAGAACAAACTTTGCACGGGAGTTGGGAAGACTGGGGCAGAGCAAGGTGACTACAACCTCCTTGAGGCGGCCCATTTGCATGGTCCTGGTGAGCCATAGTTTGGCTTACTGTGTCATGTGAACCAGGTCAATGGGTGTTGCTGATTTCAGGCACAAATGAGATCAGAACAATATTATTTCTTTTCAAATAGTTCATTTTTTACTTTGATAGACAACAGTCATTAAGGGACAGTGCTCAAGAAGACAGTGGTCTGTTGGGGGGGGGGAATAGCCTGTAGCCTCTCTTTCAGCTCTAATTATTGTGTGTATATTTTCTCTTCACTAAAGATATGTATCGACATTGAAAACGTATGTAAAAAATACAATACAGCAAAGTAAAGCACCGTGGAAAACCATAGGACCACCAAAAGTCCAGGTGCCAAATCCAAAAGACTTCCTTCAGAAACATTCAAAGGAACCAAAGTTACCACAGAGTATGTTTCATTAATTTGAATATGTTTATTAAATGTATACCATTTGTATATCTTTTTCCAGTGCATAGAATCGTAGAATATAGTCCCAACTCCCTGCAGTGCAGGAATCTAAACGAAAGCATCCATGACAAATGGCCATCCAATGCCTACTTAAAAGCCTCCAATGAAGGAGAGTCCACAACCTCCCAAAGGAGATCGCTCCACTGCTGAACAGCTCTTACTGTCAGAAAGTTCTTCCTGATGTTTAGCTGTAATCTCCTTTCTTGTAACTTGAAGCTATTGGTTCAAGTTCTGCCCTCCAAGCCAGGAGAAAACAAGCTTGCTCCATCTTCCACGTGACAGCCCTTAAGATATTTGAAGGTGGCTATCATATCTCCTCTCAGTCTCCTCTTTTCCCAGGCTAAACATACCCAGTACCTTCAGCCACTCCTCGTAAGGCTTGGTACAAAGCAAAAGAACAAATCATGTAAAAATATCTGTAAATGCAAGATAAAAACTGTGCAGCCAAGAACAGAAATCAGCCATTCCAATTCATTCTCAGAAGAAATCTCCAAAGCCTTGTGAGAAAGGATGTGTGATATTAACTTCCACTAGGAAGTTTCCACCAGAAGTAAAAAGTATTCAGTTCTAGAGTGAGATCATCCCACAGACTTGGGGCCACTGCTGTAAAAGCCCTACTTCTAGCAGCAGATATAAGGATTGCCTGCAGAGATGGTAACTGCTAAACACAGGGAGCAGGGAGCTGATATAATGAAAGCCTACCAAACCTAAGCCTAGATATTTATTTCATTTTAATCTCATCCTTTATCTGAGGGGTACTCAGCATTGTTCTCCCCCTCCCCCCATTTTTTTATTCTAATGGCTACCCCGGAAGATATAATGACTTGCCCAAAGTCAGTACCATTGCTAAGTAGTTATTTGTATTCCAGTCTTCCTAAGCCTAGGGTAATATTCTGACTACACCACATTGATGAATATCCCAGGCCACGTAAAATTTCACTACAATTTTACCCAGGTTAACATCCAGTAATATCTACTGTATTCTCTGGACACATGGGCAATTCTGTTCTAGTGATTTTAAGGACCATATGTTAGTTGGCTGGTTGTTTAGTTTTTGCCTCTGATCTGGATGTGCAAGGCTAGACATCAAGGCTTTTGTTAATCGTGCCAAGTCTGCATATTTTAAGGAAGACTTAAGTTGGCCAATCCACACCATGCTTGGGAAAGCTCAGCTATTTAATAGAGATCTCCACTGAAGTCCCCTTATAGTGCTTAAAATGGAAGTGTTTGCTTATAAATGTATATATTGTCAGAAAGAGTGGTTATAGAATGTGACAAATGGATTTGGGGAATTGTGACAAGTCCAGGAGCATTACAGTTGGACCCCAAGTAACCAGGAGCATCAGTGTTGCTGACTCCAAATGTTTTTCTAATATTATTATTTGTTATATACCTACTACAAAAAAAGTTTCAGTGTGACATGCAATATGAAAAATAGGGTTAGGGAAAACAAAACAAAAAACAAAAAAATTAACAAGAACAAGAAACACTTAAAATGTTCATAGACTAATTATAAAAGCAGCAGACAAGAACTCACCTCCCTCCAGCTACACACAATGACACAAAAAAAGGTATGAAACCTTTCAAAATAATGAGTGTGGGTATTTTCCTGAAGCACAATATAGTTTGGTTTTTTAATGTACATTTACTTAGCTTTTTAAGCCTTTATGGCAATATGTCATCAAGTTGTTTTGTTTCTTTCCGCAACTATTTTGAAATGTATCTTTTGCCCTTCACTGGGATGTCTTGGGCAGTGGCTTAAATATTGTTGATCTTGATAGTTTACAGCAGTTACTTTATTCATTTATCATCCAGGACATGACAAGTCCCTCTCTACCCAGTCCTTCGTGAGCTGTCACCTCTCCCTTCTTACACATCGCTTCTTATACTTGCTGCTCCCCAAAATAATCCTCCTTATGATGCAAAGTGTCATAAGGAAACGAGCTGTCTAGGGCTGGGAGATCAGAATCCAGAAAATTGGGGGCAAGGGTGAAGGTTGAATTAAAGGCATAGACTTAGCAGAATCCTTAGATGAACATTTTAAAAAATGTAATTCATTTTGTGGCTTTTTATTTTTAAAAAAAACAACAGGAAATAAACATCAAGGAGGTAAGAAAGTGAAACCAGGTGTGCCTAAATTGTCAGATCACCCACTCGTGGGAATTCAGAGTTCAAAGAATTTCATAAGCACAAATGCAGCTAATGTCATCATGGGAGTGCCTAAGAAACCTCTACCAGCTTGTGTTGACCGACGACAAGGCGACAAATACGTCCTTGAAACTTCAGGACTCGTTCCAAAATATCTCAAGAAAAAGGTATGCCTTATCAAAATGATGTGGTGCATTTACTAACAGTGAAATGCTATACATGCCTCCATAGACATAAGTCCTGTTGAGTTAAATGGGGCTTACTCCCAGGCAACATCAACCCATTTGCCTTGCGGGAATCCCTTGTGGACGACCACAGTGCCTGGAGACAGGCAGTCAAGTTGTGTATCCATAGCAGTGACCAAAAGAGAAAAGACTGCTTGAAGGAGCACAAGAGAGAAGAAACGCCGTGGTACATCTGCAGCAGCACAACTAGACACCTTCATCTGCAACAAGACATGTCTCTCCCACATTGTTCTCTACAGCCACAGCAGGCGCTGCAACCTTTCAGCAGCTTGACCTCGCCCCCAAAGGCGCACTCCTCCATTGTCTCCCAAGACAGACAGGTGCCAATATCAACTCCCAAGCATAGGACTGCAACATAAGGCTCACTTATTTGCAATACTGAGTGAGCCAGACGAGCCATTGGTGTGATCCAGAAGGCTCCTCTGATGTTCTTAGGGCACGGGCAAAATTTTTAGAAACCAGAAGTGCCTGACCCTGAATATCTTTGTTGGGAATCTTAGTATTTTTAGCCAAAGTGAAGTAGTGGACATTAATGAGAAGTAGGGATATTTTTGAGTATTTTATAAAAGGTGTTAGATGTTTAATATCATAACTGAAGTCACATGTATTTAAAAGCAACAACAGATCAACTGAAGAATCCCATCCATCTCCAGATCAGTCCCTTTGCCCACAAGGGTACCAGCTACACCCCCCTTCTGCATGCTTCATTATTCATAGGAAATGGAATAATTTTTCTGCTAAGGCTGCAATCCTGTATCTACTTACCTAGGAATTAGCAGCATTGAATTATGTGGGGCTTATGTCTGAGTTGGTATGTATAGGAGGATTGCACTGTGAATCTATAGTTCTGAAGTCTAAAGGTCCCTAGCCAACATTTCCATAAATTTTATAGGCTTAGTGTGTGTTTCTCCATTATTTTTGTATTTATTTTCTAAAGGTTTTTTGGTACTTTTGCAAAACCTCATGCCTGTTGATATGTACCACTTGCATGTAGATGCTGCTGTTGGCTACATAAGGATTCATACCCAAGTGAATGAGTGCACTATTAGTATATACTAGGATTAATGAGAAAAAGTTCAAAGTAGTCTTTTTCTTTCTAAAAAAAAAAAAGGAAAAAAAGTTATATTACATAAGGGTCTTTGTTATTGATGACGACGACAACAACAACAAAAGTATATGAATATCTGGAAGGTGCATTTTTCTTGTAGGATTACGGCATTACTCCGAAATATGTAACTAAGCGAAATGAAGAAGTAAAGAGAGCCCAGGAAGAGTATGATGCCTATGTCAAGGAAACTCTCAGACAAAAAGCCATGAAACGGCTCTCTGATGAAGACAGGGACAGTCTTCTTGAGGTATGTGGGTTGACTTGAATTAGACAGACTGAGGCATAAAAGATACATTTGTACAGGTACGAATGGGAAAGGCTTTATGAATAGCATTGCAACTAAGAAGGGTAGATTTTCACTAGATGGAGCTCTAGAATAGTTATCTGCAGGACTGAGCAAGTTGGATGTGACAGAAATGTTTACAAAGTCTTTTCTGGAAGCTAGATTCCATATCATCACACACTTCATTGCATCAGCAGTAGTGGACCACTGTGGAGCCCAACTGCAGTTAAAGGCATGTCAGAAGGTTTTGTCCCACTTTAAAGAATAATCGGTAGCCAACGTCTTGAGGGGTTTTTTTTACGTTACAGTGTGCGGAAAATACAGTTGTGCAAAGCAATCTGTGCATGTTTAATATGAAGTAAATCCCATGGTGTTCAGTGCACCTCACTCCCAGGAAAATGTATATAGGACTGTGAGCCTATAAATGTTTACTCAGAGGAAAGCCTTACTGAGTTCAGTGGAGCTTAGCTTACACTCAGCTGAGTATAGCAGCCTTTCTCAAACTTGTGACCTCCAGCTGTTTCTGGAGTCTCAACAATCATGGCCAGTGGATAGGGATAATACGAGATGTCCAAAACATCTGGATAGGGATAATACGAGATGTCCAAAACATCTGGAGGTCTCCAAGTTGGAGTATAGGATTGCAGTCCTATATATATATATATATCTACTCAGAAGAAAATTGCATGGAGATCAATGGGGCTTATTCCAGTGTAAGTATGCATTGCAGGGTGGTGAACTGCTGCCCAGCAGGCTGAACCATTAAGCAATTTTTATATTTTTTTTTGCCCCTCCAACATGTACCAATTTTTGCCTGCAGCAGTAGCAGAATCTGCATGAAGTAACAACACAACATTGGGCTGGGCATAGAGATAAGCCCAGCCTCTTAATGGGAAGGGAAGCACCAATAGTCTGAAGAGGCAGAGGGGGCTCAGTTCCCCCACCCCTCTCTGATGCTAAACTGGGCAGAGAGGTCCCTAGTATGTTTCTTCTAGTCATGTATTTATGTGTACCTGCATTTGTATGTGTGCTCTGATGTATGTACCTGTATGCGTGTATATATGGTGTACGAATGCATGTATGAATATAGGGTGGCTTCCCAGAGGGCTTGTATAAGATTGCAGCCTTGTTGTGTTACTGTATAATGCTGCCGTATACTAATTCGTCTCTTTGTATACTCCAAATAGGGTCTCAAGAAGAATTGGGAAGACGTGCATCACCAATTCCAAAGCCTTTCCGTTGAAATAGATACACTACCAAAGAAACTTCACAAAGAAAGGCTGGAAGCAGAGATGAAACAGCTGGAACATGACATTCAGACAATTGAGAAACACAGAATTATTTATATTGCAAACAAATGAACAGGGCATCCTTGGGGGGGGGGGAATCCTCTGAGATGAAAACAAATACTACTTTCACTATATGCCCATATATTCATCTGTAGATGAATACTTAGGTTTTGACAAGTTAGGTAGAACTTTAGCTATATTTTATTTTTGAAAGTTTTAAAATATCTATTTTTTCCCAAAATAAATATATCTATTTATTTATTTCCTGATTGTTCAGTGACCTATACTTTTATTTTTAAAAAACACCCTGAAAGTTTCATTGTTCATGTAACATGCTGTACAGCAATAATTCAAATAAGATGATAAATTAAGAGAGTATGGGAAATAAATGTATAATAAAGAGTTGCTAACCAAAGCTCCAAGTTCCTTCTATTTGTGGTTTGGATTCTACATTACCCAACAGCCAGGAAACAGTGTAATCTTCCTTTAAAGGTGACAATAGGGGCAGTAAATGGAATGTGATGCTCACCAAAGCAGCTCTATAAATCCAAAGCACTTGATGTTTAAGGCATGCTCAAAGAACAGGTATATTCCAGGATTAAAGTATTATAAGATTTAGTGAACAAGACAAAGTTAGACCCATTGCAGCTCCTACATCTTGCCAAATTGTCTAGCTTTACAGCACTTCCAAACCACATTTGCATTTAAGGTCATGGGAATGTGAGCAAGCTTTGTCATCACAAGCCCAAAACATTAAGATTTTTTGTGGGTTAGAACTGAGGCATGAACTCCGCTTCACACATTAACTGCACTGTATACAACGCAAATGGCATTGTACTAGGCTGTGCATTTTCCAGACTTGCAGAGCATTCTAAATTCCCCTTCTGCCAGGGTTAGATTGAATTACTGTATCCTTCCACTCAGCTCTGCCTTCTGAACCTGCCTCCCAGTGGCTTCTGAATGTGTGAATGAGTGGAAAGCCTGCTTGTGGAAAGCTAGCAGAAAGCCCCCAAACAGTGAGGGGCTGAGACAGTCTGGGATCCATTGCATCCCAAGCTACTCCCACTGCCATCATGTAACAGCATCAATCCTGATCAGATTCAGTTGCTGAGAGAGCCTGGAGCTGGAGCAGCAATTGGGCTCAGTCCTCTCCCACCTTCCACTGCAACTACCATGAGCAGCTGGGCTGTGGAAATGGCAGTAGTTCCACCCCCCTGCAAAGCCCTGCCAATGGTGTTTGGATTGTGTCCTAAATCACATACAGGACATCCTTCTCACCAAACTTCACAGAAAGTCCCTGGAATTGCAAATATTCCTGTTAATTTCCTGGTTCCTATACACCAGCATGGGACGATTTGTTTAACAAACCACACAACCTGTACTGCAAATGATCAAGCAAGCCATGGTTTATTTCTCCAAAGGGTTTTTTTCCCCCCAGCTGTTTTTGTCTCATGCCTTTGTCATTTAGTGAGCTCCTGGTGTGGGATGGTCAAACAAACCATGGTTAAAGAAGCAATACTACATAATGTCAAGCTATAGTTAAAACAAGTGAAGATTTGTAATCATGGCTGCAGATCATGGTATTGGCAGTAAAACCATAGGTAAGCTGCTGGGCAGGCTCAGGCATCACGCTAAGCCATGGCTCAACAAACCATAGTTATGCCATAGTGTAGTGTTGCATGTGTCTCAGCAGCTTGGGACAAGGCAGTTTGTTCCTACTTTCACTTCAGGGTGGGAATTGGGCAGTGAATAAGAGTCAATGCCTTATTAAATAATTCTCTGCCGTTTATCAGAATACTGTAATGGATTTTAAAAAAGTAATTAGATATAGGTAAATTCATCCCATGGGCTGTTTGTACCCTTAAAGGTAAAGGGACCCCTGACCATTAGGTCCAGTCGTGACCGACTCCGGGGTTGCGGCGCTCATCTCGCTTTATTGGCCGAGGGAGCCGGCATACAGCTTCCGGGTCATGTGGCCAGCATGACTAAGCCGCTTCTGGCAAACCAGAGCAGCGCACGGAAACACCGTTTACCTTCCCGCTGGAGTGGTACCTATTTATCTACTTGCACTTTGACATGCTTTCAAACTGCTAGGTTGGCAGGAGCAGGGACCGAGCAACGGGAGCTCACCCCGTCGGCGGGATTCGAACTGCCAACCTTCAGATCAGCAAGTCCTAGGCTCTGTGGTTTAACCAACAGCGCCACCCACGTCCCATATATACTTCACCAAAATCCAACCTGAATAAAAATGACTTGCAGCGCTACTGCCGAAAGATGCATAGGATACATTCAGCTATAACACTGATCATTAACCAAGGCTAGGCAAATTAATTTGTGCTTGAGCTATGTGCCATTGAATTTAGCCCACACACTTCCCACCTTTCTCTCAGTGAGGAAGCAAACAATGAAAAGGCTGGCTTAGTGTTACACCCAAAGCCGTGCTCATTTGTTTCTCCTAAGCAAATTGTGATTGGCGAGCTTGTCCTAGTCTTCACTGCCATGGTTTGTGAGCAACCACAAGCTGCTGGTTCAGAAATAATGCTAGGACAGCTGCTCTATGGTTTGTTTCCCCTTCATTCTGCACCCAAGTGTTAATGGTGCTGCTCTTTCCCTCTTCTTACACTGCCAGTGTTGTGCTCTGCCAGTCTTTGAACACCACAATGGAACAGGATGCTCTTTGCTACTTGATGCACATGGAAGCATCTATCAAGTCAACATATGGAACAGACATATCTCTTTCCATTTAAAACAGATGTGTACTTTTCATAAAGGTCATCAGCATGGCTGATTACTGGGGGTGGGGGGAATTGCTGTAATGAAAAACATTCAAGCTACAGACACATGGAAAACATTCTTATTCAATTCTCTCTCTCTCTCCAGGAAGTTTGACAAAATGCATTTAGAGAATCCTAGGAATGTTGTTCTATCTTTATGTATATGTAAAAGAACTGCCAGTGATGGGATTGGCAGCGTTTTTCAATTGGCTCGTGTGCCCTTGCCAGTATAGCAAAAGGAACAAAGGTGAATAAACACAATTGAGATTTCATTAGAATACTTTCTTTCATTAGAATACTAAGAAGAAATGTCAAGTTGTTTTTATAGGACAATCTGTTCTCATTGCTGTTTGGTGTATCTTGACTTCCACCAATTAAGAACATATGAAGGTGCTTGAGATCCTTGTTCTCTCTAACCTGTGTCAGTCTCCCAATATTTTAGGCCCAAGGCTATGTGAGCTCTTTAGAACCTGGGAACTTCTACATGTAACCTATGGCCCAGTTTGCATGTCACAATAAACCATAATTTAGTAGCGCAAAGGAAATAAACCACAATCTCAGTGTTAACAGTGTGTAGGGTAGGAGCAGAGGGGGTATTTCACTCCCAACAAACCACAGTTTGTTGTGAAGGTTTGATCTTGGCTTACTGATTGTGGTTTCTATGGGTGAAATAAACTGTGGCCCCTGGTTCAGACATAATACTCACCCAGGCATAATGATTTGTTTCCTCCTTGTGCTAGCAGGGAGGAGCTAGAGCAGCCTTATTGGTTTGTTCACAGTAAACCACTAATTATATATTGGCATGATGTGTTAAGGGACGTGGGTGGCGCTGTGGGTTAAACCAAAGAGCCTAGGGCTTGGTTGGCGGTTCAAATCCCCGCGAAGGGGTGAGCTCCTGTTGCTCAGTCCCTGCTCCTGCCAACCTAGCAGTTCGAAAGCAGGCAGTGCAAGTAGATAAATAGGTACCGCTCCGGCAGGAAGGTAAACGGCGTTTCCGTGTGCTGCTCTGGTTCGCCAGAAGCGGCTTCGGCATGCTGGCCACATGACCTGGAAGCTGTACGCCCACTCCCTTGGCCAGTAAAGCGAGATGAGCGCCAAAACCCCAGAGTCGTTCGCGACTAGACCTAATAGTCAGGGGTCCCTTTACCTTTTACCTATGATGTGTTAACTGAGCCAATGGCAGACCTTACTTGCTCTGAAATGGTAAACCTGAGGTCGAGGGGCAAGCTACATGTTACATTCAATGCACAACTATTGTTTGATTCAAAATTGCCATGGGCAGCACACAGGGAAAGGCTTAATTCCTTTCCCTTGGCTTTAGTTCTTCCACCCCAAAACACTGTTTGCTTTTAACTGATAAGCAGAAAGTGGTGTAATGCTAAAATTAAAACCAGTGTGGTGCAGTGGTTAGGGCACTGGGCTAGGATCTGGGAAGCCAGGTTCAAATGCCCACCCAGCCAATAAAATCAATGGGTGATCTAGGGCAAATCACTGCCTCTCAGGAAGATCTGGTCACTAGGCTTTTAGGAAACAGCTAGTTTCCATCCCAGCTGTTATGTCTAAAGAAGTTGTAACATTAAGAATTTGTTTGTTTTCGTCTTTTCTCCCCAAACCTCCCCGCCCTCCATTTTGTGTCCCATCTTTTCAGACTGTAAACCTGAGGGCAGCAGATGTGCTGTTTTCATTTATCAGTAAACCACTCCGGAAACTTTCTGGCTGAAGAGTAGAGTATAAATGCTTCAAATAAATAAATACTACCACATTTGATTTGGCATAAGCTTCTGCGGACAAGAGATTATTTCATCAAGTGCATGGAAGGCTGTCTTCGGTTGCCATCAGTGCATTATGTAGGTGATGAAGTGGTCTTTGGTCCACAGAGGTTAATCCTACAATATTTGCTAGCCTTTAGGGTACCACGGGGTCTCTCCCACTCCCTCCCTGGTTTATGTTGTGCAACACTCACCTGAAATCTATGGGCTAGATGCAGACAAAGGCTGCAATCTGGGAGAAAGTGCTGTTAAACTCAATGAGTTCTAAGCAGACATTAATATTATTACTTGAACTAAGGTCCCAATATACTTAATGGGACAAATTGGTCATGACTTAAGTCCCACTGATGTCAGTGGGAACTATCTGCACACAGTATCCTGCGTCTGCTCAGAAGCCCCATTAAGTACAATAAAACTCATTCCCCAGTTAAATCAGCCTGGCTCCAACCTCATGTGTGTAAGATTGCAGACTCAGAGACACCTTTAAGTCCCAGTGAACTCAGTGCCCAATAAGCATGAATCTAAGAGGCTATGCACTGTGAAAGCCAGTTCAAGGACGAATTCCAGACCGGCAAAAACACACAGGGCAGGGCTGGTGAGGTGTGGCTGAGGTGTAGCCAGCTGAGAGGGGTTTGGAGGGCCACATGGGCATAACTAGGTTAGCGTCAAAATAAAAAATTCATTCCAGTAGCACCTTAAAGACCAACTAAGTTAGTTCTTGGTATGAGCTTTCGTGTGCATGCACACTTCTTCAGATACACTGAAACAGAAGTTGCCAGATCCTTCTATATAGTGAGAAGGTGGGGAGGGGTATTACTCAGAAGGGTGGTGGGAATGGGTGATTGGCAGATAGCTGAGATGAGCCTGTTGACGACTCTTAACGACTGCAATAGGTCTTACAGGAAAAGGCAAGGGGTGAGAAGGTGAAAAATGGCTTAGTCATGTATAATGAGATAAGAATCCAATGTCTTTGTTCAGACCAGGTCTCTCCATGGTTTTAAGTTTGGTAATGAGTTGCAATTCAGTCTTTCCAGTCTATTTCTGAAATTAGGTTAACCTATTTCTGAAATAGGCTAGCGTGTAAGCGTATCATATTACGTACTCATTTCCTTACATTTATACCCGCCTCTTCTTCCTTTCAACCTAGAACCAAGGCAGCGGTCTCCCAGGCTTTAGGCTTCCTTAGACCCAGGTTCAAATACTGCGCTCCCACAGAGAAGTCTCTCCTCTCTCAGCCTACTACCCTAACGCGCAGATTTTACCCTAGTGTAGCAGATTTTAAGCGGAGAGGGAGCCACCATATCCTTGACGGAGAGGCTCCTTAACAGGCCCGAGCGCGGGCATTAGGGGGGAAAAGGTTCCGGGGCTGAAACCGGGGACAGGCAGCTCTTTTGGTCCGTCGAGGTAAAAGCAAGCCCTGCCCAAAGGCCGGTGGTTTGAGAGGCATCACCCCCTCTCTGCGCCAGCTGGAAGAAACCCCCCTAAGGGCGGGTGTGGATGTCTGGGAGCAGTTCTGCCGAAGCCACGACGGCGCGGGCCACGTCTAGACGAGGCTGCGGAGGCTCAACCTCTCGCGGCAGCGGCCGGAGGCTCCTTTTCTTTCCCGAGCGAGGCGCCGCCTCTTTTCCCTCCTCCTCCTCCTCCTCCTCCGTCTCAAGGCTCTCGCCAACCTCCTTTCGGAAGATGGCCGGGCTAAACAGCAAGACCCACGCAGCGGAGGCGCCGAGAAGCAGCGGCCGAGGGGTCGTGGTAAATGCAAAAAATAAAAAATAAAAATAAAAACCCCTTCTCCCCCTCCCCTGCTCCCGCATCCTAAGCTTTGCTGCCTCCCTTCTGCAGCTAAAGCATCCGCTTCCGTCAGCTAACCCCTTTCCCTCCCTTTCATCTATCCAACCCCTGCCCTTTATGGCGGCTCCCCCCCCTCCTGTTATGAAACGCTCCCCGCCCGCCCCCCAAAAAGAATATTTGAATTGCAAGCGGGTTAGTCATTCATTGCGCTCGATGGGGCTCGCTCCCTGTCTGCTGTGCTGAGCCCGCTTATCTGGGAGAATACCGCCCCCCCCCCATTGAACCCAGTTAGGGTTTACATCCGAGTCAACGTGCATAGATAGGAACTGGGCTGCGCGAGTATGCATTCCGGTACATTGAAATATGATGCATGTTGTTTACCACAGTTTTCCATTGGGATTTCCCCCTGGTAAGTATGTGTAGGAAAGCAGCCTTATTGCTAGCTCACACACACACAAATATTTTGGATGCGATTTCGTTGGGGGTTCTGATACGTGTTTTGGTTAGAGGAGAGTTGTTCCCTCTAGATTAATTGTCACGTTAAGAGTGTGAAATGCCGCAGCTGCAACTTCGTAATTTCATCTAAAATAGTCTTGGCTTTGTAGAAATCCATTCAGTGCAGCCACCGCTACCCAAAAAACAGCAACGTGTCGTCTTAGCACAGCAAGTAAAGCTTCTGTGGGAGAAAAGCACAACAATACTCTAAATTTTCCTCACTAGGTGCTGTATATTAAAATGTGCATTTTTGTGCGTAGCAATCCCTAATTGCAGCCATCGGAATGTATTACCTCACTTGCAGCCATAATTACAGCATGGGGAGGGAAGGTTTTGGTATTGCTTAGCCTCCCGGATTAGCAGGTTCACAACAGGTGTGCTTAAAAGAATGTTAAGATACAGCTAGGCAATCTTAAGGTGTGCATTCTTATCAAACATTAACTGTTTTCTATTCCTATGTACTCTTAAGGGTGCAGGTAACAAACACAGCTGTCTTCTGAATAAATAAATCGTAAAGCCCAGTCCCAGGCATGTTTACTCTGAAGTAAAAGTGTTACTTTGGACAATGTTGCTTACTCCCAGGCACATATGCATAGGATTTTACTGTTACTCATGTCTCCAGTTTACTGATTGTTAATAGCTTAAGACAGTCTTGACCCTAAGCACCCACCTGACAGACCTAGACAAAAAGGAATTGCCCTTCATCTGCACCTGGTATAGATACCACTTATTATAGGAAAACAAAAATAGGCCTTTGTTCTGATCCAGCAAGCCTGCTCTTATGTACTTTCTCTGCCTTTCTCTGAAGGGCTTCCCTTGAACCCCTGTCTCCTGTGTTTACCTTGTCTTAGATTGACAAAAGTGTTTAGGTCACAGAAGGAGGAAGCAAACCTCTGCTTTGTCAGTATTCTATACATGCCCACAGTGTTTTATGACACTTCTGTTCATTTCCTTAAACCAGAGCTAGCCAGTGTTGTTCCTTCCAGATGTTGTTAGACTGCAGCTCCCACCAAACCTCATCATAGACTGTGGTGGCTGGAGCTGACATGATTTGGGAAGCCTGGCAACATCTGGAGGGCACCGTGTTGGCTACCCTTACTTTAAAATGTCCGAGAGTCCTGGGTTTTGGGCACATATAGCAAAGATCTTACGGTACTTGATACAGAATGGAAGATTTGTGTTAGGGGAATGAGATTTATTTCCCCACAAAAGCTGCCCAGAGTGCAAGGATATGTTGCTCCTTTCCACATGTCTTGGCACATTGTAGAAAACTCTGTTATGGCAAATATGTTACCATTCCAAAAAAAGAATACAGTGGTACCTCGAGTTACAGACGCTTCAGGTTACATATGCTACAGGTTACAGACTCTGCTAACCCAGAAATAGTACCTCGGGTTAAGAACTTTGCTTCAGGATGAGAACAGAAACCGTGCTCTGGCAGCGCAGCAGCAGCAGGAGGCCCCATTAGCTAAAGTGGTGCTTCAGGTTAAAAACAGTTTCAGGTTAAGAATGGACCTCCGGAACGAATTAAGTACTTAACCTGAGGTACCACTGTAATGTTGTTGTTTTTACTGCATTTGATTTACCAGACAAATGTCAATCTTTTATTTATGCATTGCCTTCCATGCTCATCTCAAGGCAGTGTACAAAATGCAATAAAAACAGTTTTAAACAATATAGAAAATAGCCGCAAAGTAAAACACACACACACACAAATACCAGATATACCCCTGTGGCAAAGATCCTTTCATCCTGCTGGGAAGGCTTGTCAGAACAAAAATGTATTCACTTGTTTCCGGAAAGGGCAGAATGTGGGATGCCTGTCACATTTTGGCAAGAATGCTGCTTGCACAGAACATGGGCAGCCACACTAAAAGCTCTCCTGTGAGTTACTGCAGACTGGGCTTCTGAGATCTTTGGAACATGTGGAAAGGAGAAGCTTTCCTACAAGGAAAGAGTCTTAATGAAGTCGCAGCATTTCCTACTAAGTCTTGTTCTATGGGTGTAGCCTCACGTACTTTTGATACAGAACTCCTGCACTCTCTTCGGCAGCACATATATTCTAAAATTGGAACGATACAGAGAAGAGGAATGCAGAAGTCCCATGCAAATTTCTACATGAATTGAGTTTGTTGCTGTGTCGCTTGTATGCTAATAATCTCTTGCAGAAGGTTACTAGCCTAGATTTTTGATTTGCTCACTCTAAAACGAGGATGAGCAATAAGGGACTAACCCATAGACTTTTGCGGGGTTGTTTTCCACAGTCATGCAGTTACAGACAAAATGACATTTTAACTTTGAACTTTTGCCCAGATGAACCAAGAAATGATCCTTTCCAGTATCCTCTTGTGAAAGCTGTCCAAGGGAAACTCAGCCAAGCCTGGATGTTCCAGCGCTAGTTCAGAATGCATTCAGAACAGAGCACATACTGGTGCTTGGAGGCCAGAAGTAGTCTTCCCTGTTCTTGCTAGAATACTAAAAAGGCCCAAGAAGCACCATGTGATCCAGTGGCGTAGCGTGGGTTGTCAGCACCCGGGGCAAGGGAAGTAATTTGCGCCCCCTAACCCGTGGATTTGCGCCCCCTAACCCTAACCCCCAGATGTTGCGCCCGGTGCGGCCGGCCCCCCCTGCACCCCCACGCTACGCCACTGCTCAACCTGCAGAGGCCTCTTCCCAGCCGTGCTTGAAAGGGGCAGGCAGGCACTGCCCCCCACCTCCCCCCAGACAAATAGGACGTTGATTAGTTTTTCAATGGACCTGTTTAAAAGATTTTGTAAATTGTTCTTCTTCCTGAAGGAGCATCTCCACCCCCATTGTTCTGCCTGGACACTGAGGTCCAGCTCCGAGAGCCTTCTGGCGGTCCCCTCATGAGAAGCCAAGTTGCAGGGAACCAGGCAGAGGGCCTTCTCGGTGGTGGCGCCCTCCCTGTGGAACGCCCTCCCACCAGATGTCAAAGAGAAGAACAACTACCAGACTTTTAGAAGACATCAGAAGGCAGCCCTGTTTAGGGAAGCTTTTAATGTTTGATAGGTTATTGTACTTTAACATTCTGTTGGAAGCCACCCAGAGTGGCTGGGTAAACCCAGCCAGATAGGCAGGGCTTAAATAAATTATTATTATTATTATTATTATTATTATTATTATTATTATTATTATTTGTTTTCATTACTTTGCTCCCCACTCTTGGGAGTGGGGAGAATTCAGCTGTAGAGAAGGCTATAGATTCTGCGAATAAGTCAATAATATTTCCCCTCTTTGGCCAGCTGCTGGTCCCTCCATGTGCACCCCTCCATTTGTCAACTCCGAGGAGCCCAGGCTCTGCCTGTCCCTAAGCAGGGGCAGAGGAAGGGGGTGGTGGGGGCGGTCCACACCAGGTGTCATCACTGAGGGGGATGACATTCGGCGCACCGTGACTCCCAGGCCTACCCCGAACCGTCAGGGGAAGGGGTGGAGATGCGCCGCCTTGCCAGCGGCCTTCCCCACCTTCCCCCTTTGTTTTGACAGCTGGGGGAGGCTTTGGAGTTGTGGGCCGGCCATTGCCCCTCGCTTCCGGGCTGCTTGGGGGGGGGAGCCTCCCCATAGCTGTTAAAAGGAAGAGGGAAAGGAAGAAGGGCGCTGGCAAAGCGGCATGGCTCCCCACCCCCCAGGAAGCAGCCCAGCATGGACAGCTCGCTCCACCACCCCCCCCATGGGCATCTCTCCCCCTGGGACACTCACCCCATGGCATGTGCACTGCTCCGGGCGCTGGAGCAGCTAGATCTGCCTCTGTCCCTAAGGCCAGCCTCTCAGTCCCCCCCCCCCGCCAATCATAGAGTTAGAAGGGACCCTGGGGGTCATCGAGTCCAACCCCCCCTGCAATGCAGGGATAAATATGCAGCCGTCCCAAACGAGGATCAGAGACGCAACCTTGGCGTTCTCATCGCCGCGCTCCAACCAACCGAGGTATCCACACTTCTCCCAAATGCCCCCTTCCCCGAGAGCTGCCCGAGGATTTGCTGTCGATTCCCCGCGTGAAAATGCTTGCCCATTAAAAGGAAGGGAGGCTCCCTCCGCCCCTGCCATGGGGAGCTCAGCCTGCACTTGGGCAGGCCCTTTGCATCACGTGCGCTTGGCGCGCTGCTCTTTCCAGCTTCCTCCCCTCCGGGCCAGCGGCTCCACCTCTTTTCCTTTGCCTCTTTGAGCCGCTTAATTTTCAGCAAGGAATTAGCAGGCTCGCTCCACCTCCTCCTCCTCCCGACTTCGCTGCTGCTGCTGTGCGGCTTTTTTCCTCTACCGACGGCACGCTGTGCCTTGGAGAGGTTCCCACTTCCTCGAGGGGGGCCGGCCAAACGCGCCCCCAAAAATGTTGCGCCCGGTGCGGCCGGCACCCCTGGCACCCCCCACGCTACGCCACTGATGTGATCCCCATGTGATCTTCTGGTTCACTCGCTACCTTCTGTCTGAGGTGAAGAAGAATGTTTGAGCGAGCCAAAGGCCCTCTTCCAAGCACAACCCAAGTAGATTCCTGCAGAGAGATAGATTGTCGCTGCATGCCCAAAGACTAATTTGCTAGGACTTGAAGCCAGAGAGAACTTTTCACTCTCGTATTTTTTTTTAGAAGAGGGGTAGCAGAAACAACAAAGAGTTTTATGGCTCCGTCAAGACCAAACATGTTTGCTACGGCATAATTTTTTGTGGGCTACAGCCCACTTCAAGAGGTGAATCAGGTTGCATCTGATGGGAGAGGGCTGTCGTCCACAAAAGCGTAAGCCGTAAGAAATGTGTTTAGCCCTGAGAATGCCACAAAACGCCACTATTTATTGTTGTCTCTTTTGTTCTAGGTTAACCCACTTAGATCATTTCTTAGAAACAAGGCTTCCTATTAAAACAAGGCTGAGGAACCTTCCCCCCCTCCAAACCCAGCAATATGCTGGCAGTGGGTTGGAGGAGGGACAGGGATGGGCAAGGCCACCCCTTTCTCCTCTTTCACTCCCTGCCCACCCCCCACTTCAAATCTTCTTTGTTCTCCTTGCCCAGCAAACCAACAGGAGAGCAGCAAATCAGTCTTGCCAGAAATGTGAATCAGTTGCTTGCATAAAAAAAGGTAAATGGACCCCTGACAGTTAAGTCCAGTCACAGTCGACTCTGGGGTTGTGGCGCTCATCTCGGTTTACAGGCTGAGGGAGCCGGCGTTTGTCTGCGGACAGTTTTTCTGGGTCATGTGGCCAGCATGACTAAGCCGCTCCTGGCGCAACAGAACACCGAAACCAGAGCAGCGCACAGAAATGCCATTTACCTTCCTGCCAGAGCAGTACCTATTTATCTACTTGCATTTTTTGGGATGGTTTTGAACTGCTAGGTTGGCAGGAGCTGGGACTGAGAAACGGGCGCTCACCCTGTTGCGGGGATTCGAACCGCCGACCTTCTGATCGGCAAGCCCAAGAGGCTCAGTAGTTTAGACCACAGCACCACCCGCGTCCCTAATCACTTGCATAGGGGTTCCATTAGTTTCAGTGTTTTTTGTCTCCCCCCCCCCCTTTCTGGGCTTCCCTCCCAACATGAAATTAGGGTGATGGTTGCAAGTTCCCCACCTCTGTGCTGAAGGATCAAACCATGCTAAGGTTTACATGACTGCTTCTGCTAAACCGATTGCCAAATGGTGTTTAAACACAGATGATGCAATCAAAATTAAGTTTCTAATGAACATTTTATCTCTTTTACAGATTTCAGATGATTGGCCTGGGTATAGTTTGGAACTGTTTACATATCCACAACACTACTATGGAGATCTTGACTATGTGCTCATACCACATGGGATCATTGTGGACAGGTGAGGGTCTGAGAGTATGACGTTTATGAAAGCTACATGTTCAGTTCCTCCCAAGGTAGGAACATAACGCTTGCTAAAATATTGACACCCCAATTTAAGCTGTAATGCTTATTGTAACAGGAAGCCTAAAAGCTCGCTCTCTTCTTAGCCTGGGACCAGGAATAAGTTCCCGTCTCTCTCTCAGCTGGACTATGGTGTTATCAGCTCTGCATTCCCCTCTGACCTTTAGGAAAGGTCTGCAAGATTCAGGACAAACAAACAGAAATACCTTTTCACACAGGATGTAGTTAAATTGTGGAATTCTCTCCCACAAGAGGTAGTGTTGGCCAGCTTTAAAAGAGGATTGGACGAATTCACAGAGGATGGGGCCATTCATGGCTGCTAGCCACAACGGCTGTGTTCCACAGTCAAGGAATTGTTGTTTAGTCGTTTAGTCATGTCCGACTTTTCGTGACCCCATGGACCAGAGCACGCCAGGCACTCCTGTTTTCCACTGCCTCCCGCAGTTTGGTCAAACTCATGCTGGTAGCTTCAAGAACACTGTCCAACCATCTCGTCCTCTGTCGTCCCCTTCTCCTTGTGCCCTCCATCTTTCCCAACATCAGGGTCTTTTCCAGGGAGTCTTCTCTTCTCATCAGGTGGCCAAAGTATTGGAGCCTCAACTTCACGATCTATCCTTCTAGTGAGCACTCAGGGCTGATTTCCTTAAGAATGGAGAGGTCTGATCTTCTTGCAGTCCATGGGACTCTCAAGAGTCTCCTCTAGCACCATAATTCAAAAGCATCAATTCTTTGGCGATCAGCCTTCTTTATGGTCCAGCTCTCACTTCCATACATCACTACTGGGAAAACCATAGCTTTAGCTATATGGACCTTTGTTGGCAAGGTGATGTCTCTGCTTTTTTAGGGTGCTGTCTAGACAGTCAAGGAAGCACACTCCTAAATACCAGTTGCTGGAAGTTGCAGGTGGGGAGAGGACATCTGATTGGCCACTGTGAGAATAGAGTGCTAGACTAGATGGGCCTTGGGCCTGATCCAGCAGGCTATTCTTTATGTTGTTCGGAGTATAAAGATGAGGGAGCATCCAGCCCCAGACCTGCCCCTAAGGGAGCAGGGCCTTCTTGCTTTCCTCCAATTCCCCCTCAGCATGAATGAGCAGCATGAAATTAAAGACATCTAGGCATGGTGCAGTCGCAAATGCAGCTAATTTTAAGAGGATTCATTAAAAACCAGGCTTAAGGGAGCCAAAAGGAGAAAGCAGAAGGGCATATGGAATACACTGAAGAAACAGTCCATGTTTGTGTAACCCAATGCAATTATTTACAAACAAGCTTCTGGTCTCCTCATGGCTGGTCAAGAGGACAGTGAGAGACAATGGACTATGGCCAACATTCAAAGGGATAATTATTGCCAGATTTTGCCTGGGAGATGACAGGCTTCCTTCAGCTTGTGTATCGTGGGCTTAGCCAGAGTTACCTGGTCTGCCAACTGCTAGGAAATGGAAGCTGAGCGACCTGGAAGTGTTTAAACAGACAGGCCGGGAGTAGGCCACAACTGCGCCATGGTTACCGCAGTTACTGGTATGCAAGCTCAGTTGAAATTGGGGAGATGTGTTTCCACATAACTATTTAGGGTGGAGATGCTGAGTACCCATTCAAGAAGGTGGACTCAGTGACACATTTATGCAGCTCTGGTAAAGACAGGGTACTTTCCTGGTATTGCATGGATGGGTACAGATTTTTAAGTCTTGGTTCTTTGATTATTTCATTTATTCATATACATCTTGTTTTATTTATATACTAATTAATGCCAAAAGTAGGCTTCCAAGCTTTTCTCATTTCCTGTGCTCAATAAGTACAAGTTGTGACTTGTTTAACCTAGATACCTGTAACCAGTGCTTTTTTTCTAGAAAAATAGGTGCCAGTACTCACCATGATGTTGTTACAGTAAATGTCACATTTTTAACCAAAAGAGAGAAAGGTGCTGGTACTATGTACCCTTGAGTACCCCTTGGGAAGAAAATGTAACCCTTCTTCTTAATGAGACGGTTACTATTCTGCATCAAGCTAACATTCAGATGTTATGGCTATTTTTATGTGGCCTGTGCTAACCATGGTTGGAGCTTCTAGATGTACAACAGGCAAACCATGGTTTAGAAAGTGGCTTGCCCACTTTCATTTTTCACCCTTTCAGCACTCAGCTTGATAAGTTCTTAACTGAGACTTCTTCAAAGTTGGTTTAGGGGACAGAATGTAGGACTAGGGACGGGAAGACATTCAGCCATTCAGTACACTGAATGACACATCACTAGTCACTGTCTCTAAGCTGGATTGTTGTGAGGATAAAATGTTGGGGTGCAGTGGGGGCATATATGCTGCCTTGAGCTCCTTGGAGGAAAAGTGGAATAGAAAATAAATAAATAAATTTATATAATTTAATCTGCATTTTCTTCTTCGTCCAAGGAAGAACAGCAATAATACCCATCCAACAGCCCTGTGAAGTAGGCTGTTCAGAGAGACTATTATATTCCAAAGGCATAGAGCTGAGTTTTATAGCTGAATGTGGATTTGTACCTGCATTTTCCGCATCCATACCCAACACTCTAGCCAGCTACCTTTAAATATAAATACGAGCTTTAATGAGAAGCTCTGGCAAATGATATCTTTGTTATTCATAGCTGGGGATTGTTAACTGCTAAGCTGTCACCTAGAATAAAGTTTAAATACTTAATTTCTGAGATGTTTTGAATGCTAAAGCTGAAATAGCTTCAGGGCTAGAATGTCACTGGAAATCATTCAAGGTGCACATTGTAGTCCTCAGAATAGCAAAAGGGTTAGGAAAATGAGGAGATCTTAAAAGACAATTCAGCACCTCCTTCTGCATAAAAATAACAGCAACCAGAGGTCACTAATCCCCTTACTGGGTAATCAACATATTTTAAATGCCTGAATTAGCAGGTGCGGAAAAAGAACTTGAGCTGTGAGCAAGCAATTGTAATTTCCGCAGCAAAAAAAATTAACAAGCTGCCAAGAAATCGCCACACACCCTTCATGAAACGATTGCCTGTGTGTGAAATATGTGTGAGCATTCTACTGAGTTCTGGATCTTTTGGATCAGGACACCGGAAGGATAGCCTTCACCTGGGTTATGTCCACCTGGACCTTCAGATCCTCTGTAGAGACCCTCCTCTATGTGCTGAGTGGGGTTTGCAACTAGAGAGAAGGACGTATCTGTGGTGCCACCCCTATCGTGAAATAGTTACCCCAGAGAGGCTCACCTGATGCCATCCCTATGGTCTCCTTTTGGTGTCCAAGTGCAGACCTCTTCATTCACCCAGGTCTTTTTGAAGCAACTGGCATTTAAAGAGAGAGTGTTGTAAACCTGGTCTTCCAGTGGCTGGGTTGAGTTCCGATCTATTTTCTACTCCAAACTGGTTGGTTTGGAAGGAAAGTGTTGTGCTACTTTCTATGGTTTTCAGTATATTTTAATTAATTTTGTGTGTGTGTGTGTTTATTCTGTTGCTTATGCCGAAGGGAAGTCATATAAATTCAGCAATAAATAAAATAAGTACAGAAGATCCCAGGAACTTTGTGGCTGGGCTTTCTGGCTATTTTGCTTGTCCTGCACACATGGAACTTGGTTTTTTCCTTACATGTGCCTTGATATGTTGCTAATATTTGTACATTAAAAAAAATCCAGTTGCACCAGAATTTGGGTGGCAATGCTCATTTGAATACCGATGTAGTCTATTTGCACCAAATTACTTTAAATGGGATGCACATTCAGACGCACATCTCCACCCACATTCTGGTGCAACTGATCCTGAAGTTGAATCCTGAAATGAGACCTTGAACTTTACTATTTTTGTATTGCACCATAGAATATACTTGCATTGAAAAATCCCAAGTCTTACCATATATTTATCCTTAATTTTTGCTTTAGGACAGAATGTTTGGCCAAAGATATCATGCAAGACATTGGATACAATGACATTGTAGTTCTCTGTGTACTTAAAGGTGGCTACAAATTCTGTGCTGACCTTGTGGAGCATATTAAGAACCTCAGTAGAAATTCAGAAAGGTTCATCTCCATGAAAGTTGACTTTGTCAGACTGAAAAGTTACCTGGTAAGTAATGATTTTGCTTACTTAAAGAAAAAGTAAAAAAACATTGTGAGTTGAATGTGGTCTGATTACAGTTTGTATACATGGATTTTTATTTTTTTTAAAGGCAAGCATCAAAGTCCAACCTTCCCAGTTTTTGCTGTTGCAGGCTTCAATGAATAAACTGATGTAATGTAATGAATTAACTTTTCTCCTTTCGTGAACAGAACAGGAATTTGGGAGATGACACACTCAACTTAAGGTCTGGTTGATTTTTTAAGGATCCTAAATGATTTACTCCACTACAGCTTTATTGCATCCATTATTCCTTCTCTCTCAGTGAAACTGAACCAGCCAACACAAAGTTCCATTTTTAATAATAATATCATTGCAGGATTTTAATGTTGGCTTTATAGAGAGAGAAAGGGGGGGGGAACTATCCCCAGGTTCCCTTGGGTCAATTAGTTCTGTTTAAGCCTATTTAAGACCACAGCATAGATGTGCCTTAGGTTTGAAGCAAGACTCAAGCCAAAATCCAAAGAAAGAGTGGAACTGGATCCATGAGTGGTGGAGGTGGGACTGAGATCTGACACTTGTTTCTCTTACACAGCACCATCCACACACCCAGTAGCAAATGGCTAAGGAACAGGGAGGAGTTTCTGAAGCAGTTTGTGATATGACATGTGGTTCCACAGATGTTTGGAGAAACAATGCGAGCAATTCTACCGTGCTAGCACAAGCCCCTTGGGCAAACCAGAGCAGCACTTTTGGATCTTTGCCATTTTTTACAGCGAACTATTTGTTTTTGTCGTGAATCCTTATAATAGAAGGAACAGGAAGGTAGAAGCATCCCACCCACAGGGCTGGCCCCAGACCAAATGCAGGGAACATCCCCACCAGCCCCCTCTCTGTCTTCAGGTTTTTGGATGTCTTGTTTTTTATTGGATTCATAGTCCATTTCATGACTCGGCACAATTTGCAATCATGCAATTTGCATCCACAGTTCTTGTGGATCAGGAACTAGTTAAGTTAGCAGGGAGCAAAGAGTAGGATGGAGCTCAGAAAATGAAGTGTTCCCCCCTCCCCCCAAGGATCTGTATTCATCATCATCATCAAACCTTTACAGTGGTACCTCAGGTTACATACGCTTCAGGTTACATACACTTCAGGTTACAGACTCCGCTAACCCAGAAATACTACCTCGGGTTAGGAACTTTGCTTCAGGATGAGAACAGAAATTGTGTTCCGGCGGCGCGGCAGCAGCGGGAGGCCCCATTAGCTAAAGTGGTGCTTCAGGTTAAGAACAGTTTCAGGTTAAGAACGGACCTCCGGAACGAATTAAGTACGTAACCAAAGGTACCACTGTATTGGCATCACATACAAACATTCAGAATAAATAGGCCAGTGCGATCTCGTCGCCATTTCAATAGTACAGTCATTTGCCAAAGGGAAGAAGAGGTGAGAAAGATCTGTATTCGAACCTGTGCTTTTTAAGCAGTGATGTGAACAAGTTTGCTGATGATACTAAGTTGTTCAGGGTTGTTAAAAGAAAAGAAAAAGGATTCTGAAGAACTCTGAAAGGACCTCTCCAAATGGTGAATGGGCTTTAAAATAGCAAACACAATTCATTGTAAACAAGTGTAAAGTGATGCATGTCAAAAAATATTAAATTCACATATATGGTACATTCACGAGGTGTTAACTGGCAGCAATTGACTAGGAGCAAGACTTTGGAGCTGTAGCAAATAGGTCAGTGGAGATGTCAACGCACCATGCAGTAGCTGTGAAAAAAAAGGCAGATTCTATTCATATTGAAAGGAACTGAGAATAAAATTCCTGACATCATGAATGCTGTTATGGGGTGCAGCCACATTTGGAATGCTGTGTACCATTCTGGCTGCCTCACCTCATAAAAAGAGAAATGGGAAAGTTGGGAAAGGTTCAGAAGTGGGTAACCCAAATGATGGATGGAGCAAGTCCTCTAGGAGGAACGGTTGGGCCTTTTTTACTTTAGGGGAAAGGCAAATAAGGGCTGACATGATAGAAGAGCATAAAATTATGCACGATGGAGAGAAAGTGGCTGGAGAGAACTTGTTCTCCCTCTCATAACACTGGAATGCGTGGACACCCAATGGAAGCTGAATGTCGAGAGATTAAGAACAGGCCCCCAAAAAAGTACATTTACTCACCCAGTGCATAGTTAAACTATGGGATTCACTCCCACAGGGGACAGTGATGGCTACCAATGTGCATGGCTTTAAAAGAGGATTAGACAAATTCGTGGTGGTAAAGACTATCAGTGGCATAGCTGTCAACGTTTCCCTTTTTTTAAAGAAATTCCCTTATTCCGAATAGGATTCCTCGCAAGAAAAGGGAAAAGTTGGCAGCTATGATCAGTGGCTTCTAGCCAGGATGCTCCTAAATGCCAGTTTCTGGAAACTGCAGTCGGGGAGAAGGCTCTTGTGCTCCGGTCTTGGTTTCAGGCTTCACGCAAGCATCTGGTTGGCCTCTGTGAGAACAGCATTCTGGACTAGATGGGGTATTGACCTCTTCCAGTAGCCTCTTCTTATGCTTATCTCTGTCATAATAGGGTTAGAAAGTTGCACATATGAATCTGATTCCAGTTGTTTACACACACCCCCCACACTCACATTCACTGTCCCAGTAAATAATAATAATAAAACATTGATATCAATATTAATATTATTACCCTGCCCATCTGGCTGGGTTTCCCCCACTACTCTGGGCGACTCCCAACAGAATATTAAAGACACGATAAAAAAAATCAAATATTAAATGCTTCCCCAAACAGGGCTGCCTTCAGATGTCTTCTAAAAGTCAGATAGTTGTTTATTTCCTTGACATCTGATGGGAGGGCGTTTCACAGGGCGGGCGCCACCACTGAGAAGGCCCTCTGCCTGGTTTCCTGTAACCTCACTTCTCGCAGTGAGGGAACTGCCAGAAGGCCCTCAGAGCTGAACCTAAGGCTGAACGATGGGGGTGGAGACGCTCCTTCAGGTATACTGGGCCGATGCCATTTAGGGCTTTAAAGGTCAGCACCAACACTTTGAATTGTGCTTGGAAACATACTGGGAGCCAATGTAGGTCTTGCAGTTCACATCTAACGCCAAGCCAAACCATGGCTAAGCGTGAAGGAGGAACTTGCTGTCAAAATCATGGCCGTTCCTCCCCGGTGCTGCTGCACTGCAGAGTGCTATATCGCAGTTTGGCTTAGTGTTGCATTCGAAATCCAGGCTGATGGTTTCTATAGTTAATGAGACAACTGGTTAACTAGATAGCTGGAGACAGATTCTTCCCCTTGTCTTCTCGGGGGTCACCTGGGTCACCACCTCATAAACCCTGCCCTGCACCCAACACTGGGCAGGAGGTGAAGATAGCAATCTTACACTCCCCAGGAATGCATCCTATTTTCTGCCAACTCCAGGGTGGTGGAGGGCTGTGTTCAGTTTCTGCACCAATGGTTGTATCAACACGTTTATTATCAACCAGAACCAATGCTGGTATCAGCCTGGTTATGGATATCCCTTTCAGTTGCTTTTCATTACTTTTCTGTGTGGGATCAAACCTCCTTGCTTTCCTTGCTCTGTTTTTCCATTGCATTTTAACATCTCAGTTTTATTTTTATCTAATTCACTTTCTGGGGCCAGATAGTGGTTTTCCTTGAACGCATTTACTCCCCAACCCCGCCATTCTCTTCCAGCTTCCCCCTTACTAACCATTTCCTGTTTCTCTCTCTTTCTCTCTCTCTCTTTTCCTTAAGGGAGTCCTGCTGCTTTCTGCTCCCTTTCCATGCAGCTGTGCTCTCTTCTGTCTCCAACTGTTTGTCTCGGAGAGCCATGTCCAAGTCTTGTAAACACTGGTGGGATTCTGATGTCTTTTCTTGCTCCACGTTCAGCATTCATGGCTAACAGGTTAGTTCATCGTAGACAATGGTAAATGGAAGCGGGGTGGGGGAGATAATCTGGATTTAACCGTTTAGGAAATACGCTACAAAGTTTTAGTGCAGCCGCCCCCCCCCCGCCTTTTTTCTTCCTGTGTGCAAGGAGAGGTTTTTGGCAACTGCCAACGCTTGCTACCTTACCAACACAGCCTGACAGAAAGCCTTGGCTACAACCCACAGCAAGCAAACACACCAGAACAACGCAACTCGGCCAGGCTTTCTCCTGCTTTCTCAATACCGGACACAAAGGCAAGCGCTGGACAGTCTCAAAAGCCGTGCAGGGGGGCAGGCAGTTTGAATATAATTTCTTTGTGCGCATGCAAATGGAGTCTTTTTGGATGGCAGGTACCGCCTGAGACAATGGATGTTCCATCTGTCTTCACAAGTATATAAAAATTCCAGCTAGAGCCAAAACTGCTCATGGATTGTTTTTGCAAAGAATTTCAGTTGAAAAACACCCCCCCAAAAGCCCATAACCCTTGAAAAGATTTTCAGCGCTCCTTTTTTAATGTTCATTTGTGAAACCCTCCACTTTCTTTGCCTATTTTTTAAAATTGATTTTTGAAAATATGATCAGACGAACCATATATTCTCCTGCCTTTCTTCACCCCTACCTTTCAGTGTGGCCCACAGTGAGAAGACGAGGGAAGGGGGCAATCATGTGTATGCATTTGACTTAGCTCTGTATTATGATGCTATGGCTCTGGTGCCAGGCTTGTATTGTTTTTAATCTCAAGTGCCTTCACTTGCCCTCAGTGACATCTTTATATAGCTCAATCTGATTGGTTACGTAGATTGTGACATTTTCCTCATTCACTGTGTGATCCCTGATGGGCTAGAATCGCCCGGGAAGGAGGAAGAACCACAGAGTATACGATATAAAAGTTTTGAGAGAAAATGTCCACACAGCTAGTACTGCAAGGTGAAAACTAGAAATCAAAACTGGGAAATACTCGTTGCAGTTCCATCCTCAAGCATCATCATGGATTTCTCGCTCGTTTATACTCAGACACTGGGCCTGGAACTTGGTGAAACCAGGGCTTTCTTTGCAGCTTCCAGTCAGCTGCAACTTCCTCCCAAGCTCCATTGAATTGAATGGGAGTTTGCACAAGAACTCACTACAGCTCTTGTGTAGCTCCTGTTTGGCTGCTAACCCCAATGGCTATGTTCTGCCTCCACTGTAATAATAATAATAATAATAATAATAATAATAATAATAATAATAATAATAATAATAATAATTTATTTATACATACCCTGCCCATCTGGCTGGGTTTCCCCAGCCACTCTGGGCCGCTTCCAACAAAAGATTAAAATTACATTAAAACTGTAAGGGGCTCTATGGTTCTGATAGTAGTTGCTGGAAACCACAGCAGGGGAAGAGTGTTGTTGCACTCAGGTCTTGTTTGCAGGCTTCTCATAGCCATCTGACTGACCACCGTAAGAACAGGCTATTGGGCGAGGTGGGCTCTGGCTTGATCCAGAAGACACTTGCATTCTTACTTCTTTCAGTGGGTCTTGGGAATAATTTGCTTAATAAGCCCAATATACACGAGCCTTTTCCTGGTCATGCAGCCCTCCCCATCCCACCCCTTCTCAGCAGCCCTGGACAAACTGCAAGAGTTTTCAGTTAACCATAGTTTTCCTGTTTGGATCAAACAGGCCACTGTGGTTTAGGCTTCAGAATGAGTCAGGATTTTAAACCATGGTTTGAAGTTAGGTGATGATCTGGGCTTTTTTCCAAAACCTGGTAACCGCTATGGTTTACTGAAGACTTCTGCATTTCATTCTGGCATGCATGACTGAATTCAGCCAGTCTCTCACCAACTAAGGCAGAGATGAAGAACCTGTAGCTGCCCAAATGTTGTTGGACTACAACTCCTATCATCCATTTGCTATCCTGGCTGGGGCTGATGGGAGTTGGAGTTTAAGAAGATCTGGAGGGCTCCAGGTCCCTCATTGTTACGTATTTTAAAAAATATTAGAGAGAAGCCCTTGTCTAAAAGTTGCTAAATGTGACTGGTATTTTAAATAAATTTTCACTGTATTTCTAAAGAAGAGATGCAGGCAATTTGAAAAAAAAAAGTTATATGGTCTCCTAGAAGAATATTTTTAGTAGTGACTGTCAAATATGTGTTTCAGCTTTGAAAATGGCATTTTCAACTTCTGTTATCAATAAAGTAACTCTTTGTTCATTCCTGTGTTTATAGGAAATCTTCAAAAGAAAGTTGTTTTGCTGATGTCTAAATCATGTGGTAGAAAGTGTTGAAGATATGTGGTTTGAGCTAGCTTGCTTAATCCTTTGAAACTTATCACAATTATTTATGGTATCCAGAACATAACTAATTTTAAAAATGTGACCTCCCTACTGAATAACAACCAAGATACACAATGGGTGCATTGATACGTGCACACAACCAAATACATTGATATTATATGTTTGGTTTTTTTCCTACATTCCATTATTTGCAATTTATTTTACAGTTTTTCATTTTCGGCGGTATGTTGTCTCAGACAGAAGGATCCATGCCTGAAAACACTTGAGAAAAACATACAACAATACGGGCTTTGTGCCTGAACCTTTTAGGCAATCTGATTACATTCAGCTAATAGTTCAGGTTTTGGTAAACTGAGATCGGGGTAGCCAAGGTCGTGGTTTCCAGATGTGGCTGGACTGCAACACCCTTCATCCATGACCATTGGCTGATGGGAGTTGCAGTTTGACAACATCTGGAGGGCACCATGTTGGCTCTCTGTGCTGTAGACTGATAAGACACTAGGCCATTTTTAAAGTTCTAATAAATTTGTGGGCTACGCTAGAACTCTGCAGATCAAGTTTTCTTTTTCAAAAGTGATGAGCTCAAGTCAATATATGTAATCCTGCCCTTCCTCTGAGCTCCCTCTCTGGCTCTCAGTCACCAAACCTACAAAGGTCCTTTGTCTCCACACTTCTTGCCAATGGTGCACAGTCCTCCTGTCCCTTGGTCTTGCCTGTGATGTGTCTACCCTCCCCCACTGCCAGACCCCATGCTCCACTTTCCCCATTTCCAACTCTTTCTTTAATACGCTTCTCTGTTCTGTTTGGAATTCCCTTTTTGTTATTCGCTTCTCACCCTGCTTCCTACCATTTGGCCCTTATTTTGACCGCTCTGCCTCCTTGTCCACCCAGCATTCCCACTTACTTTGGAATAAATATTTATAGGCTCAGGCTGCTGGGATTTGTTGCTGTGCTTGGTTTTGGTTGTTGGTTATTGTTGTTTTTGTACTTTTGGCATTATGAGGAATCAGATGCTGCAGCTATGAATGAAGTAATGACTTCCTACCGGGAGCCCATCCATTGTGGTTTCCTGGCACGGAAGCACAATCCAAAGGGACACTTGATTACTGCTAGATGTTCCACTGCTAATTTAGACGAGTTTCAGTGTTTCATTTATAATGGGAGTAAGTATGTGCTCTTTTCAGGCTGAAGGACGTTTCCCAAGCGAAATAACCGCACTAAAAGCAGATCGGCAGCAAATTTTCTAAACTGCAGCCTATGGAAACTTCACTTAATTCGTGGCCAGTAGGAAAAAGAAAAACTTAAAAGGCTTGCTAACCTTTAGTGGCATTCAGTCAGTATGCTCAGTGCATTTTGCCAGTTATCTATACCTAATTGGCATGGAAAATTGAACTCATGACTCTCCTTGTAGGAAAACGCACACATGGGTGTGTGTTTTTTTTCACCCTGCTCTGTGGGTTACAGGAGAATCTCCACTATTTCAGTTGGTTAAAGGCTTTTCCTTGGAAGAAGACGAGGTCAAGCATTCTGTTCCCTGTGCTTTCATATCTGCGGTCAAAGTGGTGATTTGTATTGTCTTCATTCACAGTATGCGGTCGTGGATTAATTACATATTGGCGCCTGCCTGGTGGAGTGAATTCCCATCACCCCTGAAGCCAATGTTTGCACTAATTTAAGATGAGTTTTTTTAAATGGGTGGGAGGGCCAAGTAGAAGAAGCCAGTTAGCGCAGAATTTGGCCCTGCAGTACAAGCCTTGGCAAGGGGTTCTTGGCAAGGAAACCTTCCTTTTCTCAGTTTTGGTAGGAGCTGCTTCAGCATTAGTAAGAAGAGCCAAACAAGACTATTATTATAACATATTGGGGATTTTTGAATTGGGCAAGGTTACTGTTAGGGGTGGGGAAGAACTGAGAGGTGCCCTGCGGTTTGAGGGAAAGGCATGGATCTGATTTTTTTTTTTTTTAATGGAGGGGAGGATGGGGACCAAACTGCACTTGTTATTCGTGTGTGTGTGTGTGTGTGTTTTGTTTTTGTTTTTTCTTTTTAACCACTGCTTGCAGCCCTGGTATGTTGGATGTGCTTGAACCACAGTTTCCTAGTTTGGGTGCTATGGCAAACTGTGGTTTAACAAATCAGGAAGTCTTCAGTGAAGTCAGGTCCTTGGGATAAACACAAGCATTTGTTCATTCCTGATCATGGCTTGTTGGGCTGGGAATGTGATGTTTAAACCAGACAATTGGCACAGGTGCTTTTGGAGGCAGTCTCCCTTGGGAGGAAGAGAAAAGCAGACCAGCTCACTTAGGTCTTCAACCAGTGAATCTACATCCACAGGTGGATCAGGAAGATACGCCAGGTGGTTCTTGACCAAGTTGTTACTGCTATGTTGGATTTCAGCTATGGCTGGCTAGACCAAAATATGCGATGGGCATGGTTTTCTAATTAGACTCTCAGTTTATCAATTTCCACAAGTGCTGCAATATGGCAGGAGAAAAGCATGAACCATTCTAAGCTCATGATTCTGTTTTTCAGCTGTGTGTATTACGTATTAGGCAAAGAGCATTCAGCACCCTAAGATTCTTACTTTTCCATTTAAAAACATGAAGTTGCTAAGCCTGGGGTAACCCAACATGATGCTCTTCTGAAGTTGTTGGAATACAAGTCCTATCATCCCCGACCATTGCCCGTGTTGGCTAGGGCTGATGGAAGTTGGAGTCCCAACAACATCTGGTGTGCACTAATGTTTGCTTAACCCCACACTAAGCTGTATGACTGCAAAAGTGTGCTTGAATGTTTGTGGGAGTGTTCCTACAGGTTTCATTGGAGTGAGAATCCAGTGTTCTGCATAAAGTCCCTCCCCCATCTTAGAAGAATCAGAGTAAATATGCTTAATACCTTTCAGTGTATATGTAGACCTTCATTCTAGTACCCTTTCAAATGGGGTGGTTGGCTCACAGGCCATAGGGCCCCGCTTTTCTTGATAGTTCGTTCCCATGGTACAAGTTCTTTTTGCTACCCTGTGGGAGGATGAGCAGGATATACATTCCAACAATAAAGTCCCCTTGGTGTAGATGCTCTAATTTTAACACACGTAACCCTGCCTATAGCTATCTCACTGAAGGAATAGCAGCAATCCCTTTGGGAATGCAAGACCCAGAGGACGTTTCAGAGGATCCCACTATGTTCATGTAGCCGTAAATATTAACTAGTGAAAGTGTTGCTTGGGGATTCTAAGAAGAAGGAGGGAAAAAATCAAGGTAGTTCTGAAACCAGTTGTTAAAATTATTACAGTTTTAGAAAGTTCAAGCTGCTGTCTTGATTCAAAATGGCACCCACTTTTATCCAAATATAGTCAGATACCTGCTTCTTGATCTCAGCATCCATCATGCAAATGAATCAGGACAATGGGACCATGTAGTCCAGCATTCTGCTCTCGGAGTGGCCAACCAGAGGCCTTTGGGAAACCTGGAAGCAGGACCTGAAAACAAGGGTATTCTCCCCTCCTGTCATTTCCAGCAACTGGTATATCTTAAGGATCCAAATGCTCATAGAACAGACTAAGAAAAGAAACAGTTTTCCAAAGTATATAGTGTTTGTTTGTTTGGTTTTGTTCCTATATGAATGACAATGCTTAGAGAGCATTTCCTTTCATTTAGCTCTGGAAAAGGAACATTGTTAATTGGAGCAAGCCCAGAAGCATTATAATTTCTCCCAAGGAATTTTATGACATCCTCTGCTGGCATCTCTCAGGCCTTGTTATTTAAAATAGATCAGATGGGGACCCCGCCTTGCAAGGCATAAGCCAGAAAGAGCCTATTCAGTCTAGTTCAAGAATGTGGCAGTAGCAAGGAGGCATATTTCAGCACGATACATCCAATTCCATGTTCTTTCATGTGCCTCATCCATAAGTGGTTCTTGTGATTAAACACTGAGCTAGTTTGAGTTGGGATAGCAGAGCCTTCAGATGTCCAGGAATGGAAAGAGAGCTTGAACAGTGTGGTCAGAAGGCAGAGGGCCTCATGCTTTCAGAGAACAAATGCACTTTGTAGTATTCATGTCTCCATCTGCTGACCGTCCTCCTGGTTCTGGTTCCATAATTTTGGAGTCCATGGCCCATTCTTCACAAACCTAGATCTCATGCATTACTTGCTCCTTGAACCCCGGCTTTTGCAACTGACCCAGGGCATGGTCTGAAGCTAAGCAGATGTGGGTCTGGCCAGCACCTTGATGGGGTATCATCTGGGAACCACATAAACACTGCTTTGGGTTGTAGGGCAGGATATAAATGTAAAATTGTTAACTTGCAGTATCAGCTTGTTCTTAGTACCCACATTTTAAACTTTTTATTGAAAAGATGCAATTACATATTTATTGATTCAGTGGTTATGTGGATGATGCATGGCCTATATGATGATGCATCTCCTCCACCTGTCCAGTTGACCTGTGGTAAACTAGAAGGTCTTTCTGCTCAGGTATCTTAATTGCTGTCCACCACCATTCGTCATTCCCCTGAGATGGTTTACGCCAGGATTAGATTCAGTACCTGACCCCACTTCAGTCCTCAAATGGTTCCAGTACCTGAATTCCCCAAGTAGGATGGTTGTTATTTCCAAACTCACCCAAGGCCCATTCATATCTGTATATTCATAAGTGGTGATAATTAAATGCCTTATTCAGGGACAGCAGGCCACTGAATACCAGTTTCTGTGTTAGGAAGCTTTTGCCTGCAGGCCCTGTTTTTGTGGACTTCCCAGAGACACCTGCTTGGCTCCTGTTAGAAGCTTGATCCAACAGCTGTTCTTACGATTTCTAAAAGAATTACTGTATTTATAAGCAACCTTAGAGTTAGCATTTTCAGTAACAACAAAAAAATATTTTGACATGCATCTTATGTGACATTAGCAGTACAATTCTCTACATTTCTCCTCAGAAGCTGCAGTCATTTACATGCTTACCTGGGATTAAGCCTCGCTGGTCTCATTGGGACTTACTTTTGAGTAAATATGCATAGAATTGCACTGTAAACTGTAGGTTTGTGTCTCTGCAAAGGGGCTTTGAGGTCAAGCTGAAAGTGGTGATACTGTTGATGTGTGACAGAATATAACTGTGTGCTTACTTTGTTTTTCCACTAGTTTTTTTTTCTTTCCTCAAGAAGTTATTTGTGGGATTAAAATAACCCCCATCTGTTGTCTGCAGTATATGAATTTCCGGAAAGGGGAAGCCATGAACTTAATGATTTTAGTCTTCCGGCAAAATAATTTCAAGTATGCTAATGTTCATAGAGTGTGAATTTTAAACAATATATATTCATTTTCATTAGTACACAATTCTCCTACTATTCTCTACAGATGCTTCTGTTCCTATGTGGGGGAGGAGCACATTCACAACAGGAACTATGGTACCTTCAGCTTTCTGCTGTGACAGAAGTATTCCCTGCTCTTAAAAAAAGTGTTGCATTGACAATCACCCAGATTTGCATGTTTGTTAATGGATTTTTATCCTGGAGGGAAACCTGCTATGCATTTGCCCTAGGAGGCAAATGGTCTGTATCTGAATATTTTGCCCTATCCTGTAGGTTGGGGGTGAGGAACTTCGGGCCCAGAGACTAAATGTGGCCCTCCGATCCTCTCTGTATGGCCCTCAGAACTCTTCCCAGGTCATGCTCCCAAGGCCACGCCCGTCACCAGCCTTGTTCTGCACCTTCTTCCAGTTGCATGGACTGCGACCTTGAACTGCAATCGTACCTCTTGCATGCGAGGCCGGACAGTGACATGAGTCTGGAGACACCCCCACCTCTGCTGTGCAGCCCAAAGAAGATCACACTTGGGCTGAAGAAGTTTCTCCAACCCTGTGGCACGCCAGCCGTTGTTGAGTTGTCATTGCCTCTGACCACTGGCCATGTTGGCAGGGCTGATGGGAGTCAGAGTCCAACAACTTTTGAAGGGCCACAGGTTTCCTACTCCTGCCTTAGGCACACCTTCTGCTAAATAATAATAATAATAATAATAATAATAATAATTTTAATAATTTTATTATTTATACCCCGCCCATTTGGCTGGGTTTCCCCGGCCACTCTGGGCGGCTTCCAACAGAATATTAAAATACAATAACCCAGGGGTGTCAAACTCAAATTCATCGGGGGCCGCACCAGCAGTTTGGTCACCCTCAAAGGGCCGGTTGTAACCACGGAAGTGGTTTCCTGAATGCATGTAAAGTGGAGGTTTCCTGTGTAGAACGGCCAGCGCCGCTAGAGGGCAGACGTTCTCTAACTTGTAGGCTGCCGCGCATGCGCTGAAGAGGCGGCTTTCTTGTGTCAAAAAAAAAAAGTGAGAATAAAAGGTGAAGGCTGGTGGCCGGCGGCGGCTACACGGGCCACATGACGAAGTCTGGCGGGCCGGATTCAGCCCGCGGGCCTTGTGTTTGACACCCGTGCAATAACCTATTAAACATTAAAAGCTTCCCTAAACAGGGCTGCCTTTAGATGTCTTCTAAAAGTTTAGTAGTTGTTTTTCTCTTTGACATTCGGTGGGAGGGCGTTCCACAGGGAGGGTGCCACTACCGAGAAGGGCCTCTGCCTGGTTCCCTGTAACTTGGCTTCTCGCAATGAGGAAGCTTCCAGAAGGCCCTCAGCACTGGATCTCAGTGTTACTGTCCAACTTCTTATGCCGTCGTGAACATCATTTTGCACAAACCTCCCTGACCTAACAGGAGAAAAAAAACAACTGATCTGGCCAACCCATATCAATAGGAGTACATTATACTGCAAAAATAGAGCTGTCATCAAGTGGAAAGGCATGTTCAGCTGCAAATTAAGAAGCGGGGGCTCTCAATCCCCCCCCCATTCGAGACAGATGTTTTTATTGGTAGACATCTGAGAAAACTGTACTTTTCAGGGAGTTCGGATTTATCAGATGTGCATGGTTCACGGCACAGGGTTACTGAGCTGCTCTAGCTGGCAGATAATCCTGCTCATCCTCCTTTTCATTCATGTAATTAAATTTGGAGGTTAAATCTTCCCTGCTAGTGGTTGAAGAGCATTAAAAAACTGTCTTTCTTCTGTCTCCTTCCCCACCCCGGCTGAAACTGCTCACGCAGTGACGCCATTGGGTGGAAGGTTAATCTACAGCAGAGTGGAGAAACACAATATATCACATTGTTCTTGTGCTCTGAAAGAACTCATCATTAGAAAACATCTCACTTTGTTGCAGTTGCACTGGCCCAGTCGCCTTGTGCAGTGTTACGGCCGGCCATCTGCAAGCGCCATTCAGCTGTAGTCACCCAGAATCAAGGATGGAAATAATTTCTGCTTGCGATTGAAAAGATCAGCCAGGCCTTCGTTCTGCAAATCTGCTATTAACACTCTTTCCATCTATGCGTAGATGGGCAGCAAGTTGGATTGGCACTGGGATGAGCATTTTGATAAGAGTGCAATATTAGCCAGTAGAGTAGATTGGCACCTGCGGTACTGTTGTTGTTGTTGTTGTTGTTGTTGTTGTTACTATTACTGTTAGATTTAATTAATCACATTTTTTTGCTGTGACTTACTCCGCAAAAATAAAAATCAGATATAAAGGACAGGAAACAAAAACAGGGTCACCCTAACCTATAATTTGGCTATTTCAAGGCTGAGCAGAACCGAGGGTGCATAATTATTTGTGCTCTCCCTGCTCTGGGGTCCATCCCCATTTGATAAACTAGCCCCCTTATGACAGTTGTTTGTAACACTTGCCACATCTTTAGCGGGGGGGGGGGGGGTTACTGTAAAGAAACTTCTTGCTCTACCACAGCTTGTATTTTCCCCTCCATGCATTGAGTGCATTATGCACTTTGAAACATTCAGTTTAAAGACCCACGCTTGCAGTCCCCCCCCCCCTTAGACTATCTTCCACGCTTAACCAGAACAATTTAAAACCCCAACTCGCTTAGCTATTGATAACTTAACTTTGGAAGCTATCATGAAATCAGCAACACAAACCAAATTGAAATGCACCCTGCTGCCTGATTCCTTTATTTATTTCAAGTGTTGAAGAACAGATAAGGCCATCGAAATGTCACAGCTCAGACAAAACAGCTCTGGAGTTCTGTTAGAATTAGGATGCCACCAGGGCATTCTGGGAGCTGCACTTTCATTGTTGTGTTCTCAGTCGTCCAACAAAAAAATTCCAGGGAAAATAGGGCTGCATCCTTTACAAACGCCTATTAATCATGGCACATTGTCCATTACGCCATATCTTTTCTTGGGGTCCGGTTCAAGGGAAGGAGATTTCCTGTTTGAAGCATGATGAGTATACAAATTCCATTTTCATGAAATGTTTCATCCGGAATTTGCTGTAAACGCTTCCCAACATGCTAAAAATAAATGAAGGTGTGTACACACTTAGGGACACTCAAGACTTTTCTGCAAGGAGCAAGCATAAGTCTGAGCACATTGTTGTCATTCTTCCAGCATTGACTGGAGGCTAATATGTGAGTCACAACCAGTGGTGCTGGAGAAATTCATTCGGTCCATGCTTTTAAGCAAACTCACCTAACACGTGCTCTTCAGCAGAATACAGTCGTACCTTGGAAGTCAAACGGAATCCGTTCCGGAAGTCTGTTCGACTTCCAAAATGTTCGGAAACCAAATCACAGCTTCTGATTGGCTGCATTAAGCTCCTGCAGCCAGTCGGAAGCCGCAGAAGCACCATCTGACGTTTGGGTTCCAAAGAATGTTTGCAAGCTGGAACAGTCACTTCCCAGGTTTGGGAGCCAAAAATCCGAGTACCAGGGCGCATGGGATCCAAGGTACAACTGTATGTGGAGCAGACACAGTTATCCTTTGGATTGTGCAAACAAGCTTTTAATACAATAAAAAACCAAAAAACAACAACCCTAGGTTTAAAAAATATAATTAAAGACAAGAGCAAAATAGGATCACAACAACAGTAACTTGGCCCGAACCAATTTTTAATGGTGAAAATGTTAAAAGGCTTTTCAGCTTGCCTTTTAAAGGGAGGGGGCCAATCAAATCTCTTTAGGGTGAGAGTTCCATGACATGGGTGCAGCAGCTGAGAAGGCCCTGCCCCATGTCACATCCAGCCACAACTCTGAAGGCAAGAAGGCATGGATGCAAGAAGGCAGTGCTGAATACAATGGATGGGCAGATTCACAAGGAAAGAAGGAGATGGCCTTCTAACTTAGGCCTTGTCCAAGAGTATCTGACAGCTTCTGTGCTTTAGACTGATTGTGATGCAGTGAAGATGAATAAAACCTGGTCTATAAAAATCTATATTGTTGACACATCCCAAACCTGATGTACTTAAAAAAACCCAAAACACACTTTTTTGCAATTTCTAGGAGACCATATCAACAGGTTTCTTCTGAGGGAGGAAGGGGGTGAATATAACAGCTCAGATGATCGGCAACTAGGGATGTAGTAAAGGGCCCGTCCATAGTTTTAACGAGGCGGAGTGCTGGAAATTTATTGCAGCCGCATTTGTGCCATTATTAAGTTAGCCTTTGTTCTGCCAGAACAGTTTTTAAAAGATTCCATTTTCTGCTCGGCTACTGCAAGCCGGCAGATGTGTGCTGCTTTGTGCAACTTTCACATCGGCAGCCCTGTTTGTGGGACTCCTCTCTTTCCTGAGACCACCCAATTCATTGCACATGTAGCTTCAGATGGATTCAAGATCCCTCTGGCCTCCAGAAAAGAAAAGGAAGACTGTAATAATAGACTAACCCACCCAGTTCAAAAGACATGATCTAATACTGGAAGAATTGGCAACCTAAAAGTCGCTGCTGTTATGGAAGCTTTGAGAAGGTGGCTCAAGAAACATTTTATGCTGGGAATTTCTCTCTACGGTACTTAAAGGAGCATATACAGAAAGCTTTAAACATTGCTTTTTGGGTTTGTTCTTCGAAATTCCATTTATCTGGGAGGTTTATTAAGTACAGTGGTGCCCCGCAAGACGAATGCCACGCAAGACGAAAAACCCGCTAGACGAAAGGGTTTTCCGTTTTTCGATGCGCTTCGCAAGTCGAATTTCCCTATGGGCTTGCTTCGCAAAACGAAAAAGTCTTGCGAGTCTTGCGATTTTTTTCGCTTCCCCCCTTTTTCTAAGCCACTAAGCCGCTAATAGCCTTTTAGCCGCTAAGCCTTTAATAGCCGCTAAACCGCTAATAGCGCTAATCCGCTAAGCCACTAATAGGGTTGCTTCGCAAGACAAAAAAACCGCTAGACGAAGAGACTCGCGGAACGGATTAATTTCGTCTTGCGAGGCACCACTGTACAGGATAAGGGCATAAGGCTTCAATCCAGCTTCTGGTGATGTTTCTCATGATTGCAGCTTGAGAGGCAGTCCATTTATCCCTGCCACAGGTCTCTGCCATGGATGCATTCCTGCAGAATACAGTCATAACTTAGAAGTCGAACAGAATCCATTCCGGAAGTCTGTTCGACTTCCAAAACCTTCGGAAACCAACACGCGGCTTCTGATTGGCTGTAGGAAGCTTCTGCAACCAATCGGAAGCCATGGAATCCCCATCGGACGTTCTGCTTCCAAATAATTCACAAACCGGAACAGTCACTTCTGGGTTTGCGATGTTCGGGAGCCAAAACGTTCTACTAGCAAGGCGTTCAACTTCCAAAGTACGACTGTATCTGTGAGGCCTCAGCTAAGTTCACAGACAGGCTGCAGTTGGGGATCCCAGGCAAGCAAGCTTAAGATTCAAAGGCAGAGGGTGTGGTCTATGATGGATCAGGCTGTAGAGCACAAAGGCATGGAAAATGAGAGGGATGGAGCAAGTCCACTTAGCAGCATCTGCCAAGGACCAGCTGAGCACATGACTTGGGATATTACTGTTTTATTAAGTCTTGTAGCGTCTTGATTGGTTTGAAGGGTCAACGGACAGTATCCATGTGGGTACTGAAATCTAGAGGATATAACTGAGCCACAGAGTTTAATTTGCTGATGAACCAGAGTGTTGATGGTATAGATCAGCCTTTCTCAACCTGTGGCTCCCCAGATGTTGTTGAACTACAACTCCCATCACCCCTAGCTAGCAAGGCCAGAGCTCAGGGATGATGGGATTTGTAGTACAGCAACATCTGGGGACCCACAGGTTGAGAACCGCTGGTATAGATGATAAGGCACAGGAGACTGACTGCTGGAAACATAGATTCAAGCTCACTAAATATTCCCAGCCAGTTTGCTGTGGTGGCTACATGTGCATGATGAAATGTCAGTTGAGTGACATGCACGAGCTTCACAGCCACTTTGTTCATGTAAGCTAGGAAGCTACAGGTAACCATAGCTTCCTATGATGTCTGAATCAGGAAACCAAGGTTAACAAATAAAATATGGCTTCCAGATCCTGGCTTCTTTGGAAGCTATTTACCCTAGTTGCCAGTTCAGATGTAACGGGAAGCTGCAGTAGCTTAAGCTTCCTGGTTCATATACTTGCTTGTGCAAAGGGAGCATGTAGGTTGTGCATATCACAGTTTATAAGCCAGGATTTGATGGTGCGAATGCATTCACCGTCTTCAGAGGGAAGCCTGAAGTCATCCATGGTGCCTTCAGATATTCCTGAGTTCTGGCAACGTCAGAGAGCATAGATGAAGGTTTGCTTAGATAAAGATTAAGGTGCTCTTGATTCCTTTCCCGCCTCCATCGCCTGGGTTCCACTCATCTTCATAGGTCAGCCATTGTTAGATGTCTGCCCTCTTTAAAGTTTTCAGAACAGATTTAAAATATGTTTCCTGATGGCAATTTCTTCAATTTGTCACGGGGAGCTGTGATGAATTGTGGAGCAAAATACTGTGAAGTGGCTTGAGAGCAGTACATAATGATTCGTGGCAATATGTTGAATTTAACTGGAATACAAAATTGGTGATAAAAACTGCTTTTTTTCAATATCGTCTTTAAAGTTCTGAAAAAGCATGGGAATGAACCGTCTAGCTCAGAAGGAAGCTAGCGCAGTGCTCTCCCAATCAGTGTTGGACTGTTGTTTATGCTGATGGGAGCTAGAGTCCAGGACATCAGGGAGGCAGTAAATTGAATCTCCCTCGCTGATACCATTAGAAGACAGTTGTGAGTCCAAGTTGACCTTTAAATATGATGGAATAAAATCCCAATTTTAGGTTGCTAAACTTTTTATTTATTGTATTTTCAGCCCTCCAAGGCAGTTTACATAACACAATATAAAATGCACTTGAAATCACCAAACAACATCCATACAGTGGCTGGAAGATGAAAATGCGGTTTATTTAACTATCACTGATGTTAAGATGACTAACTTTATTGTATCCGTATAATCTATCCAAGGGCTTTTTAGTTTCTACTGAGATTGTTTTATTTTTGTTTATAAATTTAATAAATTTTGTTTGTACCGTATTTGTTGCATCAGTAACAATAAAAATGGGGGAGGCTCGGCAAAATTTTTTTGAAACTGAGTTAAAGCACAACCAGAAATAGTTCAAAAACAAAAGACAACTGTAAATGAAATTAGCAGTTTCAAATTTAAAACATTTAAGGAAAAACCAATTTGGAACACTTTAAGGTATGCTTAAAGTTTTGCATAGAAGAGGTGTGGCTCAGTTCACTGGGGAGGGAATTCTGTAACCAGCGGGTCACCACTGAAAAGGCCCTTCAAGAAAAAAATATTAATATAGAGAGTGGAATTCAGTGTTGCTACTTTTGATCCAGTGGAGGTGCCCACTAACATGTGAGAAAGGGAGAAATTCCCCACCCCCACCCCCAGTTCTTGCTGCAGCCCTCTCAGCTCCATGAAAATCTGCTCCAGAGGATTGGGGGCTTCAGGTGAGAGAGGGAATTGCAGAAAATTACCTCTTTCTCTTATTCATACGCCTCCACTGGGTTATAAGACAAGCAGAACAGCAACCTTGGATTTCACCCATTGAAATCACACAAGAAAAGAGTATCAACCAGCGCTGGTGGACTTAAGGATGATATGCAACAACATATTAAAGCTACTCATATAATGTCACTTATGAAAGGCAGCTAATGCAATACACAGGCATTTGCTTTGATTTCATTTGCACATCTGTTCCTTCCATTGTGGCAAAATATTCTTCTGCTTTGGCAGGAATTGCAAATATGGTCACAAGAATTACATAGCAGTTTCCCCAGTAGCTGCCAGTTCACAGCTATACAATCCTTAACTTCTCTTATTGGATAGTATAATCCTGTGCTTTGAAAGACTCTTGGATTCACTTTTGCAGTTCTTTGCCAGCAACAGAGTTCTTGCCGCAGCCAAGAGTGTTAAAATGCAAAGGAAGTATACTTCAAAGCCTTTGAAAGGGATTTTATCATTTTATTTTTTAAAAGTAAACAAAAGACCCTTTGCTTCTTTGTTTATTACAACTATTAATTACTCTGTAGGTCTAGAAGAGTCTTGTTCCCAAAACTGATGTCTTATTGGTGGTTTTACCTGAGGGGACACACACGCGCGCACACACACACACACACACACACACACACTCTTTTTCTAGTTTGGAAACGTTAGAGAAAACACATCTTTTTCTGCAGCAGTAAGATGTTCTGTTTTCCTCACCCTTCTTATAAATTTCAGTTATTGTCCTCTGTTCAATAAAACTTCTAGGGTGATTTACATAATACAGTAATCAATATTCCAATAGTAACCTGAAAACACCCTCCCCCCCAAAAAAGTTTCCCTGAGATTAGACCATGCACTGCAGTCATAGTATTTAGGTGCCTCCTTTAAAAAATAAAAAGTATTTTGCCAGGCATTTGGTGATTAATTGCACACTGATACTGAGAGTATATTGCTGGTATGGATTTATTGTAACCTTTATTTCTATTTCATGGGTTTGTATATTTATCAGGTCTTAAGGATAGTTGTTAGTTGCCCTGAGTAAGATATAATAACAGACAATAAATAGTTCTATAGAAATAGGTTTCACTGAGATTGGTCTGTGGGCCCTTTTTGGGTACTAGCTCACAGTCAACTCATTAGGGATGAAGATATTTGTCAAAGTTAAGAGTGCAAGTAAAATGTGATCTACTTTTATTTTTCAGAATGACCAGTCTATGCAAGATACACAGATCATAGGGGGAGATGACTTCTCAAAGCTGGCTGGAAAGGTTTGTAAGATTTTTAAATAAAACGAGGCCATTATGACACCGGGATTGGACTAACACTGAGATTCAAATAAAGCATGATTAGGGCAATAACAAAACCTAGAGAGAAGCAAGAGGAGCAAGATGCTAATAATTACCTTCTCCAAGAAAGGCAGGGCAAAGAGAAGCAGTCACCTTGGTTTCAGCATGACCAAGGGTGCAGAATCGCAGCTGGGTCCACAACTACTATCAGAGCTAAATACATACTCTTTAGTAACTGGATATTATTGACAGTGAACATGTGAACTACTGATAAATATCCCGAAAAGGATTCTAGCCCCGCATTCTGGAGGAAAAGGCATTGTCTACACATAATAGTAAATTGTCATTAGCACTACATGCCTGAAGTGGACTTGCACAGTCAGGTGGAGAAATTTTGTAGTGTTTAGTTTCGTTTTCAGAGAATCCTGGCTCGCCATGGCATACTAACCAGAGATAACAGTTTACCACAAGCTCTGATGAGCTTCTACACAAGCCAGTTCCAAGCCATGGGTTATGGGGTTTGTGATAAACCACAGTCTCCGGTTTGTATATCAGAGCAAGCAAGGATTCTGCAGAAGCAAAACTGAAGTGCTAACCCAGGGTTGGCTAGTCTGCGGCCCTCCAGATACTGTTGGACTACACCTCCCCTAATCCCTGACAGCAGGTTGGTGATGATGGGAGTTGAAGTCCAACAAAATCTGGAGGACTACAGGTTCCTCACCTGTCACAGAGTGTTCACAGCTCAGTCCGGTGCCTGTCTAAGTGCCATTGCATTCTGTAGTGCTCACACCCAGGTAAGTTGGAACATTCTTCCCTGCCACCCCAACAGACCTTCCTGCATGTTTTAAACAATTATGTGCCTTGCTTCAACATAAGCCGGCATGAACATTGTCATAAACTGTCACTAGATAACTGAGAAGCTGCTTTTGAAAAGTAAATGTTTGATTCAACATATGCAGCCAGTCTGCATAAAGGCCATTTCAGCCAGTTCTTTCAAGTACTGTACTTATGTCCACTCAATTTAATTTAAACAACAGCCCCCCCCCTTTTTTTTTTTTGCTTTTCTCAAGCTGGCAAAATAGCTGCTTCTAGCAAAGGGGCAGCTAGAAATATTGTTTTGCCTAGATATAATCCTGTGTTTCAGAGGGCCAAAAAAAGACAATATGTGGAATGCATGATTGCATTTAATATGCCTGGAGCCCCCCCCCCCCCGCCCAGCCTTCTATTAGCTATAATAGCCACAGAGTGGTATGAGCAGGATTCAGACTGCAGGAAGGGAGGTTAACCCTTTCCAACCATCCTGCAGCCATCAATTATAGCTTTTCACCCAGCACAAATGGCAACATGGGATGGGTCATTTTTAGGAAACTACAGCATAGGAGGGAAGGGTTAAACACCCCCCCCCCAAAATACACCATCGTCCATATCCTGCTCCTGCTCTCCCACAGCTTCTGTTTTCAAAGGTGAAGGCAAATTAAATGCAATTGTCTTGTTTTGGCCCTGAACCTTTTAATAGCACCTTGGTTTTGACAATGGTAAATCATGGGACTTGTCAATGATTTGAATCAGCTGGAAGGCTGATAAGCAATTTATTTTCATTTCCCCCCATTCTGCATGCACATACTGATGTTTTAAAAAAGGGGAAATAAAATATTTTTGTTCAAGGACAAGACTCTTTTAATCCAGGCCTAGTTATACGCTGAATCACTTGAGGAGGAAGGATGACTTTATTTCATTAGGCAGATGGTCTGTGTGGGAAAGTGATCAAAACAGCAAGCCTCGGGATGAATTTGGGCAGGAAACCACTAAAATTAATTTACACTCCAAGTGAAATTACTCTTGTGTTAATAGTAGGACTGGTAACTGATTAAAGACTTTTCGTTAATTAATCATCTGGCTTTTAACAGATTAATAAATTACATTTTAATAAATTGTCCTATTACCAAAATCTCAGTGTCTTTTTTTCTTATTGAAGGAACTGCATGATAACTTCATGATTTATTTAACAAAAGCTACCGTATTTTTCGCCCTATAGGACGCACCGTCCCATAAGGCGCACCTAGTTTTTAGGGGGGGAAATAAAGGAGGGGAAATTATTTTTCCCCCAGGCGTGGGGAAAAAAACACCAAACAGGCAACTCTATGCAAGCCGTGGGAGCCCAGCAATGGGCTCCCGCTGCTTGCGGAGAGGTCCACGAAGCCTGGACACGCTGAGCTCAGCGCGCGCAGGCTTCAGCATGCAGGCAACTCTCTGCAAGCGTCAGGAGCCCAGCGACGGGCTCCCGCTGCTTGCGGAGAGGTCCACGAAGCCTGGAGAGCGAAAGGGGTCGGTGCGCACCAACCCCTCTCGCTCTCCAGGCTTCAGCGAAAGCCTGCATTCACCCCATAGGACGCACACACATTTCCCCTTCATTTTTTGAGGGGAAAAAGTGTGTCCTATAGGGCGAAAAATACGGTATCTACCATCCATTGTCGCCAGTACTGTCTAAAATAGCGAAATGCAACTCAAACTGATTTTCTTTTATATGTTGCTGGGTGGTATAAGAAATGGTTTGTGAGAATTATTGCGCATCAGTATTATGTCAATTGTTACATGATTAGTATGTTAGTACCAGAACCAGTGATTAGATTTGCAGTGTTGAGTGTTAAAAGAGGCAAGGCTTTCTGGATCTAAAAGAGGGGAATTTCAGCAGCTGTAGCTTGTTATGCAATCTGCACCCTCAGCAATTCTCTCCATTTGTCCCAGGGGTGGCTAACCTGTGGTCTCCAGATGTTGATGAATTCCCATCATCCTCAGCCAGTGTAGCCAGTAGTCAAGGATTGACATTTGGAGGGCCACAGGTGAACCCCCACCCCACCCCCATTTTATAAACCTGCTTCATATGTTCATTAGCAGTGCTGGCGAACAGAGCATAGGTTGCAATTTCTTGCAAGGCTGAATTAGCAGGTTCTCACCAGTCCCCCATCATATCTGCTTACCAGTCTTACTAAGGACATTACGTGTGTTCCTTACAAAGATTATGTAAATGTACCAGGTTTATTATAAATATCCTCGTTGTTCAACATTGAGCAACCTTTGAAAATCTGCCACAAACAGAAAGCGGTTCATAAACTCGACGTGTTTATTTTCATCCTTGCTTACAGATGACTTGAATAATGCCAGCTGACAGGATTAGATAAAGCTTAATATCCTTTTTCAGAAAACCTTTCCTTTTTTTCCCCATTTTCTAAAAAGAGGCTTTAAGCCAACTTTTGAGATATATTAAGGAATCAAAAGCTGCATGGAGCTAAATATTAACTACCTGTATGGTAACTAGCCTGAAAGGTTAATTTTGAAGATCTACTTGGTACAAAAAAAGGACCCTACTGGGTTTTGTTGTCAGCAGTTAGCAAGAAAGCTTCGGTGTCAACAAGACTTCAAAAGTATACTGCCAGAGTGTGGAGAAAGAGACCCCCTGGGGCATTCCTAGTGTGCCAGCCAAATGCCCTCAAAAAACAGTGGATATACAAATATGAAAGATAGGGGTGGACTGCAGTTCCTATGATCCCTGACCACTGACCATGCTGGGTGGCGTTGGTTGAAGTTGGAGTCCAACAACATCCAAAAGGTCACAGGTTCCCCTCACCTGTAACTACCTGCCCAAGCTGGAGGTCAAACTACAGTTAGGTTAGTAGTGTGTTTCAGCTACCACACTTAGAAGATAGCACATTTTTTAACAGAAGCATCCCCTGGGATCTGCTTTAGTTCTTTCCTCTCATGCCATGTACTTGCATTAAATTGTCTCCCCAACGCTGTTATTTGTCCCCGAAGGTGTTATTTGCTGAGTCAGCCTCCCAGCCCCTTTGTGGCTATATTTGATGAAGGAAAAACATGTCCTGTGTAGTGCACAGTCATAGAAAACACACTTTTTTATGTGCGTGAAACTACTTGACATGTAGATTTAGCATTACTAAAGTCTCAGCAAGAAATATTCTCAGCAAGAGTGGCGGTGGGAAAGCTGCGGCCTTCCAGATGTTGCTAGACTACAACTCCCATCATCCATGACTGCTGGCCATGCTGGCTGGGACTGATGGGAATTGGGAGTCTAGCACCCTGTGAACCTTAGGGCAGCCACAGGGATTTTTTGGCCCTCCAGAAATTTCTGGCCCTCTAGAAATAGTTGGACTCTTAATTTACAACCCTAGCCAGGGATTGGTTAGGGATTAAATTTGGAGCCCAACAACATCTGGAAGGCCACAGGTTCCCCACCCCTGCCTTAGAACTCCAACTTGCAGAGCTTTTAGCTTGAGCTCCTGGCCTCCTGTGCCAGATCTGCAGCCATCATTTATATACAATACCCCCTCCAAAGGTTAGTCAGTGACTCAAGCTATCCTGGATCCTAGTTCCTCCCAGCCAGTTCCTGGCCAGATAGCCAGTTGTCTGCTTTCCCAATATTTGATATGAACCCAGGGATTCAGAATCCTACTTAGGGAGTGTGAACCTTTAAACTATGAAAACCACCTATGCAGTTTAGTTGTCTGGAGTGAGCCAGCAGTAAATCACACTGTGCAAGTTGGAGTTAACGCTTCATTAGCAGAAACAGGAGTGTCAGGCCTAATGAGCCCAGCAACTCATCTCTGGTAGGTCTTGCATGAAGCAGTTGCTGCGACTGAAGGTCTTCACCTCCCTGCAGCTGCCTAAGTGCTGCTCCTCTCCAGCAATCTATTGCTTTTTTCCAAGCAACCAGAGAGTGTGTCTGCATGTCACCAACCTCACCTCTGCCCTTTTCATGCCTCTTCTGATTCTGGGAGACAAGCGGGGAGGGGAGCTTGTTGCAGTAGGAGAGGGAGACACCCGTGACTCTTCACCAACCTGACTCATCTCTGCCTCTTGGCCTCTCTCCTCCCACCCTCCTGCTTCAGCTTCTGCCGCTGATCCTGGACTGCTCTCTGCCACAGACTCTCCCAGCTCACTGAGCCCTGTTCCCTCCTCATCTTCTGACACCTCCTCTTCCCAGTCTTCTCCCTCTGACCACTCATTGTTCTCCCACCCCGGGATCTGAGCCTTCTTCCCTTGGTGGTTCTCCAGCTGGTTCCTCCTTCCATTCCTCTACGTCCAACCAGTCCATGACAGTAGTGCCTGCAAACATGGTTCTTATTTGGGGAGAAAAGAGCCCAGTCTGTGCCCAAACAAAGAGCATGAGAAGGACACCATTAGGCATGTCAGATTTTAGGAAGGGTCTGTAAAAAAATAAATAAACCTCGCTTCCCTGTGCAATTGCCCAGGAGAGAAAGTTGGCAGCTTCATCTGGCTGCTCTGATTGCAGGGAATCTGTTTCCTGACGGAATTCTTTCCACCTCTCGAAAGCCCACCTTGCCTGGCTCTCTTCTTGCCATGCAGCTGACAACTACCTGCCTACCCTCAGCAGATATAATTAGCATTGTTACATTTTCTGCAGCAGATGAGATGACTCAACACCTTCTGAAGCAGAACCAAAAAAAGAAAAAGGGAAAAAAAGGGATGCTACTGGGAAAAGGGAGAATCAATTTGAGGTGTAGCCAGCAGGACCGACATGTATCATCTTTCATCATGGAGCATCTGCCTTCTGTTCATCATTAGCAGCATGAAGGTTACTGATCTTATTGGAGCTGTCACAATGGAGCTGGATGTTCTGATTCAGATTTCTTTCTCTATCTCTTTTTTAATCCTTCTTACCAATCTAGGCTGCATAGACATATGTTCTTGAATTAGGAGATAAATATAGGGATGGTGGTGGTAGGGTTTCTTGCAAATTGAACTCTGCCATACCTAAGAGTGGCATGAGGGGGGGGACACAGCTTAATCTGATATTTACTACACACCATTAAAGCAGCGCTAGCAGGACCCTTAGCTCACAGTTGTAGAACATACAGAATACATGAGTGCTGTTCTTTGTGTGAAGGGCTGTGGCTTAGCAGCAGAGGATGGCCAAGGTCTTTGGTTCAATCCTGGCATCGCCAGGTAGAACTGCGAGAGTACCCAGTGTGAAATTATTGAGAGCCACTGCCAATCGATGGAGACAGTACAGTACTGATCTCCATGGACCCAATGGTCTGACTCTGTATAAGGCATCTTCCAATGTTCCTTTGTTTACTTAGAAGTCGCCTATATTCAACAGAGCTTACTCTTTGATATGCGTGTGCAGGATTGCAGTCTCACCGTGCAAATTTAACCATGTCTACTCTGAAGTAACTGCCATAGAGTCCAATAGGGCTTGCCCCAGGCAAATGGGCGTATAGTACTGTGCAGCAAATCTCCTGTTCTTTTATATTTATTTGAAACCGTTATCTCCCATCTGTGCTCGCTCAAGGCAACTCAAAGCTCACACCATAAATTAGCAAGCTGAAAACATCAAAACGCTAAGACAACAGTAAAAAAAAAAAAGCAACACACTAGCAGCAGCAAAGGTTGTTTAAAAAAGAAAAAAAAAACAGATGCACATGAAAACTAATATACCTTACAAACCAAAAGGAAGCTTTTACTAGCTTCTGGAAGCCATTTAAGGAGAGAGCAAAGCACACCTACTTGGGGAGAGAGGTCAGCAGCCTAGGAGCGGCCACAGAAAAGGACCTGTCACTGGTATTTCAGGGGCTGCTGGGATACAATAGAGGGCTTCTGAAGATGATCTCAGAAAGAGGGTAGAATTGTATGGGAGACGAAGTCAGGCCTTCAGATATCCCAGTCCCAAAAGATGTTCAGTTGGTACTCAGGTGCAGCCCAAGACATTCTGCCGCCCGAGGCCAAGTGGGGCAGGGTGACCATCCACACGTACAGGGAAGCCAAAGAAACAGGCAGCTGAATTTTACTTCAATTTTGGTGACGGGACAGATCCACCACTGCACCTGCTAGCTTGCAGGGAGAGGTCAGGGCAGCTCTCGGCATCTGCCACCTGAGACAATTGCCCCATTCTGCCTAAGGGTAGAGTGAGGTAAGGAACCCTCCAGATGTTATTAGACTGCAACTCCCAGCAGCCCAGCCAGTTGTCAGGGATGACAGGAATTGGGGTCCAGCAACATCTGTAGGACCTGCAGGTGATGCAGAGTAGCTCTTTGTTCCAATGCTGAACTCCACCTACTATTAGAAACTTTCCACCCCACTAAAACCTTTCTGGAACAGCAATTTGTGAAGATACGATCAAGTGAAATCTTCTGATTTATATAACTAGCCATATCTGATGTGAGTTTTGGTGTGTGTTTGACTGTATCATCCCACTCTGTTGATTCATCTGCTGACTCATTTTCGTTTATTAGTAGCACTGCAGTGCTAGGATGAGCTGTGAGTGAGGAGGTGGCATGGCTTGCACCTGGTGTCTTGATTCTGCGATTTAAAAAAAACCAGCCACCTTCCAACACAACATGGCGCACAGATTTTTGTAAAAATGAACATGGAATTATCTGAATGGCTCTGGAATGATTAAACAAAATGCCTGGCTTGAACATGAGCAGCAAAAATAAAATGCAGAGGCAAGGCAAGAAACAGTAAAGGCACCCCACACAATTGTAAATGAAATCCATTTGGCAAAAACAATTTTGGTTGTATTCAGTAAGTTGGTTATATTGCTCATTACCAGACTCATAGTTCCAAAGCTTTATTTTGAGCCTGGTTTTTGGTACACGGCTGATTACACAAAAGCTATCAAATCTCAAACGTTATCCAGCTATTCACTGCCCTTTTATCTGTGTTCAGTTTCAGACTATTTCCTGATGTTCACTGATAAGGCGCTGTTGCATGAAACCTTATTGGTGACATGCTTTCAGTGTAATTAAAGTCAATATAAGGAAGATTTAGGTGTACGTTGCAGCTTAAATATTATACTGATAACCTCCATAACCATTTCCCCAAAACATACTGCTGTCACATCACAGATTAATTTATGTATATAAAATTGGCTTTGAGAGCCTGTGGTTGTTACAGTTGTACATGTTATGATCAATCCTGACTTAAGTTAGTCACACTTGGGTCCTACTGAAGTTTGCAGATAGATTTCATTGGGAAAAGTGCAACTAACTTCGGCTGGAACAAAGCCAGTATATTTTCCATGGTGCCACTCTTGATTACTTTATAAACACATATATATTAATCTTATTGAAAGTATATCCTCCATTAAATGGTTATGGCTGAACTGCCTGATCCCTGGCCACAGTTTGGATGTTGGGAACTGCAACAACTCCAGTTCCATTGCCTTGGTATTGTATTATGAATAAGTCAGTTCTGCTCCTTCATTGTCCTTATAGAAAAGGAAATATTCTCATTTTGCTAGCCCCCAGCTTCAACATCACAGCCTTCTTGGATATATCTTATAGCCTCAACAACACAGCCTTCTCAGATATAGGTAGGACTACCACTTTTTGCCCACCAGCACCCTGCACATTTAACAGTTTAATGGTAGATAAAAATTCAATGGGTGCATCTTTTCCGAGGGTAGAGATGCCACAATAGAAAAGAGATTTCTGTCTATTGTGCAAATATTGAATGCTTTGGGGGAAAAGAAGTTGCAACCAGTTACATTTAACAGGCACAAATCTAGCACAAGCAGATTTGCTGTTCATGAAGCAGTATTAGAGTAACACCCCTCTAGGTAAATGCAAAACTAGATTTGTAAGGGTCAGATGCGGGCACAATTAATACCATATAATGATTAACACAGAGATGGTTGGTGTTCACTCTTCATGATTACAAAGCCTGGTCTCCTAAAGTGTTGGTTTGCAGCTACTAAGAAGGCGCTTTCTCGAGTTCCCACCAAACATGCACCAGAAGTTGTTGGGACAGAGAAAAGGACCTCTGCAGAATAATTCCATTTGTACTGCCCTGATCTCTCTGATGCCTCACCCTTCTCTCTCTCCCTCCTGGTAAGCATCAGTGATCCACTGTCTGGAGAACCAGCATTACAGCTGCCCGCTCCCCACAAGCTGCTGCTTCTCAACATCCAAGAAGGCTTGTATGGAAGAAGGCAGCCCTTCATGTTACAAGTTGCAGCCAGATGCTTTACCTTGCACTTCTTGTACTTGCCGTACCAAACCATGGTTTGTTGTTATGTCTGAATCATAACCATTTTCCTGTGCTCCAGCAAGGAACTGCTTGTAAGCTTGGCCAAGAGCAGGACCTTCCGGCCTCCTTTTGCAAGGATTTCTGGCATTTGGAGCCCAAGGAATCCCAACAAGTGGTGCCTACGCCAGGCATCAGGATGGAGTTGAGAAGAGGACTTTGGATATAATTCTTTCACCAAAGTCAACAGCAGCGATCTGCTGTAAAACCTGTTAAGGCAGGCGAGTTAAGATTGTGTAACTTTACAGCGTGGACGCGCCATGTTATTAAATTTATTACAGGACTACCGAAATAGAGTTCTAGTTTATCAACATGGCAGAAGAATTATCACCAGCTGCACATGAGCCTGTCATTGGCTGCAGGTTGATTTCCTGTGGAAAGAAGCTTGAAGCAAATAGAAAATATATGTCTGGCCATCTGGAAGACAGAAAACCACTTCTGAAGTATTAACTGCTATGTATTAATGCCTCTACCCTTGCGGTCCTTTCCAACTCTACAATTTTTTGTTTCTCTTTAGAAATATTTCATTAGCTAATCTCCCCCCATTTGCTAATATTGCAGTATTATTATCTCATGGCTTGAGTATTTGCAGCTAATTATAGGCCACATTTCACCGTGTAAGTCACATCAGTAGCATGTAAACAGGTTTGGAAGGTAATGACCTAATTTAGATGATCCTATCTCAGTTTAACGAGCCAAGATACTGAATTGAATAAACTTGTACGTATGATCACAGACCCTTCTGCCTTTCCTGGGATGCTGAAGTTAAACCAGGGAGGAGTTAGCCATAGTTTCCCATTTTCAGGATTATCAGGTTTAAAACTAGCAAGGATCTAAATAACATCAGAATGAACATCTGGTTTGTTATGGAGCTGGAAACCATATTTTCTTGATTGAGATGAAGCTGTAGTTAATTGAAGACTTCCATATTGCATGATAGATAAGATGATGATCCACCAAAATAACCCTTGTGCTGATGGTTCCTGGCTGTTAGCGATGGAAAGTTGGACTGTGCTGGAGAGCCACAGAAGTAAAACAGGGAGGATTTAGAAAACTGCAGACATTGGGATGAAGATGGTTCACCTAAGAATTTGCAAAAGCAAAGACTTAACTTTGCCCACTCATCCAAGGCAGTAGTAATGCATTTAAATATTTATTCAATATTGCTTAAGTAGGATTTGGGAGATCTCAAGTACACAGTAAGGTTCTGAAGCTAGTTGCTTGGAGACATACTAGCAAGACTAATACAAGCCTATTGTCAATCAGAGTACATCAGGATCTTGAGGATTTTGTATATTCTCTTTTCAGTTGCCCAGTTCTCATATCAAATAAGAAACAAAATTCTTCCCCAGCTGCTGTCACGTAAGGAAATAGTGGCCAGACCTTCAAAAGATAGATTTTTGGGGGGTTGGCAAACAGATGCCAAGAATATTACTTTGCTCAGCAACTTATGCCTTAGCATTATCTAAATCTCGTAATGCTATTTTGAGTTGGCTTGCCTCTTGTCCATTGTAAAACACTTGCAAGATAACAGGTTCCGTTATTAATTGTTTAATGTATTGTATTTTTGCATTCCTGCTATGGCCTTTGGCAAGTATGGAAATAAAACTGAACTGTTGTAGATGAGGCATTTCCTTTAAGAGAGTTTAGGTGTGCAAAGTTAGATCAGAAGTCCAGGCATACATACATACCTAATTTTATTTGTATGCAACCTTTCCATAGTTCAAGCTTGCTTACAACATGAAAAAACGTACATCATTACAAGCATAACAAAAGTACTAATAAGCAATAAATGAAACCTCAAAAAGTTCACAACCAAATTGAACAATTTCCACATAAATCATAATAAGATTAAAATAAAGGTATCAAAAAAAAATCAATAACAGCACCCCCTCCCCCAAACCTCTAAACAATTCCTCAACCCAATAGTCTGTTCAGCAGTCTCAGCTTCTGCAGCTGGAGTCAGACAGGGCCCCACCCTCCTAAGCCAGATGGGAAAAGCCTGCAAGGCTGGGAGCAGGTCTTCTAGGACTTACCGCCAATATTACATGAGAGAAGGGCTGAGAAGATTGAAGAGGCGAATGAAGACTCAGCATAACAGCAGGTTCAGCACTACTTGTGTTCTGGCACCCTGAAAATTATTGAAAACTTCCCGAGGAAAGTGAAAGATCTCAGGTGGACCTCGTTGGGAAAGGCCTGTCAGTCCAAAAATACAATGTGCAAGAACCTGGTAGCTTACATTGGAGCAGGAATGTAGACAGAGTCTAGAAGAATTTGGCGGTTCAGGGAGCAGAGCCCTGCCTAAAAGCTGTGTATCTTCCTGCTGGCAGAGATGATGGACCTGTGGCCCTCCTGATGTTGTTGAACTCCAGTTCCCATCAGCCCCCCAGTCAGCATGGCCAATGGCCAGGAAGGAGGGGAGTTGAAGTCCAATAATATCTGGTTGGCCACAGGTTTCTCACCCCCTGCCAATCCCTGTAAATATAACACACACACACACACACACACACACAGAGTTGCCAGACCATCGTTCTTAATGCTTGCCAGTTGGCAGACCTATGTATGAAACAGTTATACTGAACTGAGCTATTGGTCTACCTAGCCCTACGTGTTGGCTGCTCTTTCATGACACAGCTCTAAGGTTTCCAGCCGTGGAGATTTCCCAGTCACGTTGTTTCTTAACTAGAGATGCCAGGGGTTGGGCCTTCAACGTTCTGCATACAGAGTGTGTGTGCTGTGCTGGTGGGAATGAAACTATTCCCGTTTTCTTCCCTCTCCCCTTCCCTGGTAGGAGACCAAGTCACCTCTCACTGCAAGAAAGAAAGAACTGGGTCAGAGGTGCAGGTATAGGGCAGAAGCAGGGAGCATCCCCTTGCTGTCTGCTAGGGACAGGGACTCTCCTTGCTCCCAGTACTTGGTTGGTTGGCTTAGCTGGGGCCACCCTTGCAGCTCTCCATCATCAGATCTCCCTTTTCTTCCTCATCCTGGAGAAGACCCAGAGAACATGGACTCCCGTTCTGCTAGTGGTTTGCTGTCAATTCACTTGGTTCTCCTGCCTAACCACATTTCTTTTTCTCCCCCTTGTTTGTTTGTGTTTCAGAATGTATTAATTGTGGAGGTAAGTTCATCTATTTGGATTGGCTAAAATGGGGGGTGGTCCTTTTGGGTACAGTACGTCTTGTACCACTTAATGTATGTAGGTGCAGATATACAAAGAATCCCATGAAGTCAACAAAAACCTTGCTAGTGCTTTTCAAAAGCCGTTTAGCTAAAGGCTGTGACAACTTTTTTTTTTTTTTGGACTATGAAAAAGACCCAAAAGAGGCTAATTCCCCCCCTCCTCCCCCCAGAAATTAAAATAATAAAATGGTGTTGATGTTGCAGAACTTTTCAGCTATTAGCTAACCAGGTCAGTTTCAAGGCTATTGTGTTAATAATATACGAAGCCCTGAAAAACTTGGTTCCAGGATGCCTTAAGGCTTATATCCCAGCTTGAGCACTGAGATCATTCGGAAGACTTTAAGTTGTCCTGTCAACTTCCTGTGAAAATTATTTTGCATTATCTTTAATGGTGTTTTATTATACTTGCACATATTGTTGTTTACCACCTTGATATTTTATATGAGTAAACAGCATATAAATATTTTTATAAATAAATAAATGCCCTAACTCCACACACACACACACACACACACACACACAGCCTCCTTTTACCTTTCGTGCTCCTATAGTGCAATGGGTCTGTGCGTCTGGCTGTTAACCAGAAGGATGGTGGTTCGAGCCCACTCAGGGGCTGTGGGCAGGATTCCTTCATTTGCAGGGGGTTAGACTAGATGACTCTCAGGGGTCCCTTCCAACTCTACAGCTCCATGCTTCTATGCTTTCCAAAGGATATCATTGGAACTGGAAGAACGATGAGAGCTCTGCTCAGCAAAATTGAAAAATGCAAGCCCAAGATGGTCAAGGTGGCAAGGTAAGTGTAGTATTTGGGAGGGACCACATCTCAATGGGTGGAGCAGCCTTCGATAGTGCGATGCCCTCCAGATGTTTTGGACTACTAGTCCCATCAGCAACAGCCAGCACAGCCAGTGGTCGGGAATGATGGGAATGGTAGTCCCAACAGCATGTAGAGGCTACTGTGCAGGCCACTGCTCAGAAGCTTGTCTCTTTATCTATGGGAGGATGGCAGAGGCAGCTGACTCAGCTGCTAAGGGAAAGAGAAAGGAAATCCTTTTGGGTTTGCCCTTGATGAGTCTTCAGGCATCTCCGATGGAGCGGAAGTGCACTCACTTACTCTTCTGCTGAAATTGGGGTGAGGTGGGGAGTTTGCCAAGCTAAACAGAGCTCACCAGCCATGCATGGTTACCCATCAGAGGCTCAATGTATCTCTTGTTTTTGCTACCTGTCTTTAGAGTGTCAAAACGGAATGGGGTTGGTTCTTGAGCAAGGACCATAATCAAAATAGTGGATAATATTGAGCTTGAGGGACAATTATCTGACCTGGGAGGCCATAATATATGGCTGTTGGGCTGTGGTTCAGCTTAATGTTAGGACATGGTACCCTCCAGATGTTGTTAGACTACAACTCCCATCATCCTTGTCCATTGGCCAAGGCTGACTAAGGCTGTTGGGAGTTGGTGTCCAACAACATTTTAGAGGGGCACCAGGCTTAGCGGGTTGCAAGTTGTACAGGCTTTAAGGAAATGAGAGACGGGGACAGAAGAATACATCCAACCAAGCCAAAATGTTTAGGAGTTATGTGAACAAGCCCAGCTTTTTAAAATGTTTACAATAAAAAAACCACACATTTTTGTTATTTATTTAATGATAGTTTGCTGGTGAAAAGAACATCTCAGCCTAATGGATACAGACCGGACTGTAAGTGCTCTCCTGTGGATTTTCTTTGCTTCCTGATTGTGAAGTAGCTAAAATGTTCCATTGTTCCTGTTTTCATTAAATAGGCAAGACGTAACACACCCGGTCCTTGGGGTGTTGTTCAAAAGTGATGCTAGAAATAGCGTCTAAACAATGGAAGTGCCATCTTGATCAGAACTATCAATTGGGGAGGGGGGACAGCTTCCCCTCCACTGTCCCTGTTTCATTATAGACATGTATGAGAGACGACGTGGGAAATGGCCACCTTTTAAAACCGATTTCAGAGTTGTGCCACTGTCAAGAATCACAAGCTTGACCTTGCAACTCTGCATATAGGCTGAGAAAGAAACCTTCACAACACTTCTGTTTCCAAGAGTGTTTGGAGTTACCGTACTTTTCGCTCTATAAGACGCACCAGACCATAAGATGCACCTAGTTTTTTGAAAGGAAAATAAGAAAAAAAAAATTCTGAATCCCAGAAGCCAGAATAGCAAGAGGGATCGCTGCGCAGCGAAAGCAGCGATCCCTCTTGCTGTTCTGGCTTCTGGGATAGCTGCACAGCCTGCATTCGCTCCATAAGATGCACACACATTTTCCCTTACTTTTTAGGAGGGAAAAAGTGAGTCTTATAGAACAAAAAATACGGTAAATTGTGGCAGTTTAACACCAGCTTCAGATAAGTTTTAAAGCTGCCCAGCGGGTGTTCCTTGCAACACCCTGCATTTTATTCTGAGATCTGAGATCTTATAATGAAGGACAGTATATAAATCTAATTTTTAAACAATGCCCTTAGCATGTCCGTTGGCCAAGATACAACACACTGTGGCTTCAAAGTCCTACGTTGTCCAGCTGTATCCCAGTTGCAGACAACTGCAGATTGTCCCTTGAAGCTGTCAGAAAAATCATTTGGGAGTTAACTTCCCTGGGGACACATCTCTGTTTCGGTAAGAGCTGTAGTTAGCAAGCTCTATATTTCTTTGCCCCCTCAATATTAGCTAACAGGATTCTTTTTAGACAGAATTGTGGTCCTTTATATAGCCTAATTGGGTACATCTAGACATCTCTGCTTCAGATTCAGTAAAGTGTTCCCATCTCAGAGCCCCAGACTCACAGTCACTGGGATTTGGCTCTTGTATACAATTTCCAGGTCAGTGAACTATTACATAAAGGAAGTGTCAGGGTTTGTATTTTTAACAATACAGACATTTTGCCCTCTCTCTCTTCCAGATTATGGATTTGAAATTCCAAATTTATTTGTGGTGGGCTATGCTTTAGACTACAATGAGTACTTCAGAGATCTAAATGTAAGTGTCTCCCACTCTTTGCCTCCTGAAAAAAACACTTTTATAAACTATGACTTTCAAACCCAGCCAATCTAGAACTGGGTTTCCTCTTCTGTGGCTAACAGTAAAAATTTGTACCCTACTTCTGCAGCGCATGGTGTTTTTAAATCCTTATCCTGCCTGCCTTCATGTACAATAGTTTGCTTCACAAATAATGCTAAACCATAGTTTAGCTGCGGGAAGCCTTGGGCTCACCCTCTCCTCTTCACGCAGCTCTGAGGAGAATGGAAATATCCATTACATAAGATAAACACCTTTTCCAGCACTCATACTTGCAGCGTTATTTCTGTCAGTGGGAGAATGTGATTTATTTCTGTCACTCGACACAGCACACTGGAGCATCCAGAGTGCAGAATTTGGCTCCTCCATAAACGCTGTTGGTTGACTTTGTGGGTTGTGATGTTAAAACTTTTCGTTTCAGCACATATGTGTTATCAATAACCATGGCAAAGCCAAATACAGAGTCTAAGGAATAACCGGCTGGCCTGAACTGGAAAACTGACAGTCCCCTTGAAGCATCTCCTGAAGACATCCGTCCCATTCAGCCTGGACTAAAAAGTGGCCCCTTCTTTCTAAAGGGGGGAAAAAGACTTTGCCACCCTCATCTCCTTTGTAGCAGAACTTGGACAAGGCAAAGACTGAGAAGTCATGATCTTTTTATATATACATATAATTTAGTGTTATAAGCTAGCAACTAACTAGTTAATTCATTATAATTAGTTATGACTATAATTAGTTACTATGAGATAGTAAGTGAGATGGCATTTATTTGTTGGCTTGCTTATCCCTTACCTTGCTCCAATCTTCATTGTGAACATAGTGAGGGCAGCTGCGCTATTCACAAAGCCATTCTGCAAGGATCCGTAGCTTTGTGCCTCCCAGTGCTGCATCTTGTTGCTTCCAGTTCTCTCCAGTAACCTATCTGTGCCTTCTTCTGAGCCCTTCTTTTAAAGCTTTCTTGAAGAAGCTCAGTGTACATCAGAGGTGGGGAACTGCAGGCCCTGGGACCAAACGTAGCCCCAGACACCTTTGTCGGCTTCTTGGGGCTTTCTGCAAGCCACACCCTCTTTCCGCAGCTCACCCCCCCTCACTAGCTCTTAGAATCATAGAATTATAGAGTTGGAAGGTACCCCGAGGGTCATCTAGTCCAACCCCATGCAACACAGGAAACTCAACACGCGCTCTCCCATCCAGTTTGGAGCCATGCCTGACCCTGCTTAGCTTTGCAAATGTATTAGCAGTTCTTTGCACCCAAGTGTTTTCGCCTGCCTGGAATGTGCCCTTGAATTCTGATAATGCTTCATTTTTGCCTGGATGGAAAACAAGGGGGGAGTGTGAGTATGCATAAAGAACTAGTCTGCTCTACAGAAGTAAAATGCACATTTGTTGCTCCGTTCAGTTCGGCTTCTGGCTCCACCCATCACAAGCATGTGGACCTTGAAAGGTTCCCCCAAAAGGGAATAAGGCCCCTAGTAGGCTGGAAAATGTTCCCCATTATCCTCACAAGAACCTTGTGAAGTAGCTAAGGCTCAGGGAGAATGTCCTGGCCTCAGACTCACCCAGCAAACTTAGAGGCTGAGTGGGGATTTGAACCCTGGTCTTAGGACAGCACTCTAACCACTATGCCACACTGGCTTTCAGGAGGCTTACAGTGGCATGCAAAAGTGCAGACTATATAATAATTGTGCTCTAAATTAATCCGTCTGTTCATCATGGCCACACACAGTTGCCCTGAGCAAACCTATAAAGGGTAGCTTGGCTCTTTTCCTGTATCTTGAGTTTTGTTGTCAGTAAGGTTTTATTTTGCGGGATAACAAGATTCTTGAATCATACATCACATTCAAGAAACATCAAATATACATTATGTTAACGGTGTGCTTGTTCTCCCAGGAGTACACATTGATTGATCCCTGACCAGTTGACATCTCCAAAGCTGGTGCTGCCGTGGAGCAGGAACTAGTGTAAATGGTTCTCCTCTACTCCCATTAATCCTCACAATGACCCTGTGAGGTAGACTAGGCTGAACAATATAGACTGCCCCAAGTCACCCAGTGACTAGGACTAGGGTGATATCTGGTTTTCAACATCATGATACATCGCCAGCAAAACATCGCAATATACCGATATGTCACAATATCCAAAATAAGGAATGAGTTGTGTAGAGTCACTCATATGTGATTCATTGTTCTAGGGCTACAGTCCTAAGCACAACTTGCTAGGGAGTAAATTTCATTGCGCATGGAAGGACTTATTTTTTTGAGTAAGCATGCTTTAAGCCATTTGTATTTCCTAGGAATATGTTTCCTAGGAAGGTAACTGGTTTTAATTCATATCTAGTCCCACACTGTAGAGGCATGTGAGTATGTGAATCTATAAAGTCCCCAGTGGGTCGGTTTCAGTAAATGTATTTATGGGTGTGTTTCTGATGAGCCTTTGTTACCCATTCATCCAAAATCATATGGAGCTCCAGTATAATAACATTGAATCTTAATGAATCTTTGCGAGACACTTTTGATTTGACCTTTCAAGGGGAGATGATGGTGTGTCATGAATGCATGGATGTACTCAACTGTGTTTAATACACTGAATTTTAATTGGAACCAAACAATAGCAGCCAAGCTTGGGTTCCCATACGGCATCCTTTGTGTACAACATAGGAAAGTCATAGATGAGACAAAAAACCAAGACCCTCTATGAGTGCACATTTCCATAACCGAAACTAATCATGTACAAAGGGTTGCTTAGATGGCATATATTCTTTTTCAAATGTTTTTTCTCTCTCTTAATGATCCTGTTTTTTTCACAAGCAATTAACCTATCTATGAATATGAATATGGGGGTGTTGATACAGGGGTGGGGAAACAGTCTTTTCTGAAGATAGGAAACATTTCATGTAGCAAAGCTCAAATCCATATTAAAAGCATCTTCAGCTTTCCGGGCTTTTGAGGTTTCCCGTTTCCTTTGCCATCATCTGCAAAATATTTTTTTCTCATTTACCTGTTGCACTCATAGGAAGAAGGCCATTATGTGCTATATACAAACTGCTCTCAATAACTTCCTAAAGGAAGCCAGTGCAAAAATATAAAAATCGAATGCAAGCAGCTTTGTTCAGAACAGCATGGGGCCTATTGTTGTTAGACTGCAGTTTCCTTTACACTAATAAACAGTAAGGGCGCTTTGCTATATTAGAGATTGCTTTCGACTTCCCATCGCCTCTTCTTCAGCACAGATTTGCACACCCCACAGAAGCCTTTACAATGTACACAAGTGCTTTGGGGGAAACCAATGTAAACATTTCCTGTGTACCTCTGCTGTGGCCTGTACATTTTTCCTAGCTGAATAAAATGAACTGAAGTAACTACGGGATTTCCACCATTGTGTAATTAATTGCTCTCAGTGCCCCATGTTTATGCATATGCAGATTGGGTGGGGGGAGGTTGAATATAGATTTTTCTGCACGTTTCCTTTGTGAGAGAAAACAATTTCCACTCAGCTATCTGTCTAAGACAGGCATCCCCAGCTGTTTTGGGACTACAGCTCCCATCATCCCTACCTAACAGGACCAGTGGTCAGGGATGATGGGAATTGTAGTCCCAAAACAACTGGAGGGCCGAGTTTGGGGATGCCTGGTCTAAGGGAGCAATCCTAAACTCTCTGGAAGGGTGGCATTGGGTTCATTGGATCCTACAGGTCTCCCTCACATAGGAGGAGCATGCAAGTTCAGGCCAATGGTCCAGCGAGTCCAGCTTCCTATTCTCACAGATACCCAGATGCCTATGGGAAACCTGCAAGCAGGACAGGAACACAAGAGCCCTCCTCCCCTCTTGTGCTTCCTGCAACTGGTATTCAAGAAGCATTCCTGCCTCCAACTGTGGAGGCAGAGGATAACCATCATAGCTAGTAAGCATGGATAGCCACCTCCTCCATGAATGAGCAGAGGGAGATCTCTGTGCAAAGGAGGAATGTCAGGAATGCCCTGGTGTGGTGGCAGCAAGCTCCACTGCTGTTCTGCAGGTAGAAACACCGCCCATGATGGAACCTGAAATGGTGTCTTCCCAGGGCACGTTGGGGAAGGCGATGACTCACAGAAATCTACACATCCTTGTTCCCCAGACCAACTGCAAGAGCTACACCAGCCCTGGAGCTGACATAGTTTTTTTTTCCCCTGTTGCAGTTAGTGGAAGGGACATACAGTGGTACCTCGGGTGAAGTACTTAATTTGTTCTGGAGGTCTGTTCTTAACCTGAAGCACCACTTTAGCTAATGGGGCCTCCCACTGCACCGGCATCGTGCAATTTCTGTTCTCATCCTGAAGCAAAGTTCTTAACCCGAGGTAATATTTCTGGGTTAGCGGAGTCTGTAACCTGAAGCGCATGTAACCTGAAGCGTATGTAACCTGAGGTACCACTGTACTGTATTTTTGAAAACCTGACTGCAGCAGGAAAAAGAAGAAATGCTACTCGCCTCACAACGTGGTAGTTTCTCCACCATGCAGAAACTCTCAGGCTTTAAAAATAATTCAAATTTATTTTAACACAAAATTAAAAACATTTGCATTATTGGTTCTTAAAAGCCTGAGAAAAATGATGTTTTTGCTTGGCAGCTAAATGATAGCAATGAGGGTACCAGGCAAGCCTCCTTAGGAAGGACATTTCAAAAGCAAGGCGCTAACGCTGAAAAGTTTCTCTTGTTATCACCCGACCCCAGGCATCCTGAGAAAGACCACAGGGTGGTGATCTCAGTGGACTAGCCAAATTGATGCAGGAGAAGGTGACCTAAGAGGTATTTAAAAACCGTGTGGGGTTTTAGGGGTGATGACCCAGCTCTGACACAGACTCTGGGCTGAGCAACTGGATTAATGGTACAGATAATACTGATTCAGGAATCTATCTTTGCTTTGTTTGTATATATATATTTATTTTCATCTTGCATTTTAGTCTGATGTACTGCATACAGTTATTTTAATGGTTGTTTTAGAAAATATGGGGGGGAATGAAGTGGGGGAGATCACAACTGTTTATACATTTTATTCCTAGTCCCCGTGATCTCTTTGAGTCACTTGTATCGAGTGACCTACCAAATGCTGTCATCATCAGAGCCAAGTGATCTTTTTCAATCATGGTTGCATCTCTTGACTCATGAACTAGTCGGAGGGTGTTTATTCTTCCAATCAATTTAACAACATCTGGCAGATTATATAAGGCGAGAGGATGTTCTTTATAAACCGTCATGGACAACATGTTTCTCTGTTTTTTGCAGCCATCCAATTTTCTCTGATTTCCCTCTCTTGCTCTCTAATAGCTGACATCCTTCCACACCCTGCCCCCAAAGATAAAAGCAGGATTGTTGCATCTACGAAAGTGACATCAGCATTTTGGAGTGCTCCCTTTCGACAATTAATTCAACTCATTCATCCTTCAGTTGGCTGGATCCCAAAGCTATCTGGGAGAAAATGACTGAGGATGACAAAACAAACACTATCCAAAACAGCTATATCTATAACTCATTTAAGGGCTATATTTTTAATGGGAAGCTTCAATCTACAAAGCAGTCCAGATCTATTGTTGTATGTTGTGTCCCAAGTATCCTTTCCCCATGATTCTGTCTTGCAATTCTGATAAAAAAAATACTTTGATTGGTTTCTTTCATAAACGATGATAACATGCTCCTCAACATATAGGGCTTGCATGCAAATCATGCACATGATGGAATCTTCTGGGGTGAAGGGTGCTCTAAAAAGAGAAATGGTAAATAAATAAATAACTGCAAACACAATAGGATACATGCAGCTTTCGCAATAAGAACAAATACACACTGGTGACTCGTGTCCACAATGCTGAGAGATGCACAGCACAGCATGTGCATGCATGTTGCCAACCCAGACAGCATGCATGATGAAAACATGCATGGCAAAAGCAATTAAGTTCTGCTCTCTCCATGCCATCAACGCTGCCTAACATAGGCATTGGGCCAGCACAGCCTGCTGTCAGTGCCACTGTTATCACTACATTGGCACGGTGTAAAGTTTCTGTTCCTGTGCCTTTTGCCTGCATCCCCATCGCAGCCAGGAACTGTAACTCAACCACAGGATTGCTCTGCTAGTGAACCTTATTCATGGGTCTGCCGCAGCTCAGAAGGCAGAGTAGGGAACTCCATGATGGCAGGTGCCTCACAGAAGGAAGAAGATGAATGAGAAACTTGGCAAATGGAAGCACTTCCCTTTGGCTATGCTGTTTCCTTTCCTGATTCCGCCTCCTCCTCCTCGGCTCTTGCATCCTAGTGCGGGGGTGTTTGCAGCCGAAGGAAAGTAACGCCAGTTGGAGTCTTGGAAGGAGCCTCCCCACCCTGATGCACAAATGCTCCTGTACTAGTTCCCGCTGTGCAAATAACAGGGCAGAAGAGCACATATGGCATGTGTGAAGAAGATAAAACTCTGAATTCAAGCCACTGCTGTTATTAGAGCACTGCAAGGTACTCTGGGGAAATTGCATTGTTTTCCTTTGGTGTGCAAATGGTAACATGCAATTTATTAATTATTATTATTATTACCATCGTTATTATCAACAAGAGCAGTAGCAGAAATTGCTATAGCCAGCATTAATAATAGTAGCAATAATAATAATAATAATAATAATAATAATAATAATAATAATAATAATAAGGCTTTAAAATGGGATTAGACCAATCCATGGAGATGACTACCAATGGCTGTGAGTCATGATGGCTAGATGTTGCATCCAGTGTCAGAGCAAGGATGCCTCTGAATGCCGGTTGTGGGGCTCATGAATGGGAGAGTGCTGTTGCACTCCTACCCTGCCTGTGAGCTTCTGATAGGCATCTAGTTGGCATCTGTCAGAGCAGAATGCTTGATAGGCCTTTGCTCTGATTCATGAGGGCTTCCTAGGTTCTTCTCTTCCCCCAAGGGCTCTAGCATAAAAGCAACCTCAGTGACCTTGGACCCGTCAGTATCTAACTATCTAACCCAGAGTTGTTAAAAGAATAAAAAAGGGGCAATCATTTAGGAGGAGGAGATTGGTCTAAGAGGAGGATGCCTTGGAGTCTGATGAGCGAACAACCCTTACTGGTAACGGCAGCATAGGAGGGGGATAAACTGGAGCAGGGCTGGTGGCTGTTAGTCCTTCCCTGACAAGTTATCTTCCCTGACATCTGCACCACACACTTAAAAGCACACAACTTCCCCCCAAAGAATCCAGTGAACATAGGAAGCTGCCTTATATTGAGTCAGGTAATTGGTTCATCCAGCGCAGTACTGTCTGCACTAGGCTTTCTCAACCTGTAGGTCCCCAGATGTTGTTGAACTACAACTCCCATCACCCCTAGCTAGCAAGGCCAGAGCTCAGGGATGATGGGAGTTGTAGTCCAACAACATCTGGGGACCCACAGGTTGAGAACCGCTGGTCTACACTGATAGGTTATCTCCCGCTTGGACTACTGCAATGCGCTCTACGTGGGGCTACCTTTGAAGGTGACCCGGAAACTACAACTAATCCAGAATGCAGCAGCCAGACTGGTGACTGGGAGCGGCCGCCGAGACCATATAACACCAGTCTTGAAAGACCTACATTGGCTCCCAGTACGTTTCCGAGCACAATTCAAAGTGTTGGTGCTGACCTTTAAAGCCCTAAACGGTCCAGTATACCTGAAGGAGCGTCTCCACCTCCATCGTTCTACCCGGACACTGAGGTCCAGCACCGAGGGCCTTCTGGCGGTTCCCTCACTGCGAGAAGCCAAGTTACAGGGAACCAGGCAGAGGGCCTTCTCGGTAGTGGCGCCCTCCCTGTGGAACGCCCTCCCACCAGATGTCAAAGAGAACAACAACTACCAGACTTTTAGAAGACATCTGAAGGCAGCCCTGTTTAGGGAAGCTTTTAATGTTTGATGTAACATAGTATTTTAATATTCTTTTGGAAGCCGCCCAGAGTGGCTGGGGAAACCCAGCCAGATGGGCGGGGTATAAATAATAAATTATTATTATTATTAGGCCAAGGATGTCCAGGATTCCAGACGGGGTTCTCTCCCTGCCCTCCTTGGAGATGCCAGGATTGAAAATTGGAACCCTCTGCACGCCAAGCAGATGCTTTGCCACTGAGCTACAGCCTTTCCCTGGACTCTGTGGGAACTGTAGTTTCATAGAATCATAGAGTTGGAAGAGACCACAAGGGCCATCGAGTCCAACCCCCTGCCAAGCAGGAAACACCATCAGAGCACTCCTGACATATGGTTGTCAAGCCTCTGCTTAAAGACCGCCAAAAAAGGAGACTCCACCACACTCCTTGGCAGCAAATTCCACTGTCAAACAGCTCTTACTGTCAGGAAGTTCTTCCTAATGTTTAGGTGGAATCTTCTTTCTTGTAGTTTGGATCCATTGCTCCGTGTCCGCTTCTCTGGAGCAGCAGAAAACAACCTTTCTCCCTCCTCTATGTGACATCCTTTTCTATATTTGAACATGGCTATCATATCACCCCTTAACCTCCTCTTCTCCAGGCTAAACATGCCCAGCTCCCTTAGCCGTTCCTCATAAGGCATCGTTTCCAGGCCTTTGACCATTTTGGTTGCCCTCCTCTGGACACGTTCCAGTTTGTCAGTGTCCTTCTTGAACTGTGGTGCCCAGAACTGGACACAGTACTCCAGGTGAGGTCTGACCAGAGCAGAATACAGTGGCACTATTACTTCCCTTGATCTAGATGCTATACTCCTATTGATGCAGCCCAGAATTGCATTGGCTTTTTTAGCTGCCGCTAAAATATTCTGTTAAGGGTGCTGGTAGTATTAGCTTTGTGAGCTGGGAGGGGGGGACATTCCCAGGTAGTCACCGTGTGCTTTAAATGTGCATTGGGTGTGCTTTCGAATGGTTGGTGTGGATCCACCCTTACACAGTTATCAGCTCTCTTACCTACTTTACAGACTGACAGAAGCAGAGAAAGCAGATGGAAATTTAATTTTCATTATTTTAAAAGAGGCTTCTGGTTTGTGTCCAGCTTGATCAGAGTGGAAAGGCTTGCTGGCATGCTGAGCGCAAAGCAAGGAACTCTTTGTACCCACCAGCGTGCCCAAACGCTTTGTTCCCAAAGCTGAGACAACAGATCTGCTATGAAATAGAGCCTTCGGTTGGAAAGCCTTCCCTGGCTATTGGACACGCAGATGAGCAACGCTACCAGCATCAAGCACATGTCTTGATCCAGTAGCCCAGTGCGTTCTTGACATGAGAGGGAACGGCTGCTTGACCTAACTTGGGCTTGACTTGGGACATCCAAGCACAGAATATTAGCCCAATCCTAATATAGCGGACACCTGGCTCCACATCCAAAAAGGAGACGAGCCAAAGTCTCAAATTGGTGGGTGTTTACTTCTATTTGTGTAAACGGAACCAGAAGTAAGAACGTGTTTCCTGCACAGAAAGGGAGAAGGAAGTCTGGGTACATTCGTGGAGCTGCCGCCGCAAAATAGCCCAAGCTGTCTCTCTCCAGAGAGATGCAGAAATATTCAATGAGTTCACTCTCTGGCACTGCCTAGACTCCCATGGCGGCTCTCCAACCTTGTCCTGAGGCAAGGTGAAGTCACTCTTTCTGGCAGAGAGTTTTACGGCCAGAAAACTCCAGGCAAAGTTTGTCCCAAAGATGTTGCCTTGTGACCATAGCTCAGTATTACGCAGGATGTCCCAGGTTCAAAACCTGATCTCTCCAGGTAGGGCCAGGACTGTCCCCTGCCTGAAACCCTGGAAAGCTGCTGCCAGTCAGTGAAAACTATACTGAGATATCTGGGACAATGGTCTGACTCAGAATAAGGCAGCTGCCTATGGACCTCTCCCCAGTGGTGCGTGTCAGGTGTGCATGCAGGAGCCAGGCCCTGTGACCAATAGGACTTTGCAGGACTGGGGCCTTCCTAAGTTTGTTCTGAAGAGGCAAGGCGCGGCCTCACAGGTGAGGCCAATTGGTAACTCACAGCACCTGGTGGCAAGAGCTGGGAAGGGATATAAGGTCAGCATTTCCCTTTGGCTCTTTGCCACAGCAACACGCTTCCTGCCTTGCTGTGTTTGGCTTCTTGCTTCCTGATCCTTGAACCTCGGCTTCTTGACTCCTTGCTTCCTGACCCTCGGACCCTTGGACCCTTGGCTTCTTGACTCCCAGCTCTCTGACCCTTGGACTCTTGGCTTCCTGACTCCTGGACCCCTGTTCCTGCTCCCACCCCGCCATCTTGCCCCCAGTCCTGATGTCCCCTGCCGGAACTTCAATCACCCGTGAACCGGACCATGGCAGTGGGGGTGGCAGCAGCAGTGTCGGAGAGAAGGGTTTCCTAGCAAATGCATTCTTTCCAGATAGGAGAACAAGCAGACCTAGGAGAACTATAGTGTGGGATGTCCACAGATGCACTTTCAACTTCAGGGCCACTACTGCAAGGATTCTGTTTCTTTGTTGATTTAAAGCCGCAAGAGCATATGCTAATCTATCACTTAAAAGGCACTGATTGCAAATATGTCTCCAAACAGTGTTGGTCTGGAGCAGCTTTTTCTTGGTGACAATTGCCATATTGGGCAAATGAAAGCCGCTCTGGAAAAGGAGCCACTCTAGGATCCTTGCGCAGTGCCATCTGCAAGGTACTCTCTCTAAACCTTGCAAGCTGTTACCGGAGAAATTGGCAGCCAACGAGGCCGGCATGCCACATGAGTAGGCAAGAGGGTAAAGGCAGCTGAATTAAGGCCTCTCTTTGAGCACAAACAACTATATTAGTCTGCTTGGTATTTACACGCTATCTTTCATCCAAATTGATTTCATGGTGGTTTACAACAAGATCAAAGAACAAGCACAAAGTAAAAATGGAACACGCTAGGGGTCCTGCTTACCAAACACAATGTGTTCCCTGGAAATTGTTCGTCAGGCAAGCGTTCACATAAAGAGTCTAGGATTTTCATTGATTTCTATGGGGGCATTTTCAATCCGGGATTTTTCTGATTTATCGCCCCACTTTTTCAATGGCTTCTTCCTGGAACAGTGACAGGCAACTAGCCAAGGAGAGACAAAGGAAAAACCTGATTTGTCTGATGTCTCCTGCTCTGTGATTTGTCCAATCTCTCCTGCCCTCTGATTCTTCTGATCTTGCTTCCTCCCTCCTTGCCTGGTTTCTGCCCCCAAATGGCTGCCACCAACCAGCGAAGCACAAACAAACAAGAATTAAAGAGGTGAGTGAAATGCAGGCTGTTCAGATATCTGTAGAATGTATAGTGAGGTTTGGGCATAATTCTTTGTTTGGATAAGTGAATTTTCACATAGCAAGCAGGTAGATATCAGGACCTGCATGTACTCGCCAATTATGAACCCCTATATTCTGATGTAGCTTCACAGCACCACCTGAAGTGTCTAGGATTTCACACCTCCTATAGTGAACTCTAAATACATAAGGCAGCTCCTACTCAGCCCTTGGGAAGCTCTCTATTTTGTATCTCAGGTTCCACAGTAACATGATGACTCTGTAATCAACTTTCGAGAAATGCAAGGACTCTTGGGTCTTCATGCAACTATCCCCCACTTTATGTGTCATGATCACATAATAAACATTTTCCCTTCTGCAGGTAGAAATTAACTATTTTATGAATGTAGCATTCCAGGTTAGATTGGAAAAACCCATGCCCATGCAAAATATCGAGGAAGCACTGATAATGCACCTGGTCCAAGGCACAGCCTAGGCTGTGGATCCATTCTTCCTCTACTTCAGGAAGGAGGGGGGAAAGTTCATGGCCACAGCTGCCCATAATCTACCATCTAAGAGTCCACCAGGTTGATAGAAAGCCAGCCAATGCAGGGAAAGGCAACCTGATATTGTTGGTTTCCAACTCCCATCATCCTGACCAGTGGTCACTGGTGCCCCATCCCTGGTCTAATCCTTTTTGAAGAAAGGTGGTACATATGGCAAATTAGAGGTTGGAACGAGTATATACAGTACTGTGAGTTCCCTTTAACATACACTGCTTTCTCTGATTTTCAATAAAGAGATGGGACATTAAAAAGTTATCCCAGAAAATGCACCCTCCCCCTCCCCCTCCCCCTTTCATATTATGTGGGTGCTCCACATGTGAAAATTGTGGAAAGTGTAAACTGGGAACTGTTGGGATACTTCTGCCTAGAAGGGAAAATAAACCAAATGTGGATTGAAGAAATGAAAAGAGTTTCACAATAGTGAAAGGATGGTCTCTAAACCCAGAGATTGGCTGGGGGATTATGAAGGCATCTGGGGGCAATTTATAGAAGATTATGTACATGACACATAGTGGCACAGTGACAGGGGAATGGAAGGCGAGGGAAATAACCCATGGTGCTTTCACAATCCCTGGCTGAGCCCCTTCTGTCCTCTGTGCTCTCACATGCTTCAGATCCATTCTACTACCATCCCTTCCCAAATAGAATCAACCTTGGCATTTCCACCTCTGATCAGTCTAGAGCTGATGGCCAGCAAAGAACGTCTGTTACGGAGCCTGAAAGGATAATGAAAGCTCTGCCTCAGATGCTAAGATTCTGACCTGCTCAAATTCACACAAACAAGCCCTCGCTTTCTGTCGGCAAGGGCCAAGTGCATGTGAAACCTGACAGGACTCTGCAGCATCTTTTATCTTCCTCGGATACTGACATTTATAATTTGATATTTATAAACTGATTAAAACTCATGTGGAAGATTTCTTCACCCAAGGCCCCATCTGCACACTTTTATATGTTTAAATCAGCATCACACCACTTGAAACAGTCATGGCTTCCCTGCAAAGAATACTGGGAACTGTAGTCTGTTCAGGATCCTGCGTGTTGTGAGGGGTCCCCCTCACAGAGGTACAATTTCCAGAGTGGTGCAACAATTAATACCTCTTTCTAGGGAACTCTGGTAATTGTGGTTCTGAGAGGGGTTTTTTTTTGGGGGGAGGCTCTTAGCAACTCTCAGCATCTTTAATAAACTCCCAGGATTATTTAGGGAAAGCCGTGACTGTTTAAAAGTGGTATGATGGTGCTTTAGATTTATAGTGCAGATGGGGCCTAGGCGAAAGGTACAGGAAACAGCATCCAATTGCGGGGGTACTCGGGAAGCAACTACAGGGGAGGGCTCAAATAGTGGGACAGCTGCCCAGAAATCCTCTATAATCACTCTGGAGGTGGCAAGGGATGACATTTGCCCATTTAAGTGGGCCTGGATTTAATGACTGAACAATCGTAAGATTTCCCCTTTCCCATCAGTGGCTCAGACTAGGAAATCTTTCCAGACAAAGGACCCAGCTATCCTATATGTCTGTCCCCCGTGTCAGTTATTCACGTAAACGGTAAGAATGATAAATAAACACCAAAGCTGGCAGGTTTTTATGAAGAGCAAGTGAATGGGGGAGCTATAAAGGAGAGAGACAGGAATGGTTGAGGATACAGTACCAGGAGGATTCAGCAGAAATAATGAGCTGAATATGGACAAAGGAAAAATGTGTTGGGAGGCCAAATATCTGGAAGAAAGAAAAAATCCTGACAGTGAGGACTACTAGACTGTGAACTAATTTCCCGAGGGAAATGGTGGGGGATCCATAGCCCGAGTCATTTCAACTGGATGAGACAAAGAACGGGAGAATTAAGAAAGTGGAGGGCAGTTTTGAAGTGATTGGACCTGGGGAGGTCATGGCGGGGGACCGAGCAGGGAGCATGCGAGCTCAACTGCTTGATGATGTAAAAGCTCCTTTCAGTCGCAATTTCCTTTATTCTGAAATGAAATAATATGCCTCATTCAAGGGCCAGTTGAGAACGGGCTGCCAAACCTGCAGCTGCAAAAGTGCTCATCCCTCCAGGGACAGGTTGAAATGCTAATATGATGCTTACTGATCAAGCCCCAGTATTGTGTGTTCTGCAATAGGGTCTTCTGCTTCATGCTGATTGATAGCAGCCTCAGTCGAAATAAATGCAAACCTGCTCCAGAAATCAGGAGATTGTCCTGTGTTTTCAAAGCACACCGTGGAGCCCAGCAGGTGAGTCTGGAATTAGAAGAAGGAAAGAGCTGGGACCTTCCTAGACACCCACGACACCTCCCCCAAAATTGCAATCCTCAAGTGCCAGAAAACAAATGAATTAGGAAATCGCCCCTCTTGCTTAGTCTAGGACAGCTATGAGGCAGTCGTGCCATAGTGAAAGTTTGTGTGATATATAAGATTTGGCTGCCTACCATTGAGAAGAAAGAAACCAGCAAGTCTAGGATTTTAATGAAGCTGCTGTTCTATGATAAAAAGCTTCTGGAACATTCATAGCACAGCATACAGTATTGAGTGAAAATGTCATCTTAGGGCCCAAAAACATAGGAGAACTGCAGGGCTGGGCTTCTAAATGTGAGAAAGCATGAATCACCTGAAAAATGGTTGCTGGGTAATGTAAAATAAGCAGCAGCAACTACAAGGCATGTGGGAAGCTGAATCCTCCCTCTGCCTGCCACTGCACCCTGTGCATTTGTCCTCAACAACCCCCTCCCAGATGTTTTTCTTCCAGCTCTGCTCATTTTTGGTATCTGTTAAGTTCTTCAATATAAGGCAGGGTTACTCACTTTTGTAGGCTCAGAAGAAGAGGCCGTTTATCCTCAAATAGGTTAACCTACAACTGTATTGGAAAGTGAATGTAGCCACCATAACAAGCTAAAGCGTGGAGTCCTCGCTCTAACCGATAATAACTGGAGACAAAGCTTAACTTAGCTGCCCAGAGTGGCTGGAGAAGCCCAGCCAGATGGGTGGGGTATAAATAATAAATTATTATTAAATTATTATTACTCTACCATGACCCATTAATATAGTCTTAGAGCCTGGCTGAGGAGAAATTGCCTTGAGTGACAGACTACAAAGGGAATTATGGCAAAGGAGGTAGCAATGGGATAAGGGATCATCATCCCCAAGAATGGCCCTACTGTTAGGCAGAGTGAGGTGACTGCCTCATGCGGCAAATGCTGGAACAGATAAGAGCAAGCAGTATTGAAGTAAGATTCAACTGCAGATCCCAGCAGCACTTCAGTCAGTGGCAGGGACGCGGACTTATAAAAAATATTGGGGGGGCCCAGGAAAGCTCATGAATAATAAATAAGCTCATGAATATGCAAATAAAGTGGCGCCGCCTCCTCGTGAGCGAATAGGGGAGGGCGTGCTGCGCCTATTAATCAGCTCCGGAGCGGAAATTGGGTGGAGCTTTTGCTCGGGAGGGAGGGCAGGAGGCATGCAGCCCGACCCTGTGCATTTTGGGCTGGGGGAGGGGCGGCGATGGCGCTCTGCTGGAGGGGCGCCGGAGATTATTGGGGGGGCTGAGCCCCCCCAAACGAATTTTTGAGGGGGCTCGGGCCCCCTCAAGCCCCATGGAGTCGGCGCCTATGGTCAGTGGCATATACAAGTCAACAGTGTTTTCCACAGTCAAGTCATGAATATGCATGTGCACATTGCCCCATAATAAAATGTCAGGATACACAGTGCAACATTAGGTGCTGTTTGTTGTCTCTGACATAGGGCCAGTTCCATCATAATGCCTAATCATGATCTGCAAAGGGCAACCACAGTTTGTCATGATATCCAGATTGATAAACTATGGTTTGCAATCAGGCACCAAACCCAGATCTGAAAATATGGATTAAAGCTGGTCTTGAGTTGTTTGGGTGCGCATGTTTCGCCAACCTAGATTTAATATGTGGAAAGGGAAGCCGTTATCTGACCACCGTGCCAGGTGCGCAGGGCCTCATTTACTAGGCTAGGATCAGATTGTGGAAGAAGTGAAGGAATGAAAAGGAATAATAGGAGCCCTTTATGTTTTGTCTGTTTCCTGCAGCAAGACTCAAGCTGGCAGTCAGTAGCAACTGCCTTCTGTTCCTTGTGTGGTATTGGTTTACCTTATCTTGGCACTCTGGCCTGAATGCTGCCTTCCTTGCAGAAAGAGCTTCTTTTTTTAAAGGGAGAAACCGCTTTGGACACTGTCAAAGTAGTGTCCACCCTAAAGCAAAAAAAAATATGTTTTTGAATTGTTCATCAGATCTGCTCTTCTAGTTTTTAGATGTTCTTGTTTTTCAGTGTTAGAGGAGAGTGCAAAATATGGTCTGAAGCTCAACATCAAAAAAAAACTAAGATCATGGCCACTGGTCCCATCACATCCTGGCAAATAGAAGGGGAAGAAATGGAGGCAGTGAGAGATTTTGCCTTCTTGGGCTCCATGATCACTGCAGGTGGTGACAGCAGTCACGAAATTAAAAGACGCCTGCTTCTTGGGAGAAAGGCGATGGCAAACCTAGACAGGATCTTAAAAAGCAGAGACATCACCTTGCCGACAAAAATCCGTAAAGTTAAAGCTATGGTTTTCCCAGTAGTGATGTATGGAAGGGAGAGCTGGACCATAAAGAAGGCTGATCACCAAAGAATTGATGCTTTTGAATTATGGTGCTAGAGGAGACTCTTGAGAGTCCCATGGACTGCAAGAAGATCAAACCTATCCATTCTTAAGGAAATCAGCCCTGAGTGCTCACTGGAAGGACAGATCCTGATGCCGAGGCTCCAATACTTTGGCCACCTCATGAGAAGAAATGACTCACTGGAAAAGACCTTGATGTTGGGAAAGATAGAGGGCACAAGGAGAAGGGGATGACAGAGGACAAGATGGTTGGATAGTGTTCTCGAAGCTACCAGCATGAGTTTGACTAAACTGCAGGAGGCAGTGGAAGACAGGAGTGCCTGGCGTGCTCTGGTCCAGGGGGTCACGAAGAGTCAGACACTACTAAACGACTAAATGACTAAACAACAACAACAAGCATTACTTTTACTACTTGGTTGGTTGTTGCTCTGATCTCCTTTGGGAGGAAGAGCATGGTGTAAATTCAAGTAACACTTGAATTTGAATGCAGAAGGTCCTAGGGTCAATCCCCAGCATCTCCAGGTGAGACCAGGAGAGAACCTTGCCTGAAACCTTGAAGAGAAGAGCTGGGCAAGCCAAAGCAGACAAGTGCTGAGCTACATGGACCAGTGGTCTGACTTAGTATATAGCATTTTCCTATGTACGAATGTTATGTTGGATGCAACATGGTTTGACCATGAAATTCAGCTACCTGAAAACCTTAGCTTTTACTTTGAAAAATTGGTTCAATTCTCATTTTAAGACACATGTAGCTAATATGCACTTTCTGAAGCAATATCTGAACCAAAACAAAGCCATCCTTCAGAATTTGCCCTTCCCCGAACTTTGCAATCCAGTTCTCTAGCAAAAAAAAAAAAAAAAAAAGGAGGTACAAAAACACATATATTCAGGTGTGCATAAAAATGCACTTATTAGCGGACTAACATACAAAAATGCATTTTATTGGGGGAAATTGCTCTGCAAAAATGTGTATATTAGGATAAATTTTATACATATACAGAGAGAGAGAGAAAGAAATTCTCAGATGGTGGTGAATTCTCAGAAGGACTTTTTAAAAAATTGGAAAAATGAGAAACTAAGAGAAACCAAAGTTGACAGATTTGGCTTTTCCTATTTGTGATACACAAAGAAAGCTGCCTGATACAGTGAAGCCGATTCAGAATGTGCCATTTTAGAAGCCAGGTTTAAAGTAAACTTGATCTTTCTTCTCTTCCTCTCCCACCTTATCCTTCTGCTTGCTCACATGTCCATACCTGTGCTGTTCATCTTCATGTCAGCATTTTGCAGACTATGGTTTGTTACACCCCTACCCTCCTTCCTGAATTTTTGCCTCAAGTTGTTCCTTCCTAGCGGCCTCTGTTCTGCTTTTGGTGCTCCTGCAGTCCAGTTTCAAGGCCTCTGAAATATTCACATTGCAAAACCTCTGTCGCATTAAAATCAACAATCAGCTGGAAGTCATCCTTCTTTCATTATATTTGGCAATTGAATCTGGAGCGTCTAAAAAGGCCTCCACCCTGCAGCTGTATCTCATCAGTGATCCTGCTTAAATGCAAGGAGTTGGCCGGGACAGCAAATGTTCCCCAACTGCAACCTGTTTCCAAGTGACATCTCAGAAGCATTTTTAGAAACAACTTTCTGTGTCGCTCCGCAGCAGGGGTGTCTGGAAAATGTGCTGCTTTGATTCTGAAGTACATCTGATGTGCTTCCCCAGCTGATTAAATGGACTGGTTCATGCACACATGTGATTCTCGAGTCGCAACACACTACTGTGTTACCGAGTTTCAACATTTGCATGTAAGAATCATCACAGAGCAAACACAACACAGGCAGAACATTTCCATAGGCTCACATACACATCTGAGTTCATGTATTTAATTTTGCACATTGTTCACTGCCATTATAGTGGCACAGAAGTACTTTTATAAATAAATGAAAGAGCTAGGTAAAGGTAAAGGGACCCCTGACCTTTAGGTCCAGTTGTAACCAACTCTGGGGTTGCGGCCCTCATCTTGCTTTATTGGCCGAGGGAGCCAGCATACAGCTTCTGGGTCATGTGGCCAGCTTCTGGCAAACCAGAGCAGCGCACAGAAACACCGTTTACCTTCCCGCCAGAGTGGTACCTATTTATCTACTTGCACTTTGATGTGCTTTCGAACTGCTAGGTTGGCAGGAGCAGGGACCGAGCAATGGGAGCTCACCCCATCACGGGGATTCGAACTGCTCACCTTCTGATCAGCAAGTCCTAGGCTCTGTGGTTTAACCCACAACGCCACCTGCGTCCCTAATGAAAGAGCTATGTCAGCATAAAACCTGGTATTTGTAGTCTTCTCCCATTGGCTCTAATGGGAGAAAACAAGGAAGGAAATAGCTCCTCCAGCTCCACTTTTTGTGTGTGTTTGGCCCCCTTCCCTTCCTGAATTCTAGGTGGCTTGGTGCTGCAGAGCAATTGCCAGCAGACCAGAGGCGGAGCTCTGTGCCCGCACATCCCCAGCCATAAGATTGTTCTGCAAGCAATCAAGTAATATATGTATTTGTGCGGGGTGGCATGAACTGAGCACTGAATAAATAATCGACTTTCATAACACCTCAGACGGTGCTTTTCAAGGACGTCGGCTCACACATTCAATTATGAATCATCAAGTGTAGGATAATCAGTTAAGAAGAAGAAAAAAGTGTGAATATGCACTTGTGAGCCAAGCCTGATGATTATGTCACCGAGTAATGAGAAACCGAACAGTGTACATATGTGTATAATCCCTGCTCTGGGATAAATATTGTTAAGGGTGGGAGAGAAATACCATACATGCTATTTGAGGGGAGGGTTTAAATCAACCTCCATCTCAATGTGGAGCAACGGTGAATGTACAAAGCGTTCCTTGCCATTTGTTAATGAAGGTGAAACTGAGTAGGAATATCAAGCATGCATTAATTGGCACAATGTCAATGTTGCTTATTAACCTCAACAAAGGAATGACTCAGTATTTATGTCAGTTTATCATATAATGTTCATTACAACACATGTAGACGTGCAAGACTCAGTACTTCCTTTTGTCTGAATCGTCCACCATTCAGCTTCATTGAGTTACAGCTTCAAGCATTATGTATATGTCTCTTGCACCATACAGCGGATACATGTACAGTGGTCCCTTGATTCTCAAATGCCTTGGTACTCAAACAACTTGGAACCCAAACACTGCAAACCGGTTTGCGAACTTTTTTCAGAAGCCAAACGTGATCCGTTTTGAATGTTACACTTCCGATTTGAGTGCCACACTTCCGTTTTGAGTGTTACACTGAGGTCTATCTGTTTTTGCTGTTTATTTTGCATTTTTGTTTTTGCAGCTCTTTTTTGTTGTTGTTTATGACTGTGTGGAACCCAGTTCAGCTACTGATTGTGTGACTGCAGTACATTGTTTATTACTTTCATTTTATGGATCAATGGCCTCGTTAGATAGTAAGGTTCATGTTAAATTGGTTGTTTTTAAAAGTCTGGAAAAGATTAATTCATTTTGCATTACTTTCTATGGGAAAGCATGCCTTGGTTTTTGGAACGTTTTGGTTTTGGAACGGACTTCCGGAATGGATTAATTTTGAGAACCAAGGTGCCACTGTACACCTCTGTTGTGTCATTTTAAACAAAAAGCACCTTAAGAAGACAAAATGGAAGTGACAGATACTGTGATTGTAATGTGAGAGGCCCTTGTGACACTTAGAGAAGAATCACAGCGCCCTGGAAGAAACAGAAGCAGTAGGAGATACTAGGTGAAATGCGCATAACGTGACAATACTGGTTCTTGGGTCTGTGGGGCTCTGGGACAAGCTGTCCTTAGTGAACTCTGTTTTTCTCGGTGTTGTCACAACAGCCAATTCACTTGCCTTCTCCTTGAGCACATTTGTCACAGCTGCCCAGAGGGAAGGTAAAAAGGTAAAGGACCCCTGCCTGACAGTTAAGTCCAGTTGCGAAAGACTCTGGGGTTGCAGCGCTCATCTCGCTTTATTGGCCGAGGGAGTGGTGTACAGCTTCCAGGTCATGTGGCCAGCATGACTAAGCCGCTTCTGGAGAAACCAGAGCAGCGCACGGAAATGCTGTTTACCTTCCCGCCGTAGTGGTACCTATTTATCTACTTGCACTTTGACGTGCTTTCGAACTGCTAGGTTGGCAGGAGCAGGGACCGAGCAACGGGAGCTCACCCCATCGCGGGGATTCGAACCGCCAACTTTCTGATCGACAAGCCCAAGGCTCAGTGGTTTAGACCACAGCACCACCTCCATTCTGGGAAAGGACAAGCCAACTGGAGGAAAATGGCCCCCTCTCCACTCTTGCTACTGCTCACTTGTTTAGGCTGAAGCTGTGAACAGGAAATGACAGTGAGGAAGAGGAGGAGCTCCAGGTATTGGCCCTGGGCCCCTTACGGGGACATGGGCCTTGGCAGGTACCCAGTGATGCTGACCCCTGATGCTGGTCCTGGTCACTGAGCCGGGATAAGGGGTAGGGTGCATGCATTGGTAGTGCGCTCTTTCCTGGTAGAAGCAAATGCTCAATTTAATGCTGACCTCAAATGCCAGCATCCTGCCTTGCAAGTGTGGATTCATATTCACAAGAAGTAATTGCGAGGCGTTGCCATAGGGAACAAGCGCCTTTAATAAGAAAAGTGTAGGCAGTTGTAGACTTTGGCAGGCGGGAGCGAGTAGGAGGCCATTTGGCTTTCTGGAATACCGAATCATATTTGGACAATAGGGGATGATAATGCATTTCTTCACCCCCTGGGCCCCTGCCAACGGACTTCGTGTTTCCGCAAAGATGGAAAGATCCTTTGGTTCCCCATCTTGTTCCCCATCTTGTTCATCCCCATTTTGCCTTTTCAAACCTCCTGCATCCGATGGTATTAGACAGGCACAGAATCCCAAGAGAATTAGTGTGGTGGCTACAATTATCTCCATTGCATAATTAAAAGCATTGCTGTCCTTGATCACAGGCCACTATGACCCAGAAACAGGGAAGAATATGGTGGCCCTGGTTGCATTGTCTTGGCGACAGCCTGGATGGTGGACTGGGTGGCAGGAGAAGGGTGGCTAAGATAAATGAGAGGGTTCGGTAAGGAGTGAGGAGGAATGCTTGCTACCCTTCAGCCCAGCCTGGGTCTCTATTTTCCTTATCCTTTCACTTGCCTGGAAGAAGCTGTTCTCAAAGATAAGCTGAGCCACTTTTATGGAAAAGAGGCCCTCTTCTTTCAATTTGGGGTAAAGATCTTTCTCACCCATGTGTGCATGTGGGGAGACAACAGAAAGGAATCAAAACAGCCAGTGATCAAAACTGCCCCTGGTTCATACAAATTGCCCTGGTTGCCATACAGCCGGGTTTTCCTGGGCATTTTGCCAATTTCCGGGGAAACCTGGATGTATAGCAGCCCTACACTGAAAGCACTATAATAGCACTTTAAATAGCGACGTCTTCCTCCAAAGAATTCTGGAAACTATCGTTTGTTAAGTGCGTTGAAAATTTCATGGGAGACACCTGTTTCCTTCCAAAAAGCAACAATTATCAGAGTGATTTAGCAGTCAATTCCGCTTCCCAGGCAACTCTGAGAATTGTAGCTCGGCAACTGGCTGGGTATATCACTAGTTAAAGGTATTGTCTATCATAATTTCACCAGTACAGTGGTACCTCAGGTTACATACGCTTCAGGTTACATACGCTTCAGGTTACACACTCTGCTAACCCAGAAATAGTGCTTCAGGTTAAGAACTTTGCTTCAGGATAAGAACAGAAATCTGGCTCCGGCGGCGCAGCAGCAGGAGGTCCCATTAGCTAAAGTGGTGCTTCAGGTTAAGAACAGTTTCAGGTTAAGAACAGACCTCCGGAACGAATTAAATACTTAATCTGAGGTACCACTGTATATCTACAAGTGACTGACTGAAACTGTTAAGAAAATGAAGCAAACTTCCTATGACAAATGAGCCGTGCCAATGCGGCTGGGGGCAGAATGAGAGAAAGAAGGGGGAACGAGAGAGAGAAAAAGAGGAGGCAAAATGTCTGTGTTTGTGTGCACATGAGAGATCAATGATATGCAGGCATGTGCATGTGTGAATGGAAGGATGAAGGTATGTGAGAAAGGGGACAACAATTAGATGAATGGGGTGCCTGCTTGTGTATGTCTGAATAAATGGTTGGATGGTGTGTGTGATTAAAAGAGAAAGCATGTGGGGTGGTTCTTGCCCCTCCTACCATCTGCTCCAACCCCTGCCCCTCCTGAACATGTGACCCTCTACAGATCACCCCCCAAGAGAATGCAGCCCCATAGCGGGGGAATATTCCCTATCCCCGAGACAGATGAAATGACTCTGTTTAATAAAATCCTTAAAATAAAATACAAAAGTGGATTCCATCGTAAGACAGTTACTACAAATCAACTGGCTTTAAACAGCAAGTAGTTGAATTGAGACTGCAGCGGAGGACAGAGAAAGGGAAAGTATTACTTACAGCTACCCAGGCTTCACGAACAAACAGGCCTCAGTTGCTTCAGAAAAAAAGAGAACATTGATTGTCAGCACAACATCATTAATCATGATGCTAAATTGCCTTATTCTGGAATATAGTATATCGGAAGCAGCTGTCAGATGAGCACATTCAAATGCTCCTGATGCACTTATATTGATTTTCAGCGTATTGTCTGTTCCAAATGTAAGATGTAATTAGATAACTGCTGGGTGAAATCCTGGCTGCATTTAAGTCACTGGGAGATTTGTAATCGATCGGCCCGAGATTCTACTCATAGATATCAGTAACTTTCAGCCACAGCCTCATTGACACTAGTCCTGTTGAATAAATGCTTGCCCCGCATCTAGCAGTCATATCCTATGCGTGGAAGTTAGCCTTATACTGTGCTCAGTGGGGCTTCCTCTCAGGTAAGCATGCATGGGATTGTGGCTTTACCCTTCCTTTGCCTTCTGTGAAGATTAAGTTGTATTTTGTTTTTTTGAATAAGGCTGACACCTGAAGGAAGGAGGAATTAAGAGCAAAGGGATCTTGAGAATATGTTTACGCAGAGCCCAACAAATAGGAGCTCTGTGAGCCCTGGAAAATTTGCTCCCTGCCTTGTAGGCCTTTCCCCATCTGACTTGGGTGGACAGGTCCCCTAACTGACTGCAGCTACAGAAACTGAGGCTGCTCTACCCTCTGGGCTGGAGTTTGTTTAGGGGATTGTGTTGCAGGGTTGGTGTGATAGATAGATGATAAATAGATAGATGATAGATACCTGTATTTTAGATCTAAATGTGATTTATGTGGACATTGTTTAATTTGGTTGTGTATTTTTGACATTTTATTTATTGTTTATGACTACTTTTGTTATGGGACGTGGGTGGCGCTATGGTCTAAACCACAGAGCCTAGGACTTGCCGATCAGAAGGTTGGCGGTTCGAATCCCGTTGCTCAGTCCCAGCTCCTGCCCACCTAGCAGTTCGAAAGCACGTCAAAGTGCAAGTAGATAAATACTGTAGGTACCATTCCGGCGGGAAGGTAAACGGCGTTTCCGTGCGCTGCTCTGGTTCGCCATGCTTAGTCATGCTGGCCACATGACCCGGAAGCTGTATGCCGGCTCCCTCGGCCAGTAAAGTGAGATGTTCGCTGCAACCCCAGAGACGGTCACGACTGGACTTAACAGTCATGGGTCCCTTTACCTTTTACTTTTGTTACGTTGCAATTCTGCAATTTTTTTCATGCTGTAAGCTGCGTTGAGCATGGTTTGAACTATGGAAAGGAGGCATACAAATAACATGTATGTAAGATAGGAAGAAGGTAGGGAGCTCCTTATATTGAGCCAAGCCATTGATCCATCTAGCTTGGGATTGCCTGCACAGGCTGGCAGCAGCTCCCCAGGGTTTCAAACAGAGGACATTTCCACTCCTGACTGAAGATGCTGGGGACTGAACCTGGGACCTCTGATGTTGTCTCACTGAGCTGTGTCCGTTCCATCGTGAGGCTCCGTGCCATCGCTCTGATTGGGAAAGGGAAAGCGGCCGAGCAGCTGGATGCTAAGAAGCTGAGCAGGGAAAGGTCCCAGGCAGGCAGAGAGCCAAAGGAGGAACCTGAGAGGGCGCGTGAAGGAAACACAGAACTAAGAAAACAAGAGGCCTAAAAGAAGGGGCTGATGGGAAAGCCTCTGCAGAGCAGCCTGGGCAGGGACCAAGTGGGCTGGAGAAGCTCGGAGGGCTGGATATTGTGTTTGAAAAGAGCCAAGGTGAACAAGCAATGGCAGTGGGGAAGGCTAAAATCCTCTGCTCACTTACATGGGAGCATGTACCATTGAATTTAATGGGGCTTCTGAGTAGCCATGCACTCTTATGGGTGGAATTTAACTGGCCAAATATTTGGTTGCATGTTGTTGTTTTTAAAGTCTTTTCCAAATGCGAAGATGCTATGTTTTTCTTGTATTTACTTCTAGATAATTTTATTTATGTCATTGCTATTTATTTAGATATTTATATTCTACCTTCAACAAATTGTCAGGGACATATTGTCGAAAATAAATACGGCTTATATAAACTTTTTTTGTAACCATGCATTAGCACACTTTTTATATACGTATCTTCCCTGGTCGCCCCCCCCCCCCTTTTCTAAAAAAGAAAATAAAGAAAAAAGCTGCCATGCTGTATGAAATGGATCACAAATGATAGCTAGCAACACTAATATTTACTTATTTGCTAATTATTTATCAAGATTTCTGCGCTGTTTATGATCTGACTCCAGAGAGGAAGTGGTGGCTGCCAAAAAAATTCAAAGGAAATCAAAATTAATCCCTTCTGGTCCTGCAGATGGCAGAGTACAATGTGAAGTTAACTTTCTGTGTTAGCAAACAAAAAAGTAGAGGTTGTAATAACCCCAATCATTTATAAAACATTAATGAGAGAATTTCCTACTTTCATTTTCAATAAAAGTGAAGTTTCTGGCCCTCGTGGTGAAATATAACTTGAAATATAACGAAAATAAGCTCAGAAGAAAATATGTGGCCCTACAAGTGCTGACAATTACAAATCTGTTTAGTCACTAGCCATAATGTTTAAAGTGCATGGATTTTTTGCTTTTTTGTTTAGCCTTGTGTACATCATGCAAAAACAATGTGAAAATACACCTTGGGCAAGTAGGGCCAACTGACTCTACCTGCCATATGCATGTACATCAAAAGATACAATTTTAGTTGCCATATAACAGCAATGTGCACTCATCAGAACTGTACCTTGTAAAAAACATCCATAAACTATGTCTTCCAGATTAACATGGTCATCTGTATCATCACTGTTGTTATCAATAAGTTGTCATGACTGAGGAGGACAAAGAAGAATGGTCAATATAAAAACCCACAATAACAAAACTATGCATTGTGAGTTTAATGTAGCTAACTAACTGAGCACAATATAAATAAGAGACTTCCAGGTATCTTTCCTGCTGATATAGAGAAGGGAGAGGAAAGGCCAGCACAGAGGTATTCACAACTTGGAAAGCATCTGATGAACAAACACATAAGATCGCTTTCATTAACACCAAAACTTCTGGCCTAGAAAGGACGGTCAGCACCCTGTGAACTTTCCAACAGCAACAGCAACTAGCCCATCATATGGGACAGAAATAATTATTGTCTCCTAATTTGGATAATTCCTGGTTGTAGAACACAGCGGGCATATTATGAGAGCCAGTGTAGTACCACTGTCTACATCTGGCATGGAGAACCTATGGCCCTCCAAAGGTGGTTAGACTCCAGCCCCAGCAAGCATGGCCAGTGGTCAGAGAGGGTGAGAGTTGTAGCCCAATGACCTCTGGAGGTCTGAAGTTTCCTCCATTGCTGTTCTGCATGTCGTGGTTTTGGAACCCTGGTCTGTTACTGAGCAGTTTCCTGATGTCTCAGAGACCTTGTCCGTTTTATCACTGGACACACTGGTGAGAGTCCGCTGTATAAGATGGTGCATCATAGTTCACTTTATTTATTTAAAATCATTTGTGCCCTGTTCTTCCTCCATAAGGAGATCAGAGCAACGTGAAATAAAGTGAAGAGTAAAGCAGCATAAAACAGCAGACAAAACTTGCATCAGCCAAAATATTGAGGAGCACTCAAAAATGTTAACTGTCTTCCTAAATGCAGACATTGGAGGAGCCATGAAGGGCTGGCTTCTGATCCCAGTGATCATAAGCAGCAAGGGCCTGGTGGTGGTGATGATGATGATGATGATAAACCTTTTACTAGACAGCGCAGGAATTTTAGACACACATCCCAAATATTTGAAACAAATATGAAAATTTCAAATAAGAAAGACCCCAACTCTAAAATAACATGGTGCACACTTTTTTACGTATGTCCCATTGATAGCAGCAAGTAGGATTGCCAATTACTGCCAGGATCTATAGGCTATTAACATATCTGTCTGTTGTCTATATAATACCAACTTTGCACTCAGAGACAACACAGTGTTTACAATTTAACAGTCTAAGAGAGGAGCAGGTAGTGGTGGCGGCTGAACCATTTTTAGCCTAGGGGCCACATTACCTTGAGGACAAACTTCTGGAGCCCGAGCCAAAGGCAAAAGTGGCTATACAGTGGTACCTCGCAAGACGAATGCCTCGCAAGACGAAAAACGCGCAAGACGAAAGAGTTTTCCGTTTTTTGAGTCGTTCCGCAAGACGAATTTCCCTATGGGCTTGCTTCGCAAGACGAAATGTCTTGCGAGTTCTTGCGAGTTTGTTTCCTTTTTCTTAAAGCCGCTAAGCCGTTAAGCCGCTAAGCTGTTAATAGCCGCTAAGCCGCTATACCGCTAATAGCCGCTAATAGCCGTGCTTCGCAAGACGAAAAAACCGCAAGACAAAGAGACTCGTGGAACGGATTAATTTCATCTTGCGAGGCACCACTGTAGCTAGAGGCAAAAGTAGGCAGAGCAACAGATGCGACTTTTACTACCTTAGTGGAAGAGGCTGCCTTGCAGCCATGCCGAAGTAAGAGATTTGTTTCTGCACACAACTACCTGCACCTTCCATCTGACAAGCAGGAGACGTTACTGCAGGCCAGGGACCAATGATACTGGTCTTCAGCTGCTGGGACCACTATTGCTGACTTATGCTGGGTCAGAACAGCAGCATCCTTATGTTGTTGTTATTATTTTGAAGTGGGTCCCTAAGTGCTGTTCTTTTCGTTGGGGTTTATTCTCTCGTAAGCATGTTCAGAACTGCAGCCTTAAGCTGCTTTAAAGAATGCTGAGCACTATTAGGTGTCAATAATTCATCAGCGCTGCTAACATCTGAATGTGCCTTGTTTCAGCAGGCAGGGAGTTGTGCTGAAAACATTATATTAACTTGCCTTTTAGTTCACCGGTGTCACTTGAGAGGCCTAGTCATTGTGTGATTGCTGATTGCACTTCTGGTGCGCAGCTTGCGGCTTTTTAATTCAAAGCCTGTAGCATATTGACATAGAACTGGTGCAGAGTGGTAATTAATCATTAATATATTCCTTGTATGAATACCACACATTATGCCTGGTTCTTTAATCTGTGCCAGTTAAAAACACACATTTAATCTTTGTACATTGCAATCTGCATAGCCAAACAATGCTGGTGCAAGGATGGCGAGCCCAACATGAAGGCCCATTTCTGTTCATTAAATACACTAATCCACACAGCTGGGCACTTTATTCTTCGACAGACAGATGAGTCACTCAGACATGCTGAACAATGTATGCTGCTGCCTCACTTTCAACCTGCAAAATCTGCATCAGGGTGGGGAACCTCTCACACTCTGGATGTGGTTGGGCTGTAACTCCCGGAGTCCAACAACTGGAAAACAGGTTCCCTATCTCTGTTCCCCACAAGTTGCACACATACTAAAGATTTAAAACCTGTGACTCCCCACCCCGCCCAAAGAATAGTTTGTTAATAGTAATAATACAGTGGTACCTCAGGTTAAGTACTTAATTCATTCCAGAGGTCTGTACTTAACCTGAAACTGTTCTTAACCTGAAGCACCACTTTAGCTAATGGGGCCTCCTGCTGCCGCCGCGCCACCCGAGCACAATTTCTGTTCTCATCCTGAAGCAAAGTTTTTAACCTGAAGCACTATTTCTGGGTTAGCAGAGTCTTTAACCTGAAGCGTATGTAACCTGAAGCGTATGTAACCTGAGGTATCACTGTAATAATAATAATAATAATAATAATAATAATAATAATAATAATAAATTATTATTTCTACCCTGCCCATCTCACTGGGTTTCCCCAGCCACTCTGGGTGGCTTTCAACAAGTGTAAATTTGATGGTAGCATTTCTTAGAATGCCTCATGAGTCCTGAACACAAATATGAATGCTAGATGGCTGGAGAGGGTTGCTTTGCTTTGCTTCTGTTGTTGCCTTAATCAGAAGTGGTTTGCAGTATCCAAGGGGGGCAGTTCTGGTGGTGAATCCCTGCAGCAAAATGTCGAGGAATTACCTGTTCCTGTTTGTCTGGTGCCTCTCTCAGATAATGCTGGACTGCAATACCATCAGCTAGCGTGACCTCTGGGTCAGGATTGGAATCTGACAACACCTGGAGGGTCATGGGTTAGCCATCTCTGGTCTAGGGGAATTGTGGGCTCCTTCCTTCTGGCAAAGATGCTGGGGAGGTAGAGCTGCAAAAGCTAGGCTTGTTTTCTGTTTGCAAGAAACCAATGAACAGAGACCTCCAAGCCTCATTAAAGCTACATTATGAGAGGGATATCAGATTTACCTGAAAACTGCAGGTGCCTGAGGCGAGAAGGGAAAAATCTCTTGAGGAATGTGGCACCTGCGTTCTTCCAATATACTTTTCTGAGGTGAATTGGCTTACGTTGCTGCTGTGAAAGAGAGAAAGGAGTGTGTGTGGAAAAAGTGGAGGTTTAATTTAATCCCTTCCTTTTGCCTGAGGATTTGGAAGTTGTTGTAGGATTCCGGATTGATAATTGTGCAACAGATAGAAGGGAAAGACATTTTGGGGCTACAGACAGAGAATGCGTAGGTCTTATGTTGCTTTGTATAGCCCAGGGGTCTGCAACCTGCGGCTCTGGAGCCGCACGTGGCTCTTTTACACCTTTGCCGCGGCTCCGGGGCGGATACTAGCGAGGGGAGGAGGCGCATTGTGCGCCCCGACACTCCCCACTGTGGCGGGCGCTGTACTGGCTGTGATGTCGCATGGGGGCGGTGCGTGCATTAGTCACGCACCGTCCCAACGTCACCTTCCCGCCCGCTGTCAGATCGGAGGGCAGCGGCGCGCATGCTTTAAATGTCGCAATGGTTTTGCGGCTCCCAGTTGTTGTTTTTTCTTCGGAAACAGGTCCAAGTGGCTCTTTTTGTCTTAAAGGTTGCAGACCCCTGGTATAGCCAAACTCTGAGAGGATCAGGAATTCAAGGCCAGGGAGGAAGAGGTGAGGCTTAACTTCACTACTGTAGAAGCGTGTGATCCTGAGCACAGTTACTAGGGGGATAAGTGCCCCAGGAACAGCTTTGACTAGATGGCTAAACCAGGCAAGGGTAGCTGATGGATCCTAAACCCGCTGAGTTAGAGACTTCCCTTGCATGCAAAGACAGGCTCCGGCAGACTGAGTGGGCGAGACCCATAGTAGGTCCAATGGCCAAGAAGGCAGCTTCTGCATGTGCTGTAGAGGGAAATTATGGGGCAGATGGGGCTCATCAACCTGGGAAGGTAGCTCTTCTAGGAGAAGGAAAACTCTGATCCCAAACCTCCACAGCTTTGTGGGATATCATCAGAAGAAAAGGCTAAACAAATCTGGAACGGAATCCCTAAGATGGTTGGATGGCGCCTTGTACGCCTCTTTCTGGCAACCCCTGTAGCTACGCTGGTGCCAAACATATTTCTCTGTTTTCCTTTGGGCCATATCAGCAAGGCTGAGGGGCAGGGGTCTTGTCATCTGGGCAGCCCAGGACCTCAATACACACTGCCCGGGCTTGCTACCCAGAGAGGCACTTCAGTGCTGCTAAAACAGTGGTTTGACTTCACCTCCAGAAGTGCACTCCATTGTCTTGAGGTAGACAGATGCCAACAATTAATCTATTGCAGCAAAAAGGCACGCTAAATGTATTGTGTTGCAAACTTTTGTGGGCTAGTCCATCATATGTATGAAGTGCTATGCTCTATGCATGGGCCTTGAACATGGGTGGGGAATCTCTGGCTTGCCAGGCTGTTTCCTCCAAACCATGCCCACATGCCCTCCACCAGACCTCACTTCCTTGGAAGGATGTCAATATTCAAAGTAAATCATCCCTGCTCCCCCCCCCCCCAGCCCAACAGCCAGGGCTTGTCAGCAGGCAAAAGATAGTCTGACAATTCCATTGGAGGTGAAACATAAGCAAAATAAGCAGTGACCATTCATAATACCAGTAATTGGTGACCACAATATCTTATAATAGCTGAGTAAATGTAAACACTTGTAGTAGGACAGGAAACCATTGTCTGTACACAGGCCCAAAATAATAGCCTATTTAGTTACTAGTTCCATTACAACTATTTCATGCTGGAATCTATTTTGAATTTCCTCTGAATAGCAATTTCCAGGTCAGCAGCAGAGTATGTAGACTGAAATGTTCCTCTACTGGTTTCTGGATGCTGACACCCTTTCTGATATCAGCTCCCTAACCTAACAGGTTTTTGTCTTTACATCTAACCTCGCCTTGTACAGTTTATTTTCTTGTACACATGTGTGTGGAGGAGGAGGATAACACTCCATACATCTGATGAAGTGGACCACAAAAGCTTATGCCATCATTTCTTTTAAGGTGCTGAAAGGCTCCTTTTGCTGATCTCCGCAGTCCTTCTACATCTGAAAAGGGGTTGGAAAGATTGTGGAAGTCCACACATGTATCAACTATGCACAGTGGTGTGTGAAGAGTTCTGGCCTCCTGTGACACATACACCCATCCAATTTTCATCATATGAAATGGTGGAAGTCTTCCCTCTGGTCCATTTTACCCCATGACTTCCATAATCAGAATTGCATGGACTGGCCTTGAGACAGGGTGGCTACTTAACATCCCACCCTCCATATTGGGACACTGATTTTCTTTTTCTTTTTTTATTGCATGCAGACTTAGGTACACATGTATGTACTTATATATGCACATTTAGAAATGACTTTTTTCTAATTAAAATAGAAATGCATCTCCCCATAGTAGGGCAGAATGTGGCCAGGAGACCTGTGTGCCTGCTCAGTTTTGCTCCCAGGTGCTGTTGGACTTGAAGGCCCCACCCTCTCTTTTCTTTCTTAGGGATCTTTTTCTTTAAACCTGGTCTTCAAGCCAGACTTTGCCTGGGTGGGCAGCCTTTCAAAGGGCCATTGTCTGTCAAATAAAGACACACACCCTCTCCACCTTGAGAGTACAGTGGTACCTCGGTTTATGAACTTAATCTGTTCCTGAAGTCCGTTCTTAAACTGAGGAGCGCTTTCCTTAATGAGGCCTCCCGCCGCCGGTGCCCTTCCACCGTTCGGATTCTGTTCTTAGACCAAGGTAAAGTTCGCAAACCGGGACACTACTTCTGGTTCTGCAGAGTTCGTAAACTGAATCGTTCGTAAACAGGACTGTTCTTAAACCGAGGTTACCATTGTACAGTGGTATCTCGAGTTACATACGCTTCAGTTTACAGACTCCGCTAACCCAGTAGTACCTCGGATTAAGAACTTTGCTTCAGGATGAGAACAGAAATCGAGCAGCGGCAGTGGGAGGCCCCATTAGCTAAAATGGTGCTTCAGGTTAAGAACAGACCTCCAGAACGAATTAAGTTCTTAACCAGAGGTACCACTGTATATGAAAGCACCTCAGGAACTTCTTCAAGTGAAGCTGGTGTGCACATACTCTGGAGTCATTAATCCAGAGCAACAACAAAAAAAATCGCCTCTCTATACACTTGGCCCCGGGGGAATTGCGCAGATTTTCCGAGTGTCAAGACCCAACGAGGGTCTGGCCTTATACAGCCTCTGGGGTGATTTGTTTTTGTAGCCGGGAGTGAGGAGGGAAGCCAGAGGCGAGGCCTGCTGTGCCAATAATGTCCTGTGCCAGCCGTTTGCCTGCGGGGACTTTGGGCGGCAACCGCGTCCCAGGGGACCATCCCTGCTGTTTTCCTAGCGCGGAGGCGCAGGAACTGCGTGCTGAGGAGGAAAGTGGAGAGGAGAGAGCAGGAACTTCGCTCTTCCTTCGCTGTGTGGTGGTGCCTAGCCAAGCTCGGGTTGGGAGGGGAGAGAGTCCTATTGGTTAGTTTAATTCCGGGGAGTTTGCACAAGCCGCGCCTGGGCTGTTTCGGCCTGGAAACAGATTGACTAGAGACCATGCGTGGTGTGCAGCAAACAATGGGAGGGTGTGTGCTTGCGGCTTTGCTTTATTATTATTACTATTATTATTATTATTTTAAAAAAATCGAGCACTCCCCCTTCCCGCATCCCAGGAAGGCCAGCGGCTTGAGGAACTCAGGCATTGTGCTGGCAGAAGGGAGCATAACCGTCCTCTCTGCTCTTTCCCAAAAGCAGCATCAAGGGAACACAGCGCCCAGCTGGCAGCCAGACATGGGTGCAGCTGGCACCACCGCGATTGCCTGAGGCGGTGGGACACTGTAATAGAGTCCTTTTAAAAAAAAGTGCATTGGAGCGAAGGGAGGGGGTGTTCTTCAATTTTCCTCACTGAAAATAAATAAACCAATTTTCTAGCGTCGTAGGTGTCTCAGCACAACCAGCGCCAGCATTTCCAACGATTGTGTGGACAGCCTCCAGAAGCGCGCGCTTCGCTTCCGTTTGAAAAAAAGGGATAATATTAGGCGCTGCGATGCCGCCAGAGCTGGTTCTGGAGAGCGAGGGCTTATTCCAGGATACGATTTCCTAGGAAGATGTCTGCATTCAAAATAAATGGTCCCTGTTTCAACCCTGCAACGCCAGGCGCGCCCTCCGCCGAAAAGCAGCCCCAAAGGAACAGTTCTAGAAAGTAAAAGCACGCGCGGCATGTGGGAAGCAAGCCTGGGAAGGGAGAGAGCAGCTTGTACGGGAGGAAAGACAGGTTTTCTTCTTCGCACCTCGATTTGTCCTGGAAAGCCCAAATGCCTGGGCTCTTTTCCTCCTTGGCGCCTCAGGTTGCTGGCTGGGCTCGACCGACTCAAACGCCTGCAAGTCGTATGCACACAAGGCAGACTTCCGTGTCACATGCATCGTAGGATCGGGCAGAAAAAAGTTCTGCAATTCCTGAGGCTTGTTTATAAGCGATCATCCGGTCCCTTGACAGCATCCACTGGATCCTGTTTTCTCTCTCGGTGGCTGGAAGGAAAAACCGCCGCTGTAGGGAGGGGACAGGGATCTTTCGCCCTCCCGCCCCGCTTCGTTTTCCCGGCCAACTTTCTCCCTCTCTTCACTTTTCCTGTGTGTGTGTCTATACCGAGGAGGCGGAGGCGGCCAGCGCTTCCCTTCTCCTCCGCCCTCTCCTCCCTTGTGTCTGGGGCTTTGGATAGGAGGAAGAGGAAGATGACGAGCCAGTGCAATTAGCCTAACAAGGGGCGGGTGGCGGCGGCGGCAGCAGCAGGAGGCGCGGCGGCGGCGGCTTTTTCCTGGGCCACTGACACATCTTCCTCTTCTCCTCGCCGGGGCGATGAAGGGGGACTTTTCGGAGTTAGGCTGGAAAAGTCCGGCGGGATCTTCTCCTCCCGCCTTCCTCGCAGCTCCTTGAAAAGTGGGAGGAATCCCTTTCCTCCCTCCCTCTCCAAAGACCCCACCGTGGAGACGGGGCTTGGCTGGGATCTGTGTACACATTCCTCTTTTTTTGTTGCCGTTCCCCCACCAAGAGGCGGATATATCTATACTTCTATATGGTTGGTGGTGTTTTTTTTGTTTTTTGTTTTGCTCGTCTTAAAAGGGAGAGGCTTTGCTCTCTTCGGTGCATGTGGAAACTGTTCCCCGCTCTTCTTTTCTCCGCGCTCCCCATAGATATTTTTTAAATTTTATTTTGATGCGTCGTCCCCCCTCCAATGTGGACTCCGGCGGATCTGTGTTTCCTTTGTAATTGGGAAATGAAATAATGGCGACCCGTCGGGCAGCGGGGCCACCCGGGGGAGATGGAGACACCCAGCCGCCCGAAGTCGCCAGGAGCAGCAGCCAGGTAGGCAGGGGGCGAAGAAGGAGAAGCCGAGGAGGGGAAGCAAGGGCGGGTCCCGAGTGCGGCCCGAGCGGCGTTGGTTGGGTCGGGGGGCGGCGGAGGGAGAGGCGAGAGGGGGCGAGCGAGCGAGCGAGCGCTGCTCCCGTGTTTATGAGCTGGAGCAGCCAGCCAGGGGCGGTAGCCGCCGCGCGCGGGGAATGGCTTGGATTGGAGCGGCTTTAATGGCCGCCCCATCCCTGTTGCCTGCCTGCCTCCCTCTTCCCTTCCTGCCCGCCCGTCCCGGAGTTGCCGGGAGTTGGACGCTAGGAGTTGGCGGCCGCCCCCGACCCTCGAGCGAGGGAAGGGGGAGGATAACAGGGAAGGGGGCGGGAAAAAGAGAAAGTTTGGCGCTGCCGCCTCTCCCCCCTTCCCTCACAATGTTTAGGGTGGGATTTGTTCCCGCGTCTTCCATCGCCCCCAACCTGGCCGTGGTGTGAAGAGAAAGAAGCCCTCTTTTCTTCCTTTCTCTCTCCCCCCCCCCACAGCCCGTCCCCATTTACGACTTTGGGGAGTCTCCCTCGCCGCACCTCCTCACTGAAAAGACTCTTGTTTTCCATAGAGAGCCAATTGCTCGAGATCTTTGCTGTCTTTTGAAAAATCCCTTTGGAAACAACAGCCCTTAATCTTTCCCTACTTCTCTCCCCCCCTTCCCTTTGTCCCATTGATCTGAGGGGGGGGGGGTGAGGGCGGCGCAGCCTTCGTGTGTATGCATATCTGTGTGTGTGTGTATTTTAAGACCCTGAATGACACTCTTCCATTTCCCCCTCCTGGTGTGTGTGTACATATTTCGCTTTTACAGGCCAGCTCCAGCAGATTCCAGTGTGTAGGGGCTTTATAGACAGTGTTCCTCTTCTCTCTGCTCCCCTGTCCAGAGTTGTTCCTGGGATATTCCTATGTGCATCTTTAATTTGGAAAGTTGTATATTTTTAATGCCTTAACGGTGGCACTGCACGTTCGAGACTAATAGCGTGTCCTTAGAAAGGCCCCTGTTTCAACCCTTCATCCCAGGCTCCATATTAATAGTACTAATAGCATTAAATCTCCGCCAGTGCTGTGTTTGTTCTGCACTACACATCAAAGGTGACTCCTCTTATTCAAATTTTTATGAGGGTTTCCGATGGACTGAGGCATGCTGGAGTATCGTGCTGTGTCTGTGTTTATATGGAGCATATGGTATGTGAAAGTTTCATGCCCCATGCGTGTAAGTCCTTGTGAGGTGGAAGTGCCCTCTGTGTCATTTTCTTATGCTATATATACCCTTGCTTAATATATAAGTGAATTGTAGCTGCATTGCTGTCAATACCCTTTTTGAGAAATGGAATTTGACACTTTTTAAAAATAGTGTTTATTTAAGAGGGGAGCCTTTAATCTACTGTTCTGTCCTTGGCTTACCCGAGTGCTTTGATATAACAGTGCCACGTGGTATTGTAAGATCAATCCTCTGTTAAGTGTGCCTTCTAATATATCTGTACAGTTGGATAAGTTCTGAGTAGAAAAACTTGGTGGAGAACAGGTTATTGTTTGTGGCTTAGCATTCAGTGATGTTTGCAAATGATAGCAAGAGATAGATTCTACCCCTCTCCCCTAATCGTGTGTGTGTGTGTGTGTGTGTGTGTGTGTGTGTGTGAGAGGGAGAGAACATTAAAGCAGAGCAGTGAATGAAGAGAAACAGCTACGATTGATAATTATTTCTCAGTAGTTTGTGCACTGTATAGAAAATGTGGGAGCCTGGGCTCTTTGAGACCATTCCTATAATCTGCCTATCATTAGCATGGTAAACCATAATGAATCCCTTTGAGTTGAGGCATATAAAATAGGTAAGATGATACCTTTTCATTGAACCAGCTCCTGTTTATGAGTGTATACAAGCGGTACAGTTCATAGAGACACTTTAGGTTGTTGAGAGCAGTATGGCTGTCTTTCCACCTTGGCAGAGTTTTTATATCCTAAATAAAGATTGCATTTCATTAACAAAAACAGCATTTCCTGTTCTGTGTACCTCATTCTATGGCACCAATAGAGCAGTACACCTTTCTGCCAAACTCAGTTGGAGCTGGACCCTCACAGTGGAGCTGGCTGTTTAGTTGGTTCTTCTAAATGAGCAATTCCAAGGTGGACTTACTGGACCTTTTATTTTCATTTTGGGGGGGGGGATATCAGTTTTAATGCAGCTTTCTTTAGCAGTACCTCAGTTTAAAACTGGAATCGCTTACTGTAGGGTAGGTTTAACCGGAGAACACCGGGAATGGTGTATAGTTTTCAACAGATATGGACACTTCTTTCAGTGTTTTTATGGTCAAGTTGAACATGGTGTTTGAATTGATCTTTGAGGTCATATTTTATGGCATAAGTGACAGTTTTTGGAACACAGTTTGGATGAATGAACCTTAGCACCTCTGTACGCTGAATAGTCACGACATTTACAGAGTAGGCATACAATATACTTCTGTCAAATGACAACTCTACTTGAATATTTTCTTATTTAAGTAAAATTTAATGATGCAGAGCAGGCATCATGCTTTCTGGTGGCCAGACATAGGCTTGCACACTACTCCTTCCCTTCCCCTTTCTCTTTGGGGTTAATGCTAACTATGGTTAAGCATTGTGTCTGAACCTCCATAAATCTGGTTACTGTTAACCATAGTTTGAAACTAGCTTCTAATTCTTGTTTCAGTCCCTTAATTTAGAGGTCAACTGCTTTTGCTGGTTCTGTCATGTAATAACTGAACCACTGGTAATACTAACCGAAATAGGAAGAGTGGAAAATTTCTGGCGAAGGATGCCTGTGAGCCAAAGGGGGGGTGCTCTTGATTGCCCCGCCATGATTTGGTGATTAGGCATCATGATGCGTGAACTAGTCCAGTGCTGACTGTCGAGTTGCAGCTCGGCATCCAGAGAAAAATCAGTCTCACACCAAGATAGGTTCCGAATTATGGCTGCTCCTAGGGAAACATGGCAGCCCCTAGGGCTAATGCAGCACAGCTTTTATTGTGTGAAAATCAGAAAGATACAAGCCAAGTAAGGATACAAAAAATACAAGTCAAGCAATTTGTTCTAGCCAGCAGATAAAGACCTTGGTACTAAACCATGCGAGCGATCAGACCATACTACGTTAGCCAATCATATGGGACAGCACGAGCTGTTCACGCGCTATTCATGCTCCAAGGATGCTTCTAGCTATGAGATCACCCTGTAACAATAAGAACTTTGCTCATGCTCTCATGTACAAGCAATCATTTTCCCACATGTCCTCTTTTCTTGTTTATATTATTTAGAGGAAAAGAGGGACCATTAGTCCAAATCGTACACTTCATTGCCTAAGCGTCTACACTTTGCAACATAAATTCCTCTTGTAACCCCTGTGGTGGGCCGTGGTCGGTACCACCATGCAGTGCATTGGGAAATCAAAGAGGGTATGCATTGAATGCAACAACATACCATAATAAAACCAACAATACATGCAATTACAATCAATAATACTTTTCTTAACCATACTCCATTGGGTAACCAAGAAGACAACCACTCCCATGGATCAAAACCTTCAGGTGGATTCAAAGGATTATGGGCTATCATTTGTTCCATATGATCAATAGTAGCAGAGATATTGGTTGATTGATCAGTTATATACATGCAGCAATGAGAATAAATTAAGGCACAAATTCCACCTTTAGAAGCAAGGATCACATCTAAAGCATAATGATGTTGAAGAACTACATTTCTTATTTCTGATATTTCTTTGTTAATCATTTTTAAAGCCAAAATGGTGTCGTGTAGGTTGTGACATTATTAACTAAAACTTTTGGCCTATCACTCATAGTGGTAACATTAAAAAAATTAAAAAACAAAAAAAAATCCATCAAAATACTCATAGGTCCAATTACAATATGGATAATAACAAAAAAAATTATTGCTATTATGTTTAAAACGAAAACAATAAGACACTATTTCTGCAAGCAACAAAACACAGGTGATAAACTTATACGATTGTCCTTCATATTATTGCTAATCTTATATGAAGCATTTACTAGAATGCTAGAATACCACCACCAAAAAAAACCTCAAAGCTTCAAGAAGCTTTTAAAAATCATTTTTCTCAGCAGCTAAATGGCACTAGCCAAGCATATTTCGCTTCAAGCATATTCCACTTGCTGTAACTAAAAAAATTGCAACAAGGTCGAGAACAGAGCCCATTGTATTCGCGGGCCGTGCTAAAGAACCATATTGCAACCTTCTTTCTGTCCGGGAACCATGCCAAAGCACAAAAATGAAACAACTGGAACACACTAAAATCCTTCACCCCCTCCCTTGCCAAGAGTCCACAATAGTTCCAAGACAGCCCTCTGTACATGCTCAGGGGAACACATCATAAGGCAGGACTCCTGAGGGAGGAGAAAAAAAGATCTGGGGGGTAAAATCCAAGCGATGCCAATAAGGATGAGAATGGTAAATTAGTCCAATGGCCACTTCCAAGCAACCTGTGTGATATTTCATGGCTTGATTATTGGCATGTAAAAACCACAATCCAGGAGAAGTCACACAACTATTTCTGCAGATACAGGAGCCCATTTGCTGTAAATAAGTCTGATGTATTGCTCCTTGTACTGCTGAGTCAAAAGTCCAAGCCCAATGAAGCGTGATGATACAGATGGGATGGTTGCTATTAGGAGGCAGCAAAACTGTAATGATGTTTGGTGGTTGAAGTGGCTTCCCAGGGAAAAGGGGGGCCAATGCAGTAGGGATGAAGATGGCCTTTCAGCGTGCCAGGAAACACTGGAACAGCTGTGGAAGAGCCTCTTCCATTGCAGAGGTGATTGTGATCTTGTCCGCTGGATTCTTGTGTCCTTTAAGGGCAGAAAATAGTGGAGACAAAGTGGAAGTGGGCAGGTCCAAATAACTCTTTATCCAATTCAGCTGTCCAAGAGTTTGTTGTAAATCCACCAGTTTAAGATCAGGAAACTGTAGTTGAGGCGTGACTGGAATGGCTGCAGATGCTGGCAGCTTGTGTCCCAGGCACGTAATAGGTAAGGTCCGCTGGATTTTCTCCTTAGCCACTGTCAATCCAACAGGTTGTAGCCTTTGCAGGATTTTGGGACACGGCGGAGGACAAGGCTGTGGCTAGCAGGCCGTGGCTAGCAGTGCCCACTGACTGGCAGGCTGTAAGCATATCAGCAATGGCTATATTTGATGTTGCCATTAGAGGGCGCAGCACTTGCTTACAGTCCTCATGTGCATGAACAATCAGTTCTTGTGCTGCCAGGTCCTGAACTTGCCGCTTGAAGGTATTATACAAGCGATCAACAAATTGTCCATAGGGCTTTGCAGGGCCCTGTCTGATGCTTCTCCATCGGCCATCTCGCTCATTCCTGTCATCAGGGACAGAGGCCAGAGTCTCTTGGGCAGAGGCTGAGGTGGCTGCCCAATACCGAGGGTCGAGAGTTGGCTGTTGGGCAATGGTAAGAAAATTGCCTCCTCCCGTTAACCCATCGAGGACATCAGCTTGGGTTAACATGACGGGGGCTGGGGGTGGGGCGGCACCAGCAGCCAAAGCAGCCAAAGCAGCCTGATGATTAGCCAATGCAACATTATTAAGATTATTCCGAATCCCATCAACACGACGTTGGCAGGCCCAGTGCCAAGCTTGTATAAACAAAATCATTTGATGAGGCTGCATTACAGTGCGGGCCAACAGCTTAACATCCTCTGGTATCAAATTTTGTTGAAAAATAGTGCCAAACAAGCCCAGGGTGTAAGGAGATTGTAAACCATTGTCCTTGACAGAGGAATGCAGTTCCTTTATGAATCTCAAATCAAACTGTTCGTGCCGGGCTGGGCCTCCCCCTGGCGCGGCAGTAGCAATCACAGGGAAGAGATTAGGAGTTGTACAGTCAAAACCCAACAATGGGGCAGCGGCACGGAGAGATTCTTGGAGAGGCGTAGTAGGAGCGGTGCCAAATGCCTTGGGCGGAGGAGGTGGAAGAGCAGGGGGTGCTGCAGAATTTGAAGAATGCAGGGGAGTGACAGGAGGAGGCGGCGGTTTAGGAGGTAGGTTTGAGGCAGGCAAAGCGGGAACCGGGGGGGCGTTTGAAGAAGCTGTTGCAGCAGCCAGAAGAATGTTTGAAGGAGTTAAGCACGACATAGCTTTGTAGACGTTACTCCAGGCATGCAAAACCTTTACATCAATCTGCGGATGATTTTGAAAGAAGTGTCCAATTTTTTTCCAATCGTCTAACTCCCAGTTTCCGTCCTGGGGGAACCACGGACAGTGAGTGTCCAGGGCTTTTATAAGGGACTTAAGGTCAGCTTTCCGAACAGCAAGGTTGTTACTGGCCAAAAGGAATTTAAGGTCTTTAAAAAATTTTTTCTGTGGTGCAGAGAGAGATTTCCCCATGATTGCAAGAGTTGCAAAAAGAGCAGGGAGCACTTACCGAGGGATCCGTAGGAGGATGAGAGAGAGGCGCCTTTTGCCCTGTCCGGGCGGAGATAAGTGCTGATAAGACCGTAACGTAGTCCAGAATCACATTCACACGGGAGCTCTCACCGGGGATCCACTACGTGGATGAACGACGCGTCTGCAGCCCTTGCGGGGCGAGGTGAGAGCTGAACGTTGTACACACGGGAGCACTCACCAGGGATCCACTACGTGGATGAACGACGTGTTGGTGAGTGCTGAATAATGAAAAACAGGCAGTCACACGGGAGCACTCACCAGGGATCCACTACGTGGATGAACGACGTGTAGGTGAGTGCTGAATAATGAAAAACAACGTGAAGTCCGAAGGCAGTCACACGGGGCACCAATTGTCGAGTTACAGCTCGGCATCCAGAGAAAAATCAGTCTCACACCAAGATTAGGTTCCGAATTATGGCTGCTCCTAGGGAAACATGGCAGCCCCTAGGGCTAATGCAGCACAGCTTTTATTGTGTGAAAATCAGAAAGATACAAGCCAAGTAAGGATACAAAAAATACAAGTCAAGCAATTTGTTCTAGCCAGCAGATAAAGACCTTGGTACTAAACCATGCGAGCGATCAGACCATACTACGTTAGCCAATCATATGGGACAGCACGAGCTGTTCACGCGCTATTCATGCTCCAAGGATGCTTCTAGCTATGAGATCACCCTGTAACAATAAGAACTTTGCTCATGCTCTCATGTACAAGCAATCATTTTCCCACAGCTGACAATAATACATTTTGGCAAATACTATAGTTTGCTGCTGTTGCATCTCAGAGTTTCTTGTTAAATATGAGAACAGAAGACAGGTATATTGTGTACATCTGCTTTTCACTATACTGTATGCCACTTTTGAGTTTATATGCACTTGTCCATGTTCCTCTCTGCGCAGGGCAAGGGATCTCCTCTTCATCTTGTTTCATCCCACAGTGAGTGGGAGAAAGGAAAAGGGACCAAGTCTGAGGCCTTCTGAAATTTCTTCTAACAAATTTCCCAGGAACAGTGAACCAGACAGACTTAAAAGTGGGAGTCTGAATACACTGTCCTTCTTTGCAGGGCATGCTAAGCCAAACCAATTTAAGCAAGACCATGCAAACATGCAGACTCCTAGAGAGGAGCTTGCAGCCACTTCCACCATCCCCATTCTTTTTAGCCGTTGTGCTGTGCCAAGCCACAATTTGCTTTGAGTGTGTGTTGTCCAAACTGGGACACATGATTAAACTCACCCCTCAGTAAGCACAAGCTGTAGCTAAGGACTTAGTTTTGCATGCACAGTGTCCACAAGGGCCAAGAAGGAGCAGAGTGGCTACAAGCTCCTCTGAGAGGCCATACATTGTGTGGTCTCACTAAGGCAAGGTTTGGCTTAGGGTGTAGTGCAAACCAGCTCACTCTTTCCTCATGGGTGCCTTTCACATGTTCCTACTTCACAGATAGGAGCATGGCTTTGTCTGGCATGGTGTGAGTGTTTTTTTCTGGAAAGCTGAGGAGAATTCTGGGATATCCTCACATTTTATCATTGGATGTTACATTTGTATGTGTATGAATCAGATGTGAAAACAATCTAGAGCAACTTCAGAACAATCCCACGTACTGTGCAATGTTTTGGCGTTATATAATGCAATTCCATTCACAATGTGGTAATCTCTAACATACTATGGAGCAACAGATGGAGTTTCATTTATGAATATAATTAGCCATGCAGTCGAAAGTATATGGATAACTACTATAATGTATGTGTTATACTTGTCTTTAAACTCAGTTTCATGGCTTTATTGCTGGTGATGTGATGACAGGAGACATTAATAGTCTTTAAAAATGGATGCTGTGACTCATTCAAACTCAGGAGGTGTTTACATTAAATTCTTAATTACAGGAGGACTAATTAGTACTGAAACTATTCATATACCAACTTCAGAACCATTTCATTTCTGTGCGGCTCACTATTCATGCAGACCTAATTGGTCTTGGTTTTCCATCCCCTCCCATCCCAAACACTACTGAGTGATGGAGAGTTAATCCATATCTCTTCCTCCACAATACAGCTGAGATAAAATTCTAGCCATATACCTGCACCTTGGCTGGTGGAATTGATTAGTTCTCTTACTGCTGGGCTTTTTGGGGGGGGGGCGGGGAGGAGGACTCCCTTGGGAACTGCTGTTGGATAGTGTAGAATGTTTTTGCAAATGTTGACTGATTCACATGGCTACTTTTGCGGCGGTGGTGGTGTGGTGCTAACACATCATGTGATAAAAATCACAAGTTGTCTGGACCTTAGGAATGCACGTTGTTGGTTTTTAAATGCACATCCTCTGAAACTAGGAGATTGCAAATACAAATTGATTCTTTGCAGGTTTATTCAGAAGCAAGTCCCATTGACTTCAGTGGGATGTATTCATGAGTTAATGCATGTAGGACTGCAAACTTTCATACAGGGCTAGTGTCTTTGTTTGAATGCACACTCTGTAACATTTTTCAGAAAATAATGATAGGCAAGTCTTGTTTTCTGTTTAGCTGCCTGCATAAATGAAATAATGTGTTGTCTGAAGAATGGGATGAAGATGGGTTGGAACTCAACAACAGAAGTTTCCAGTCATTGTCTGAAACTTCCTGTAACATGTTGGTAATTAGTTGCTCCTGGGGGCGATCATCTATAATGGTAGATTGTGTGGCTGTAACGGTATTGAGTTCAGCTGCATTTCAGACATTGTGGTCCAACTTGGACAGTTGTGTTGGATCACTCATGTGCTTCCTCCTCTTCTCCTTTGGCTGCAAAGAGCAGATCAGAAGCACCCACTTCTAAACTAGTCCGTTTCTCTGGGTTCATGTGTAACAAGGTGCTCTAGGACACGGGTGACATTGTGATCTAAACCACAGAGCTATTCGGGCTTGCCGGTCAGAAGGTTGGCAGTTCGAATCCACACAACAGAGTGAGCTCCTGTTGCTCTGTCCCAGCTCCTGCCAACCTAGCAGTTTGAAAGCACACCAGTGCAAGTAGATATATAGGTACTGCTGTGGCGGGAAGGTAAACGGCGTTCCTGTGCGCTCTGGTTTCTGTCACGGTGTTCCTTTGTGCCAGAAGCGGTTAAGTCCTGCTGGCCACATGACCCGGAAAACTCCCTGTGGACAAACTCTGGCTCCCTTGGCCTGAAAGTGAAATGAGCACCGCAACCCCATATTCGCCTTTGACTGGACTTAACCGTCCAGGGTTCCTTTACCTTTTTACCTTCTAGTTAGTTTAGAAGTGGAAGCAAAAGTTTTCAGACTCCTTGAGGCCACCACAGAGGAGGAAGAGGAAAAGGAGGTGGTAGGAAGATGAAAGCTTGATCTTTGGATATGCTATGCTAAATATTAGTTCAGTGTTAGATTCAAAAAGGCCTATTCTTGTGATAAATGGCTCTTTCTTGGTTTCATTTTCCTAGTTGCAAAATTAGACTGTGTACTTTGTACATATTCAGTAATATGCTACTACTGTAGGATCTTACATTAAAATATATAATACTAATACAGTATCTAAAATTATGTAGTATTTATGCATGCAAGCTGTTTACGTAGACAGGTGTGTCCAAGGACTGTCACAATGACTATCAGGAGAAAAGTAGCTTGTCGTGAAAGGGCTTCATAGCACTTATGTGACACTGAAATAGCACCTTGGCAATGGGGGAAGGACCACTGAGCTTTCTGTATGTTTACCTCTCGTCAATCTTCCCCTCAGACTCGACACTAATCTAGTAAATGGAATTGCTATGTCACTTCAGGTCAGCCTGCTGCATGGGGGACCCTTAGTGCTCATTTTGGACACTGACAAGGATTTCCTTTGAGAATGGAGAATCTGTGTTGCCAGCTAAGTCTTCATTTGCATTTAAAGACTATACTGCTGTGATATTAGTGAGTTTCAATGTGCATTTATTTGTATATTTCTGTATAGCAACTGTGTGGAAATTAAATGGTGCTTTGGCAAAAGATGCCAGTTTTAAAAACTGCTAGCATTACTTTCTCAAAAAAAAAAAGTGACAATTGCCATCTTTTATCAGTTTCTTTTTTAAAATAAATATCATTTTATTTACAAAGAATAATATAGAAAAATGCAAGTATAAATTGCCCCATCCTATAAAAAACCCCCAAGAGTAAACAAAATACTTAAGTAACTAAACCAGTGTTAAAACTTTGATTTTTTTCATGTTTACTTTGTCCTTTCCTATTCAAAAAAAAAAAGATAAATGGATGTTATCACTTGACTAGAATTCCCCTCCGGAATATGTTTGCATGCAGTTTGGATTATTCATAAACTTTGTGTGCCATAATTTTCTCATGCTCTTCTCCAAAGCTGACAATTTATTCTGTGTTTACCTTTTCAATAGTGATATTTTGCACTTAGAAGAAGCTGTAGCAAATTATGTACACAAATGCAGCTACTCTAAAATAACAGTTTTAAATGTTTGTTGCTGTGGAGAGTTTGCTTACTTGGACATTTTCCTAAGTACAGTAGTTACTGAAAGTATAAGCTAGAAATAGAAGAGTATATGCATAACACTCCAAACGATTTATGCTGTATATATCATGGGGACAGGGACCATTTGGTCCTCAGATGTTATCACTCTCCAGCATGCATCAGCCTCAGCCCTTCAAGGTCCATGATTGAGGATAATGGGAAATGTAGTCCAGCAACATTTGTAGGACCACATCCCTGACTTAGAGCACTGTATACAAAATTGACTTCTTTCCTAATGTCAGCAAAGGTCTTGACTTGCTAAGTACACTGAGCAAATACCTCTGGGACTTCATATCAAACCATCAATTTCAGTTGGAATATTTTCTTTTGAGCTGATTTAACCCCAGGCAAGCCAGTGGAACTAAACAGGCGGAAATCCTGGCAGGATTTGAGGTAAAGCAGCAATGCTATCAGGACATTTTAGTGATTATAAGTGGTTTAATACCTTATTCTCTTCCCCACCCCTTATGTTACTCTGTGCTCACTTTGTTTCTTGATCACGCTGGGAAACACTTGATACTAATTAAAACTACAAGCTGTTTTAGACTCTGTGAAACAGAGCAACATAAAAAAAAACAATTATGCATTGGCCAGTGACCTTCATCTATCATGAAAATTGCTAGCAATTTTGTACATTCAACAAAAGCCTTGTATACTTCTGTTCTAAGCGCAATTACATCTTGAGCACTTCAGGGATAGAACCATCTCTCAACTCTTGCAGAAATGTTTCTCTGCTTAAAAACAGTCTACTAAGGAGATTCTCTTACATATTTCAATGGATGAATGGCTATTCTGACTCTAGCTATTGTTAGTGTTGGAACACCCGGAGGTTATCAGAACCACACCCGTATCATATCAGGCTGTGAAGAGGCCCTTTCACCTTCAACATAAAGAGTACTGTGATGACTCAAATGTATTTGCACTAGAATAGATAAAATACAGTACCCACGAGTCAGCAAGAGGCTTACTCAAGATGTGGACTTTCATTCCTTGAGTTGGATCATACGTCTAGGAGCTCCTTAGTATAGTTTAAGGTTACTTTTGCATGCCTTTATTCCAAATGGGCCTAATCATAGGCTCAATCATGGACTCAGTCCTATTTCTTTAATAACTTCCTACCCAATGAATTATGTAGGGGCAATGTTGAACAATTTTGCAATTAAAAACCTCAATAAAGATCCAGTACAGAATAGAATATAACCTTCTAGAGGCCAGGCAGTGTCAGAAGTATTGCACAGACACACCTTGTTAAATGCCATGTCTTAAATTGCTGGTCTTTCACAAGTAGCCTGTGAATGAAATGGCAGAATTAGCCCCAACAGCTACTGGATAGATAGGAGATTTAAACTTTCCAGAGTGACTGTGTCCCTTTTCCTTGACTGCTGTAGGCAGTGGTGGAACTTCCTTGCTCACACCAGTGACTTCAGTTGTGTGGAGGAATCATTCTGTTATTATAGTCATTCTTTTCTCCCTGCTAGGGAACATTCATTTTGCAGTAGATGCAAGAGGCAAATCCAGTACTGCGGTGAGTAAACCACTTTGGACAATAAGTCCTGCACAGTATCTGAATCTTGCTAGCTGTCCCAAGTTTACATCCTTTAATATAATAGTATTGCTTCTTATTTCTTTATTCTGTTTTCCCAGCCACTGTTGCTTGTGACAGTAAATGATATACCAGTTCTAACTACAAGTACTCAAGGAACTATGCCTCTGGAACCTAAACCAAATAATATTTTCATTTGTGGTGTGGGAAAATGATTGCTTGTACATGAGAGCATGAGCAAAGTTCTTATTGTTACAGGGTGATTTCATAGCTAGAAGCATCCTTGGAGCATGAACAGCGCGTGAACAGCTCGTGCTGTCCCATATGATTGGCTAACGTAGCATGGCCTGATCGCTCGTATGGTCTAGTACGAAGGTCTTTATCTGCTGGCTAGAACAAATTGCTTGGCTTGTATTTTTTGTATCTTTCTGATTTCACACATTTCACACAATAAAAGCTGTGCTGCATTAGCCCTGGAGCAGCCATATTTCGGAACCTATCATGGTGTGAGACTGATTTTTCTCTGGATGCCGAGCTGTAACTCGACATTGTGGTTAAAACATTACCTGTGTGATCTTACCGTTAGTTTGAAAGGGAGGAATTGTGCAATGACTTTAAATAGTTTCAGTAATAAGTCTTCCAAAAACCAAGTAAAAGTCTTGGCTCTACTTCTAAACTAGCGCTGCATTGTACATTCCTCGCTTGGATTTGCTGAAAGAGGGCTGTACCCCTGTGGTGCTGATTATATTTCTGGATTGCAGGTTTCAAGTAGATCTTGGCAAATTAAAGGTTGCAGCGGAAGTCTGTGCATGTTTACTCAGAAGTAAGTCCTACTGGGTTTAGTGGGACATATTCTCAAGGAAATGTACATAGGAGTGCAGCCCTAGTGCATGCTCATTTATTTAAGACCTCATGAAAGGTGGTTGATATGCAAGAGAATGGCAAAGGGTCTTAGTTTAGTTTGTACTTCCAATCAGATGGAGTCTTTGAGTGGTGCATTTACTCCTTGATAATTTTTGCATTGTTTTGGTCAAGGGGTTATGCGGTAATATAAGTCTGTACACATTTTGATATTAAAGGACAATTCGCTAGCTTAATTAGTTAAGTATTGCCTAATGTATAATCACCTAATGTATATATCAAGCTCTTCTGGAGCCTGATTTGTGGGATGTTGGCATTTTGGTTGAAGTAATACATCCTCCTTCCTATGTTTTAAAGAGAAGCAGTGATGCACCCACTGATAAAATCATCTTTAGACAGGGATGAGCTAGCCAGCTTTAGGGCTGTTTTTGAGTCTTCCACTGTCTTCGAGAAGGAAGTTGAACATATGGTGGTCGAGTAACTGCAGAATAACTCCACTTCTGGATAACAGTTTTCTAGAACCCATTTCAGTCAGACCCTGGTCGATCTGCATCTGGAAGCTGATGGAGAAAATTCTTCATCCTGATAATTTGGATTTCTTAACTGTGCAAATTGATTCAACCCCCACCTTGAATATCTAAGAGAACCGATGGGTCTGGCTCTTGAGTAGTTCTCTTGGCATGTACTCCAGCGGGCCTTCACTGATGGATAGTTTGGACCATTGGGGATTGATTGTAATCTGCAAGGTGTGTGTGTATATCTATATCTATATATCACCAGGGCTGTTTAGCATCAGTCTGAAGCTGCTGGGACAGAAGATCTGGACTGGAGCCTTGTTGTAGGGTGTTTTCACTGTACTAATGACTCTCAACTCTACATTGTGTTATCAAGCATTCAGGGACATTCTCTGTTCTGAATTATTGTCTCATGACTGTGCTTGATAGGCTGAAATCAAACAAGCTGAAATAGAGTCTGCAGAAGACAGAGGTAATTGCAGTGTTCCCCCCAAATTCCGACTGTGAAAAGTTAAATATAAGCCACACTTTTTTCAAAATTCCGACTGTGAAAAGTTAAAGTGCGGCTTAAACCTTACAAAGATTGGCTTTTACGATATCGCTCCCTTCCTGTCCCATCTGCACCTTATATTTGGGCCCATACGGTGATAACAAAATGTCCAAAGACCATAGCTCTTTGTTAATTGACTAGATAGACAGGTGCTAGGAATGAAATGAAACAGGCTTGATTCAGACCTTGGGTTGTATCCAGCTAAATAATTATGCATGTGGAACAACTACCAGGAGCGCAATAGATTTCTCCCTTCCTATGTGGCACCTCCCCCAATGTGCTCTGGGGCTTTCCACAATTTTTCTGGAGCAGTTTCAGGGTCAGTGTGGGAAGAGGAGAGGGAGAGGAAGTTTTGTTGTGCTCTTGGAAGCTGTTCCATGTTAGCAGTCTTGGGGGTCTCCATCACATGTGTTTCAGAAAATTTGGATTGACTCTCTGTTTTGGAAGTTAACTTCCCGTGTCAGAAAGAAATGAATTACAAAAATATTCCATATGCTGGTGGCATTCACCATAGCCTTCTGATCTATGACAGCTATGGTACTTTCTGCTTTGCCAACAGCAGAGAGTTAATCAGAATTCCTGATCTGGTTCCAGAGCTCCTGTAGCTGATCCTCTCTTGGGTATGTTAGCATGCAGATAGCTTTTGTTGCATTTATTGCTGCTGTAATTTTGTGCTTTTTTACATTTTGCCTGTCTTTCCCTCCTTCATACATACATTCAAGATTTGATTTATATTTTTGTGGTGCTCAGGAAAATGCTTTTGCATTAACTTTCATGTGGACATGCTAATGCTTAGATGGAAGTTATCTGCAGTAAAGTGTGTTTGTCCAACATCTTAGCTAAATGCGGCAAGTAGATACTGTATTCTCTCTCTCTCTCTCTCTCTCTCTCTCTCTCTCTTTCTTTCTTTCTTTCTTTCCAAGATTTTTATCCAGCTCTTCATCCAATCTCCATAGTAGTTTACAATGATTAACAGAACAATAATGTTAAAAACATAATAGAACTGAAAATGGCAGCGACCAAAACATTACACTGAGTGGTTAATTCCCAAAGGACATAACTAAAACAGCAGAGTTTTTACTTGTTTGCAGAAAGTAGAGAAGAAACTGTTCAAATTTTCCAGGGAGACTTATTAATTTGGGGGGCAGCTTCAAAAGAGGCCCTGTACCTGGTTGGGAGTTAATTGGTGAACTGTAGAAATTCACATGGCGTACTGTAACCCGAATTTATGAGCAGAGACGTAAGAAAAATTGGTTGGCTGGCATTTACTGTTTTATACAGAGCCTGAGTGATACACTGTGGACTGTATCCAGCAAAGTAGTTCCATTAGGACAAGGATTCCCATTTGCACAGCACACTTTTGTTTGGTCTCCTCTCCCCATACACCTGTGCATACTCTGTCCAAGGGCTTGGTAGAACTCCCAGAACAGATAGGAGGAATGTGTGGAGAGAGGAAAGGGAGGAAGAATTCTGTTGCACAGACAAGAATTTGTATGCTCATGGAACTACTTCATTGGATACTGCCTCCTGACTATATTTCTAGAATCTTTCTGTGATGGGTATCTGCACGTGGGAAGACAAACAAATGCGAATATAGAATTGGGAGTCAAGATTTTGCCAGCACACTTCTGTAGGCAAAACATTGACTCCCAATTCCACATTTACATTAAAGGATTGCATTCCAAAGGACTGCTGCTCCTGCCTGGGGTTTTTTTATAAGTCCTGCAAACACAGGTGTGAGTAGGTGGTAGTGGCATGAAACATGTTTTAAGCAAGTAACTTCTGCCATCAGAATGTATGGTTTAAAATGAGCAGCAGATTCAGGAAAGGACAGGTGAGAGGAAGATCACGTTGCTCCATAACATGTAGCCTGATGTTTGCAGCCTAAGTTTTATATAAATCCCAGCAAGGAAAAGTAATGGTTGGGATCCAGCTTTACTTAGTTGCCCATTAGTTTCCCATTGAAATGAATGTGGGAATCCAGCCATCGTTATGTGAAGTCCCACTGAGTTCAATGGAATTCAGCTTAATCTGGATCCAAACCAGTATTGACAGGTAGTGGAGCAGTGCCGTCCTTGTCTGGAAACTTGTGTACGGTAGAGTTGGACTCAGGTTTTGCCGGCTGCAATTCTGAAGAAAACAAGCGCTAGCCACTATTATGTGGAAATTGTACCAGTATTGGTGTTTGAAATGTAAATATTTTGGAGTTCAGAAAAAGCTTGTTTAAGTGTGGACATGCCTTGAAGCTGCACATTGGCAGAGTGATGACACTGTCTAGATTTTCATTACTCTTTGTGCAAAGGTAATGTATGTACTGTACTTCTGTTTCTACTGAACTGTACTAGATACCTTTGTGGCAGTCTTCTCATATAAAGAAACAACTAAGGAGTTAGGAAAGCCTATTGTGGTGGTGGATTCTTCTGAATTCCAGCAAAAGTACATATAGACCTTATATTTTGTGTCCCTTTGGTGTAGTGGTTAGAGTCTTGGATTAGAGTCTTGGTTAGAGTCTTGTACTACAAGACCTGGGAGACCATGAAGATGAGTGGGTGACATAGGGCCAGTCACTATCTCTCAACTTAACCTTCCTCACAGAGTTGCTGTGACGATAACATGAGGAGAAAGAGAACCATGTATGTTACCTTAAGCTCTTTGAAAAAAGGTGGAAGATAAATGTAATAAATAGATAACTTTTACCCCTTTAAAATGTGGTGTTTTCAAATGCAGATATCATAAGCTCCTGTGAAAGTAGAAAGGCGAGGAAGATCTATTTTTCAAATGCTGTTTTTCTTCTGATCAAGGGCATGTTACCAGTTCTAGTAAACTAGGGATGGGAAATCTCTGCTTTGTTGGGCTCCAACTCCCATCAGCCACAGCCATGCTCAGTGGTGATGGGAATTAGAGTCCAACAGCTGGAGGGACACATGTTCTTCACCCCTGTCTTAAATAATATATAATTCAGGAGAAGGGTATTGATTGTTGACCTCAATGTGTGGCCTGGCTTGTATGGAAGGCAGTGCTTCTTCAAATACTTCGGCTCCAAGCCATTTAAAGGCAAGCAGGAGCACTTTGAATTGGGTCCAGAAGTGAAAGAGACAGCTTGTGAATTTCTGGCGGGAAATGATTCCTAGGCACAGTGCCAGTCAAAACTCCAGATACTAGCATTCTGCACAGAAGTTTCCAAACCATTTTCAAAGGCAGATCTGTGTACAATACATTGCAATAATCCAAATGGGATGTTATCATTGCATGGGTAACCATTGCCCATGAGAGGTTGCAGTTGGTATAAAGCTTTAAGACTTTAAGCAAATGCTGTGAAATACTCGTGCTTTTAACAAACTTACTAATCTTCATATATGTGTAACCTGTTTCTAATACTGGTGGCAATTTGCAGAAATAAACTGTGGGGGGAGTTTATTACACTGTGTACAGTTCATTAATAGGAGTCTAAAACCACTTCTCAGGAAAAGAATCCTGAAGTGTTGTTGCCTTGATGTTGCTTGCATTATTTGGCAAAAAGGCAAAACAAAGGCTAACCATTAAGTTTGGAGTTCTTCATCTTTATGAGTAAAAGGTCTACAAGTATTGAATAATAGAATCATAGAGTTGGAAGGGACCATGAGGGTCATCTAGTCCAACCCCTGCAGTGCAAGAATCTTTTGTCCATGGGCTCAAAACCAACCCTGAGATTAAAAGTCTCATGTTCTACCAACTGAGCTATATCGTATGGGATGCAGATGGTGCTGTGGTTTAAACCATTGAGCCTCTTGGGCTTGCCGATCGGAACGTCGACGGTTCAAATCCCCATGACGGAGTGAGCTCCCGTTGCTCTGTCTCAGCTCCTGCAAACCTAGCAGTTCAAAACCATGCCAGTGTAAGTAGATAAATAGGTACCGCTGCGACGGGAAGGTAAACTGTGTTTCCGTGCGCTCTGGTTTTCATCACAGTGTTCCGTTGCACCAGAAGCAGTTTAGTCATGCTGGCCCAGAAAGCTGTCTGTGGACAAATGCCGGCTCCTTCGGCCTGAAAGCGAGATGAGCGCCACAACCCCATAGTCGCCTTTGACTGGACTTAACTGTTGAGGGGTCTTTTACCCTTTTACCTTTACCTATTGTATTACCTTGAAGATTCAACACTTTATTGCATGCCAGTTTGATAATGGATTTCTTCCTCTTATTTACCTCCTCGCTTTGCAGGATCTCATTGAAAAACTCCATTTGCTTTACAGAAGAGATGTTGAGGAAGGTCATGCTCCCACAATTAGTGCAGTCAGTTTCACTGGGATGACAGTGGCTGCTTCCTTGGTTCTCAAATCTTCATTGGCTTTTGTAAATAGGCTTCCTTAGTTGCTGTGGTAATAGCAACCCCTCCCTTTCTTTAATTTCAAGATCTCAAGTGAATTTTTAGCATCCTTCGTAACCTAGGGCAGGCAGCAGACAGCAGCAGGAGTTAATTCTAGAAGGTACAAACTTCTGAGGAGAAATTAATCCCCATAGGTGAGAGAGATTCTTCGTTAGATCAAGTTTTTTTTTATAGGAGGGTCTTTGGGGCTTAGGTAAAGGGACCCCTGACCATTAGGTCCAGTCGTGGCCAACTCTGGGGTTGCGGCGCTCATCTCGCTTTATTGGCCGAGGGAGCCGGTGTACAGTTTCCGGGTCATGTGGCCAGCATGACTAAGCAGCTTCTGGCGAACCAGAGCAGCGCACGGAAACACCGTTTACCTTTCCGCTGGAGCGGTACCTATTTATCTACTTGCACTTTGATGTGCTTTCGAACTGCTAGGTTGGCAGGAGCAGGAAGCGAGCAACGGGAGCTCACCCCGTCACGGGGATTTGAACCGCTGGCCTTCTGATCGGCAAGTCCTAGGCTCTGTGGTTTAACCTACAGCGCCACCCGCGTCCTTTGGGGCTTACGGAAAACCAAATATAATTCCCATTATGCATTATTTCAAAACTAAAAGTGTTTCTCCTCAAAAATCTAACCAAAGAGCCTCTTTGGCGGAATGAAGCAAGATTCCTACGAAGTGTAAACAAGTCAGTAGAAAAAAGATGCCAAGCAAGGACTAGGGTGAATAAATGCAGAGTTTTGGCTAGCATGTACCTTTGGGTTCAGTGAGGCTATGATGGAAATCAAGGTGGGCAGCTCTAGCTAAGCTTGCATAGCTAGGCCTGTCCCCAGATGCACTGCCTGAGGAATATGATTTGATGGTTGCTGAAAGTTTCTACTCGCATTTAAAGAAGCAGCAATACCAAGTGGGAATATAAAAACAGGATCTAGAAAAGCACATTGCTCAGCTATAGCTGTTGCAGGTTATAAACCCCTCTGTGAGGAATAAAACCCCTATGTTTAGCCTCTTCCTCCCCACTTTCAGCTATTTGCATACTAAAATTCGCAGGGTGGAAGCCATAATTTATACATAATTGGATGCAACTTTGGGGGCAGTTTTATGTTACAAGATTCCTAAAAGGAAAGTCTACCCCAACCTTGCAAATAAGCCCAGAAATGTTTCTAGCCCATTAAATGTTTGTGAAATCATTGCAATTGAGAAAGCGGTGTTCTCTGTACGTGTACTTGCTACATGTGAGCTATAGGCAGATGAGTCATGTAGAAAATTCATTACGTTTCGGACTCAGAGGCAAGAAATTTACCTGGTTCATGTCACTGAGTCACAGACTTTCTATAGTTGCAGACTTCCAAGCACCTTTTAATCAGTGCCGTGGCTACGGGGGAGCTAGCCAGGTTTTTTTTGCCCCGGGCAAAGCCTCCAGAGGGGTGCCATTGAGGCTCCCAGCCTGTGTACACAAATGCACGTGTGGGGTACCAAACTGGGTCTCTGACCTGGGTGAAAGAAAGCCTAGTTTTTCCCTTGCTTTAACAGAAATTAAGGGAAAGTATGTGTGCATTTTGTGTTTCTCCATAATGCAGTGTGTGTATGAGTATACGGAGGGAGGGAAGGTTGGGTGTACAAAAAACAAGATACCCCCAAATGCCATGATTAGAGAAGTCTGAAGAACACATTTTTGGTTCTATAAAACTTGGCTCTTGGGTGCAGATCATGATGAGACATAATGCTGGGTTGTGGGAATTTCCCCTTCATACACTTTTAAACTGCTTCCTGTTGGGCAGGGGAATAAATTCCAGTGACAGCCAAGGTCTTAAATTTGCTTTCAAAATGCAAGCTATATTTCCTACTCATTGAACTGAAATGTTTGTCACAAAATACATATCTTAAATTACTCTACCCGCATTTGAAGTCAAAAAACATTGGGCAGGTGATTAGAGGAGAAAGGGTTGTAAAGAGTTTCAAAAGTTCACTTCTGACATATGATTAGTGGTTTGAATTCCAGTGTCTTTCTTTTAAAAAATATGTGAACGGTAGAAAATACACATGCAAAGAATTTAAAAACTGGTTGTCTAAAAACTGCAGCAGACTTCACCTCTTTCCCTCAAGCTTTTGTGGCCTTGTCTGATAGGCTGATTTGCAGCTTACTCAGTGGTAAGACCTCTGGACCTCACTGGGGCTTACCTCCTAGTAAGAATGTAGCCTTATTCATGAAAAAGTCTTTGGAAAAAAGAGATTCCTAAACACTTTTGGGTTGTCAAGTCCAGACCCTCCTACACTGTTAAGGATTGTATAAATGCAGAGTTTATCAAGATGTGGCTTCTCCAATCAGTGGACCATTCATGTAAAACTTAACACTAAACTAGAGCTCTGGTTTGTTTCCTCTCTGCTGCGTGATTTTAGCAACAGGGACCAGCATGTTTGCTCATTCATGGTAAGCCATCCTTTGGTTTACTGTGATGTGTGAGCCAGACAGGTGAGGCTATTTGATGAACACCAATGGGTGTTCTATAATGGCTCTATCCAGTTGTAAAGAGAAGTAGTGAATTGGTAGTTGGCTTTAAGGTAAACTTCCTACCCTATCTGCATATATGTATATGCGTGCTTCCTATGAAACAAAGCAATTTAAGATTAAAAAACAGTGTTCAAGTCCAATACAGACCAGCATATGTAAAATAAGAGAGATGTTAGTATTCTGTTTAATAAAATAAAAATACCCGGAAATTGAAATAAAAAGATGTGAGTTTAAAACAGTGCTTAAAGTGCATATTTTTTTTTTTTTTGCAATAAGTTAAGCAAAAACTGCAGTAAAAATCACACACCAGTCCCAGGAATAATGATTTTAACTAGTAATTTGCTGGAAAGCTTGGTTGGAACAGAAGGCCCTTTCCAGTTATCTATAACACATGAGAACATTCCTTTCCCCTGAAATCTTTTGTTATGTTCCTTTAGTCCCTTTATCCTTCTGCAATTAATCCTTAAATAAGTGCCATTGAAAAATAATACTTTTTCTTCTCCTTTTATACCTCCCTTTGTTCTGGCTAGTGTGTTGGATCATACCCTTGCCCACAAGGACTTACAATGTATGCCCTTTTGTATTTTGTAAAGTGTCGTGGCATCATCATTCTCATAATATTCAGGCAGGCCTCCTTAGGCAATGCTGTCCGTAGCTGTGAGACCACAGTAAGGAAGGCCTTGCTGGGGGCACTTGCAGGTTAAACTTTGTGTAGGTCTGGGATCCTCAGCAAAGCCTATAACTAGTCGTACCTTGGAAGTCGAACGGAATCTGTTTTGGAAGTCCACTCGACTTCCAAAACGTTCGAAAACCAAATCGCGGCTTCTGATTGGCTGCAGGAAGCTCCTGGAGCCAATCAGAAGCCGCGGAAGCCCTGTTGGACATTCGGGTTCCAAAATAATGTTTGCAAACTAGAACAATCACTTCTGGGTTTGCGGCGTTTGGGAGCCGAAATGTCCGAGTTCCAGGATGTTCGGGGTCCAAGGAACGACTGTACTCACTTAAATAACAACTCTCAATACCAGAAATATATATGCTCCTGAATGGAGTGTTTGCATTTGGAACCAGTTAAAGACTTATAGACCATAGTTCTAATTGTCAAGTCTGAATAAAATAAAGCAGTTGAGCTTTACCTACCTTTGAATTCCTGGCTTTGTCAATGTTACCTACCCTCTGTGGGCTTCTCTAATGCTTTGTTCCTGTAGGTTTCAACTGATCCCTTACTGCTTTCAACCTACTTCCCTGCCACAGCCAGCTCCCTCCTCCCGCAAGTTCCACAGCTGCGAATAGGTGAATCATTTCACATATGGAATGCACATAGTTTTAAAAGGTCTCTGAAACAAATCTAGTCAGCTTTGATGTTGGGGCATTCTGAACATGGGAGGGCAGGGAGAAGAAGAGAGGAAAGCTTCCTGCTCAAACAGTGGCAAAGCAATTGGGTAAGTTAATTGACATGATTGCCATCAATTTGCGGACAAGTCAACTGATGTCTCTTTCAATAAAAGGCTCCTGCAGGCTCCCTTTAGATCTTTCCCTCTCATGCTTTGTAGATTATGTATTGCAGTTCATTGTTTGGGTCCACCCCCCCCCGCCACTCCATGCTTATTATCTGCTGGATTTCTTGCCATGTTTTTGTAGATTGGACTGTAATGTTCGCATTCCCTAGGTCAGTGTTTCCCAAACGTTTTTGGGCAACGGCACACCTGTTTACCGGAAAAAAATCTCGCGGCACACCACCATTAAAGCCCCGCCCCGTGACGTCAGCGCGCAGCGTCACGCCGGGAGGGACGCACAAAAGTGAAAGTTTTTTCCCTCCCCCTTGCCGGGGTGGGAGGAGGCAGCAGAGCGAGGGACTGAGGGACGGCGGCAGCTGAGGCGGCCACCCCTCAACGCCGTCCCAAAAGCCGCCAAAAAGCCCTAAAAAAAGAGGAGCAGCACAAAAAACACACCACACACGGGGGGCGTGTTCTAATTTGCTTCTAACTCCGGGTTAGAGCGCAGCACGTGGAGGATGGGTGGGGAAAGAGAGAGGAGGCGCACTGATAGAACGCCAGGCACAAGGGCCGCCAGGGAGAGCCAGTGCGCGCCCCACCCCGGACGCTCGCAGCCACCGCCATCCCTCCCTCCCAGGGAAGGCGGGATTAGAGCAAGCGCCCGGGCAGCAAGAAGCGCGCGCGCGCCGGCCCTGCCCTGGATCCCTCAGAACCGCCAGTCTCTGGGAAAGTGGGCGTGGCTTCAGAACTCTCAGGCAGCAGCACCCGCCGCCCGGCAAGGCTTCCCATTGGGAGGCGCGAATGCTTTAGTGGGCGGGGATTGGTGCAAATATAGGCAGGGCGGGCTGAGAGGAGGAGCCGCCGCCGAGGAGCAGCGACACCAGCAGCGTTTCCTCTCCCCCCTCCCCTCCCGTGTCAACAAGCGGGGCGCCTGCGCCGGGGGTTTGCTCATCAGGCAGGCAGCCAGGCAGGCAGACGGCGAGAGCCCCGCGCTGGGCGGCCGCTGCTCGCCGCCGCCGCCCCGCGTCTCGCCGCCCGACTCGCCCGCCTCCCTCCCACGGCACACCAGCCGGTGTCTCACGGCACACTAGTGTGCCGCGGAACACCGGTTGGGAAACACTGCCCTAGGTAGCACAAACACAGACACCAGGGAGCTTATGTTTACTTCTGAGCTTAGCTGCTTAATGCCAAGCTTGCTAAGGACTAGAAACTGAACCAAAGATGGACTGGAAAAGTAGTTTTTCATAATATTAGGAGAGAGAATCCAATTCAGTCATTCTTTAACCTAGTAGTCTTTGCGATGCTTTGCTTTAGCGGTGTTAGACCTGCGTTCAAGATTTAATACGAGCTGCGGGATATTAATAGTTGTTGGTTCACACATTGACTTTTGAACGTTTTGTAGTACAGTGGTACCTCGGGTTACATACGCTTCAGGTTACATATGCTTCAGGTTACACACTCCACTAAGCCAGAAATAGTGCTTCAGGTTAAGAACTTTGCTTCAGGATAAGAACAGAAACCAGGCTCCGGCAGCGCGGCGGCAGCAGAAGGCCCCATTAGCTAAAGTGGTGCTTCAGGTTAAGAACAGTTTCAGGTTAAGAACGGACCTCCGGAACGAATTAAGTACTTACCCCGAGGTACCACTGTATGCCATTAAGAAAGCATTTGTCCATTGCTTCCTTCCCTTTGAGTCTCTTCCTTAAAAACTCATGTTTTCTACATGGCCTCTTGTTTATTCTATCTACCGTATCTCTTCTGACCAAACTGCGGGAGGCAGTGGAAGACAGGAGTACCTGGCGTTCTCTGGTCCATGGGGTCACGAAGAGGCGGACACGACTAAATAACCACCACCACCACCACCGTATCTCTATCTCTCTATCTTACAGGATTTCTTTTACCTGCCCTTCACCATAAGTTCCCAGAGAGGGTTAGAAAAATATAACAACGTTAAAATGAGTTGAACTGGAGATTGTGGTTTACAATAACTATCCTTAGTTTAAGCCAGTCACCTTCATAATTCATAGTTTTATGTGGACTGTTTTGAAACTGACCAGAATTAGTAAAAACAAAACAAAAAAAAACCATGGTCATTAATTCCAATGCAACAACAAACTGAGTTTAAGGAAAATTGAGAATAAAGATTTCTATAACTTGTCTACCTAGCTGTGCATGAAGAGAGTTGTGAGAGGAGCACATGAACCTAAGGGTTCGCCATGTGTGTTCAACTCATGCAAACTGTCCCAGACCTTAGACTACTGGGTCCAGGGACTAGTTAGTGATCTCAGACACAATAGTCTATGTTATTTATTCTGTATATTGTCAGGATTATCAGTGGAGGTCTGTATGGGTAAACATGTACCTGAACATTATAATGTGCTTAGTTCTTAAATAATGAATATTTATGGCTGCTGACCAAACAACATGGATACCTACTTTCCATATCATTGATTCGTCCAGTAAATTCCAGCTCTTGTTTGTGGAAAGTTCTGGACACTTAAAGCTTGATCCTAGGTATCGCTACTTTAAGCCAGCAACTTAAGTGGGTGTTACGTTCTGGGGATCGCGTCTAAAGCCAAAATCGTGTATAGTCAAAACCTACTGGATTAAATGGCGGGCGGTATTGCCAAAGTCAGTTCCCCCAGATCCCTACCCCCTTTCTGCTCCTTAAATTTTTTAATTTTTTTTTTTTGCCACATGCTTAAAGCTGAATGCACCCAAATTAAATGTGCATAAGTTGTGGGCAAGCATAGAAATTGCAGCATCATTCAAGTAACTGATCATGTTAAATTAAGATTCTTGAATGTGTACATTACCAAACAAATCTGTCTCTTGTCTCTAAACTGGATGTGACTGATGGGTGTTATAGTTCAAACATGTGGAGGTCACGAGTTTAACAAATTAATTCTGCAGTGCAAACGGCGCACAGGATATGGGACCAAAAGTTTTAGAAATGCTTTATTTAGCAACAGAGTAATATACTTTATTATTACTTTGAATCTGATTGTATTCAACTAAGTTCTATTTAGAACAGGCAAGTTGAAATTATAGACCCAATTTCCATGGGTTGACTAACATTGAATACAATGCCTACATTTCAAAATGGGAAACTTTATTTTAAACTGATCCACTGTGACTCCTGTAAAGCAGGATAATCCTAGTGCCACCATTGCTAGTGTCTGTAGCTTGTTGCTAAAGTTGGAAAAGACTTGAAAGTTTCCCCATAGCAAGTATAATGTGTAATGAAATGCCAGTAATGTTCAAGACCAGCTTCTCTTTGTTCAGAAGGTAAACACCAAAATCATGAAGTCCTTATCAGGCTCCAGTGCAGAACAATCCAAATAGAGAATATAAAACACAACCCCAGTGTTTTTTAACAAGGCAGTGCCTTTTTGATCTCTCCCTGGTGGTAGAATGGCTCGAGGAGGATGTCCCACATTCCTGGGAGTCTTGTGTGCCTGTAAAATTCAATTAGTAGTGAGAGCTCAAATCTACTGTTTTTGAGAGCTGTGTGCATCAGTGGTATCTGGTATTTTCCTTTTACAGATTATGCATACTTAGAATTAATAGTTTGTAGCTGCAGTTGCCACATCTACATTTTTGGTTTGATAGCAGTATCTGGCATTTTATACAATAAATGCAGGTTTTGGATCTTTTTCAAGGATATCACTGGAAAAGGGTTGAATATATAGTCTTTGGTTTTCAAGACCATCAAGCACTTCTTAATGCTCTCTCCCCATTGTTGTCCTTCTCAGAAAGGTACCGTATATTTTTTCTTATGTGCTGTGAATATAGAAGAACACTCATACATTCTTGCCAAGCCTTCCTTTTGCATACACAAGGTAGTATTTTCTCTAAAGAAGGATCCCTATGTATGAACATAACGTGGCAAACATTAAACCAGTATTCAAAATTAATATGTCTTTTCTCCCCAGTTAGGCACTCTGGTCACCTTCTGGTATCTATTAAAAAATATTTCTTTCATAATTCACATTATTATAATTAATTTAATTCTAACTACTTTCTGTCTACCTGCCGCTGTGTAAACACATCCCCTTTAAATATGTACACATTATTATTATTTTGCAAGTCTTAGCAAAATGGAATAGTTTCAAAAGCACCCCCTGGGGGATCTTCTAGGTTGGAACTGGCCCATGATGACAGCTTTAAGCAGAGAAAAGCAGTCTGTTGTGCAGACCGTTATCCCATAGTGTCTCTTGGTGCTGACAGTTGGGGCACTTGTGAGTGTCAAAGCCAACACTCTTGTGTGAAAGCCGTGCCGAACGTGGTTTACTAATCCCAGCACAATTGGCAAGGCGAAAGAAGCACTGTTGCCAGCATCTGTCAATGAAACCTACACCATAAGGTGAATATTCAGATTGCCACACTTGTTCATTCATTTCTTACACATGTATTCTGCCTTTACTCCAGAGTGGCTTAGGGTTCTCAGTGAGTTTAGAATGTGACAGACATGCCTCATTTCAGATGGCTCTTTCAGAGCTCCTTTTATCTGTTAACATAACCGAATATTCAATATCCTGAGATTTTAAAAAAACACCGTTGTTCACTGGTCATTCACAAACACTTCTTTCTATTTTTCCTTTTGGATGATATGGTTCATTTCTCCAGTTGCTTTATGAGTTTCAGTTATTCAGTCTGTTTTGTTTCTGGGTGCTGGTGAAGATCAGATGAAACGAGTACGCTCTTCTAGCAAAACCTGACTTCATTAGAGCATCCTGAGGTCTTAAGTTTAAAGGGAGTTGATCTGTTTCACTGAGGATAGTGTTGCAGGCTGTGCTATAGATAACTGGTAGAGATAGCTTGTGGTAACATTTGCATTTTGTTCGAGGCTGGAGTAGTTAGCACAGTAAACATTGCAAAAGGACTCAGCAGAAAGACATTGGCCAGAAGTGCAGAGGCGTAAATGTCTCAGTCAATGAGACAAGGCAGTTCTGATTTCCCATCAACTGTCTCTACAAAGTCCGTGTCCAAGATAATAGCATGGCAAGGGACAATCAGACAATTCAGAAACAATCCTGGAAGTAGTGTCCCCTTTTCTTAGTAAGGTCTAAGCAGCTTGGCTTTCCCTGGGTTTTTAAATTTTGGAATGCAGTCTCATCATCATGTGAAACCACGACGACCACAGATAATAGTTTTACAATGTCCAGTTTACCAAATTTGCTTTGCAAAGTGATAAGGCCCTGACATTTTCAGTCTGCATCCTTTGACCTCCAACTCATGTATGTTTATCTTAAAATTTTATACTACACCCCAATGTTGTTATTATTTTCCTTAAATCTTGTGAAGCAGTTGAAAACAATAAAAAACTTAGCAAACAGTAAGAGCAGCTTAACAGTAAAAATCACAGCAGCCAAATAAAAGTCGGCTCAACCATTCTAGAATGCCTCTAGTGCTGAAAAGACAGACGAGTTAGATACCAGGTGAACCTCATCAAAGAGAGCTTTCCTGAGGAATGACCTTAAATACATAGTCAGGTTTGCATGGGAGGAGGTAACGCATGATTTAGTAATGTGTGAAGATCATTGGTACAGTGGTGCCGATAAGTGCAACAAAGCAACAAGATCTTACATTGCAGAGCTTTGGTGGTAGCGTGGGGAGTGGGCTTCAATTTGCATCTTCAAAATGGTCCTCTTTGTTTCATGGAACAGTGAAAATTGTGGGGTTGGTGGCTCCCCTTGCAGTTTGGCCCTTAGAGCCAATAATTCTCCAGAATCGTTATGTTGGTGTGTCCAACTGCATATAGTACTCTTCTGAATATGGATCCAGCAATCATCTCCTCCCTAGCACAGCCGTCTAGCATGTACCACATCCCTGGCACACTCCACAACTGGATTTTCACATTTAGCATGAGAGAGTGATGCATGTTTAAAAAGTATGGGCATGTTTAGCCTGGAGAAGAGGAGGTTAAGGGGTGATATGATAGCCATGTTCAAATATATAAAAGGATGTCACATAGAGGAGGGAGAAAGGTTGTTTTCTGCTGCTCCAGAGAAGCGGACACGGAGCAATGGATCCAAACTACAAGAAAGAAGATTCCACCTAAACATTAGGAAGAACTTCCTGACAGTAAGAGCTGTTCAACAGTGGAATTTGCTGCCCAGGAGTGTGGTGGAGTCTCCTACTTTGGAGGTCTTTAAGCAGAGGCTTGACAACCATATGTCAGGAGTGCTCTGATGGTGTTTCCTGCTTGGCAGGGGGTTGGACTCGATGGCCCTTGTGGTCTCTTCCAACTCTATGATTCTATGAACCTGAAAAGTTTGGAAAGCTCTATAAGTGGCCCATAATGGCACTTGTATCTGGTCGCACAGATTGTTGCTTACAGTACTGTAAAGTTCACAAGTGGTAGTGGCATTGGAAGACATTTGCCTGCTTCCCTTTCTATTCATTGGCAGGCAGTAATGTAAAAACTGTTTACTCTGCGTTTCTGTAGAAGAAAATTACCTAGAAAGAGTTTGGCAGGCATATAAGAGCATTCACTCTCTTTCCCCCTCCCCTCTAGTTTCTGCAGTGTGACAGTGACCTTGGTATGCAATGACTAATGTGCTGTTTCTTTGTGAGCATGGGTTTCCTGTTCCTAAAGGAAAAGCCAATTCTCTGTTCTTTGCAGTCAATAACAAATATGATTATATATTTGTAGGTAGGCCCTACCCCACCCCAATTTGTCTGCCAGGAAATCAAGCTAAAGCAACTCCAAATTAATATTGGGTAGTATTGGCCTGTAGTGTGGAGAAAGGTCAGGGGTCAGCAAGCTTTTTCAGCCGTGGGCCAGTCCACCATCCCTCAGACCATGTGGGGGGGGGCAGGACTATATTTTTTTGGGGGGGAATGAATGAATTCCTGTGCCCCACAAATAACCCAGATATGCATTTTAAATAAAAGCACACATTCTACTCATGTAAAAACACGCTGATTCCCGACCATCCGCAGGCCAGATTTAGAAGGCGATTGGGTTTGGGCTTAGGTTGCCTACCCCTGACTAAGGCTGTGAGTCAACAAAAAGCTATTTAAAAAGCATCTCTTAGGAGTTCTCTGTTCACCCCCCCCCCTGCAATGGCCAATAATTGTACTTGCTTTAACAAAAGCGTCTTATCGTTTTTAAAGAATTAAATAGGACATATTCTCTTTTTAATTGATTATTTTATGTAGCATACCATGTTAAAATTATTTTTAAAACTTCATGGAAAGAGGAGGAGGGATTCCGTTGTACATAAGGCTGTCAGGTCCATATTGCTTCTATCCTAATGGTGGTACTAAGATAGGTTCCCCATTTGTGCTTTGGCATATTTCTTTCTGTATCTTATGATGGTTTAACCATACACAGAACCAATACTATAAGTTCTGCTGGACCTCGTTGTAGAGCCAAAATGCCATGACTTGTATTTCCCAGGTCAGATCATATTTATTTCTAATTTTGTGGTCTTGAAGGGAAACCAGAATAGGCAGGCAACAAGTCCAGTGTTGGCTTTACGGTTCTCGAGGCATTATTCATTACTAGATAACCAGAACTGTCTTTCCTATAAGATCCTTGAGGAAAATCACATGTTTTTAGTTTATGTAGTTTTTTTTTGGGGGGGGGAGGGAATTGCACTGAAACATGGTCCCAGTTGAGCTACTCCCTTCCCTTTAGTCTTTCTGTTGCCTCATCCACAATGTCTTTCCCTTTTCCCATTTTCTCTCTTGCAGTTTTCACTTTTATACTAATAGTAACTGGAAAGAGTAACATTATGATTACCCTTCAAAAGGTTCATCTCTCCTTCTGTATATGCCATCTAACTGGAGGTTTTTGCATGGATATTTGCAGAACCACCGGGGATAGAATAATACTAATACTAATACTACTACTACTAATAATAATAATAGCATTTACATAGTGCTTTCGACTGGATTGTTGTTTTGAGTCCCAATAGTTTGAGAATTCAGAATTTACGAAAGCAGCCTACAGTTGATTTAATTTAAAATACACGGCAAGATCTTAGGTGGTGTTTGTTTGAAATTGCCTCACTTGAGTTGAATATCCAAGTTAAGTTTGCATGAAATTGCAGCTTTAACATTGCACTGAGTTCTGATGCAATTTCCTTAATTTGCAGCAAGGAACACAGGGAGCAGCATGCTGTATAGAATACATGCTGTAGCAAGTGATCCTAAAATATTCAGGGATTTCCCATTCTCCCTTTCCTAATTTGGCACCACCTACCTGCATTTTTAAGCGCTCTCTGCAGTCAGCTGTCTTGCTGACTAGGCAGATGCGGGAGGGAGAGAAAGGTCCTCTTTCCTGACTCTCTTCACTGCATAGCTCACAGATCTAGTACTACACGGGCAAAAGCTGAGTCAGAGAAGAGATGCAGTCTGCGCTATAGGCTTTCATGGCCCAGTTCAGGCTTTTAGACTGCATGATCAACCACAACTGGAGTTTGATATGTAACCTGTATTGCGCTTGGAGTGGTCAGGTTTGTCCATTATATTTAGTTGTTTATGAAGAGGGGGGAAATACTGTGCAAAAGGCACAAACGAAACCCCTTGTCCCTTTTCCTCCCCCCCTCCCCTTTCCATCTCCTATGCAGTATAATATGCCATAATATTTAGTGAAGGACAGCCAGCTGTGTCCTATGTAAAAGGGTTGCTTTACTGCTGTAGTTAACTTAGTTTAACTGCTGAATTGGTTACTGGGAACTGCTTTTGCAAAGACTTAACAGGACAGATTGCAGTAAAGGATGCAGCAAAGTAAGAGGCAGTTCAGTTCAAGAAGGAATTAGAGATGCTGAAGGAATAGACTGATTTAAAAGCATGCATTTACATAGAACTATAGTTGTTATATAGCTGTCTTTCAGGGATATATATCAACATTATTCAGGGATATATATCAACATTATTATATATTCCTTTTTGTACAGGGAAAGGCTATAATCATACAGATGTGCGGGTATAGGAGTTTGACATTGCTTGGAAAGTAAATAACCTCAAATGTAATGTGTTTTTAGTTACCAGGCTAGTTTTTACCATAAGCAAGGCAAACTTCTTTATGTGAATTTGAGATAGTAGCTAGAACTAGCACAATTGTGGTTTCAAGAAAACTGCAGTCTTTCCTATTTTTAGGCTCTGAAATTCAGTATTGGGAAACTTGACTTTGCTTCTGCCTCAGAATAAAGGACAAATGACTGGAAGGAAGAACTCTGCATCTTAAAGGGGAGGGACAGGACCCTGAAAAAGGGCATGGAAGGGCTGAAAGTCATGAAAGGAGGAAGGAGTGTTATGTGCTGGGAATAGGGGTGTGTGTGTGTGTGTGTGTGTGTGTGTGTATGAATGAGAGAGAGATAAGAGATATGATGGGTGGGAACTGCAGTTATCTGTCCCATGTGAAGTAGTATGAGAGTAGGTGAAATCAGGTGTTCCAGGTTGATCCTGGCAAGGTTGGCAGTGCGCCCTGAAGAGTGGCTTCCTTTATCCTAGCTAGGAACTGAATTATGTGCTTCTGGGGACTGGAGTACGGTATTACCAACTTTAGTGAAGATTTACTTACTTATGCCAAAAGAAAAGTCCTTGAAGCATGTATTGTTTTCTGTTTGTTTCTTAAAAATTATAATCATCATCACCTGCCCCTCCCTCTCCAAACCCTTTCCAATTGTTCAGCAGTGGGGAGTAGACGGGACTGATTATTCAGCCCCACCATTTCCCCCTTTACTCAACTTCCAGGATAACCACTCTGCCCTTGGTTTTATACATCTTGGGCTAGCAATGTCGTACCCATGGACACAGTGTCAGCCTTGAGGGCTTCCTGTGGTGTCCACAAAGCATCTGAGGTCCCTACTCCTGCCATCATGAAGTAAAGAAGGTGGCTTTTCTTTTTCCTTCTCTTGAAAAATATGCAGAAATGAAGTGGGAGGTGGTGCTCTCTCCCACTTCCTGTTTCAGTTTTTACGGGTTTTCAAGGCTCAGATTGGCATTTGAGCATCTGAACAGATACTAGAGTGACAGAGAGGGCAGAAGGGAAAGAAGGGGAGGGGAGGTGGGAAAACTGTGATAGAGGACAAAGAGGGGTGCAAGAGACAGGAGAGAGAAAGAGAATGGAGCCCAGGGAGAAGGTGTATGTGTACGCATGTGTATTAGTTGGATCCAGTAAAGCAGATCCTCCTGAAATGGCACAATCTTTTCACAGGATCCTTCTACCCCATCTACCATCAGCTAGGGGATCACATATCTATGTTGACTCCATTGATCTGGTTCAAGAACACGAATCTGAGACATGGATATTTATGGAGCCTCATAATTTTTAACAGGGATCCTTGCAAAAGCACCATCAAATCATAGGTCATCTCTGCATCCATGGAGGTATTCTGTGATTCGTAGCTGCTTTTGCTGGCACAAGGATCTGTATCATGGATCAATATTTCTTTGGCAAGCATGGGAGCTTCTTACTATGCAGTCTACCGATGTAAGCTTTAATATGATGGTCGGTTTTTATGGGGGTGGGTGGGGCATGCAAGTTCAAAAGGATCAGATTTAGTACAACTGGATCTGACTTTTACACAGGACCTAAGTATGTGTGTGGATGTGCATACTTTCTGTCTGTGGGGTGGGAGGGGAGTGACCCTGTGGTGGCTCTCTCAAAATTCCAGATGTACATATGGGCCCAAAGAGGTTGGCGACCCCAGCTGCCTCTTTAGAAATAATGGAAAGGACTCTTCCTGCTAGTGTTGGTGGGGGGCTAAGCAAGCGGTCATTCTTACTTCAGCGTGGCCATCACAACTTAAGCATCCTTTTCATTGGGTGTGAGATTCCCTTGAGGTTGGAGTGGGAGGGGAACAGAAGCTACTCAAGGCGGGCCCAACCAAGTCATCTCAGCCACAGCTTGCTTTGACAAGCTTCAGTGGCAAGACCTTCAGTGGCTTGACTTGTTTGTGCAAGGAACAATTCCTCCTTGCCCATGGCAGGTAATCAGAGTCATCAGAAGGACTTTAGAAGAGCTATGCTGAATCACACCAAAAGTCTGCCTGGACCAGTATACTGCTTCTCACTGTGGCCAGCCAGAAGCTTTCAGGAAGCCTGTAAAGGAAGGCATGAAGGAAACAACTTTTCTCTGCTCGTTTTCTTTGCATCAAATGCTATGTAGAAGATACACTGTCTTTGAACACAGAGGTCCCATTTTAGCTTTCATGATGGCATCCAAGCATGAACTGAGTCCTGCACTTCTCGTTTTTAAAAATAAGCAGGGTTTTTTGTAAATGCTGTAATATATTGGACTGGATCCAGACTTATGGTAATTAGTTGAACTTGGTTTCCATTGAAATTAGGACTTGACTTGTACCATTGATTCCCATGGGTCCTAAGCTCAATTAAAAATACAATTCTATATCAGGTATACCCAGTGCTATTTTTCTAGAAAAAGAGGTGCCAGAACTCATCACGAACGCCTCCAATGTTCTCTTATAATGGCAATGGGCACCCACTTGAGAAGTGCTGGAACTGAGTTCCAGCAAGTTCCGGCTGAAAAACAGCCTTGGTTATACCTACATTCCTAGGAATAACTTTCGGGTAGAGGATTTTACTGCTAGTCTGGATCCACAACATGTTTACTAGGTCATTGCTAATTTTTTCTAAGGTGGTATAAATTAGGTCTCTTTGAGACTTGTAAATATCCACATCAGATAATTATCTGGCTGATAATGAGGTGTTGGTGGGGTGAGGTCCAATAGCTGAGTGTAAAAAAGGAAGCTGCCTTTTAAAATTTAGAACAAAGTGCTGAGTTTCCCTCCTTTTTGTGTTTTAAGGAGGACAGTTCAGCTAAGCTTTTAGACACTTGAGTTTTCTTAGACAGCAGACTTCCTGTAATGAATGAAGGGGAACTTCATCTACAGTTCATGTCTTTGAGCCCGCCACAAAGTAGTTTATGTTCAAGCAGAAATGGAATGTGAGTGCTGAAAGGTCCAGTGCTGATCTTTGTATGTATGAAATGTATAATCCTAGTTCAAACCAGCCATGGAAAATAGGGCCTCTAGGAATTTCAGATCTGACAGTCTTCTGGGTCTCTCTGTTTACTTGAGTCTTCCTTCAGTTCTCAGTCCTTTGGGTCACTTATGGAAAGCATTCACCTGCATAATAAATGCACCACCAGGAGTGGGAGAGACCAGCAATCCACACGCCTAAGAGGAAAGGGCGGATCTGGGTCATATGGTTAAATGAAACGTCTTGGGTGGATCTTGGCATGTATAAACTCTGGGGCTGTGGTTCATATGACTGGGCAAGCGACAGAGGTAAACATAAAAAAATCCAGTCATATAGGCGTGACTTCATAAAAGACTCAAATCGAGATTACATTGCAGTCCAAGTCATCCTACAGCATATTTTCTAAAGCGATTTCTGCACAATGAGCTGGAGGTGATAAATCCTTCATGAAGTTAAAGAGCACTGTAATATAGGTGTTCCTTGTTTTTATTGCGTGTGTCTTTTGGGTTGCTCCTTCACTGTTTTGGTTCTATCCGTGGTTTTGTTTCTTACATTTTATATCCCACACCCTTCCTCTAAAGAAGTTCAGGATGGTGTAGGCTACATAGGGATTATTCCTGCAGTTAACTTTGAAGAGGCCAACTCAGAAGTAGGCTTAGAGATAATTATTGGCCCAGAGTCACCTAGAGATTGTCAGTGGTGATAATGATTGGTTTTAATTTAATTTTAATATTAATTTAATTCAAAGTGAAGTTCCTGGTTCTCTTTCCATCGTTTCACCTTCACTACAATCCTGCAAGGTTGGTGAGTGTGAGACATAGGGACTTGTCCAATATCATCCAGCGAGAGCTTCATGGCCTAGTGGGAAATTTGAATCTGGGCCCCCTCAGTTCCATTCTTACACTCTAGACAACACACTTTGCTGAACTCGGGTTTCTCTGTTGCCAGCTGAATTACGGCAGGACAGCTTTCTCTTTTCTCTTTTGACTTGGATCCAGTTCATGCATTAACTGAGGCTGGCACCCTCCTTACCTGATGAAGTGAGCCAGCCCTCCTCCCTTCCACCATTCAGATAACATCTTTTGTAAACCAGGTAATCCATGCAATCCAACTGCCCCTAATTCTGACAGAAAAGAATCACATGAACTGAATCCTATGATCAGCCTACTGGCCTTAGAAGTTGAGAATAAATAAGTTGTGGAGTGAGGATGTTCTTAAACCTTCATGTAGAAATGGAAGATCAAAGGCATATTATATTGAAGGCCATTGCTATTCCTCCACCAAGCTCCAGTTTTGATTAGAAGACAATTTCAGTGTTGGAATACTATGATTTTTGTACTTTTTAACCCTCTGTTTCAGGGTGTGCCATTCTGTATACATGGTTTACTCAGATTTTTAGTGCTGCATTTTAAATCACCAGTGTTTTATTTATAGTAATGAACATCTGGCTCATGGTCCCTGTATATTTTGTAGTAGTCATAGTGACAGAGGAACAGGACTTAGGACCTTGGAATGTGAAATACATCTGTGCTCCAATGCCATCTTATTTCTTGGCCTTAGTAGGCACTTGTCTCAGACTTTGAAACTTTAGCAGCAGTAAGAGCTAGAAACTGGATCTTCAAAGAGTTGTTGGGTTGTGGGGGTTTTTTGGGGGTGGTATCCTTCTACAATTCTACATGCACTCTTTAAGTCATTCATATTTGCTTGATGATGGGTAAAGTTCTGGTGTAAGCACTTGATTGCTGCTGAGGCCTACACATTGCTGCCTATCCTGCCTGGGTCCCTGCCGCTTCTGCTCCCTGTAGCACTACAGCTGCCAGGCAAACACCCACCCCCAACACGGATGTCTGGTGGCACCAACACTGTTGGAATGGAAGCTGAGTGGTCCCAGGTGGCTCCACCTGATAGAACACCTGCTCCACTGTGGACCAGCCTGTATGTTAAGATCAGCCAGGGAGGCTTTCTTGGTGGTGGCACCCTAGCTTTGGAACTTCCTGCCCTCAGATACAATTGGTGCCAATGCTTATGAATTTCTAGCTCAAGTTAAACACCTGGTTCCAGTTTTTTTGAGGGGGGAAGTTTGAGCGGGGGTGGGGGTGGCAGAGCGGTGGACCCACATGAGAAGATAATATGAGCATGCAGGATCAGGCCAATGACCCATTTATTCCAACATACAGTTCTCACACTGACCAGCCAGTTCCCCCTCAGTTTTTCCCCCCGGGCCTTCACATTTCTAATGAGCAAAAATACAGCCAAAGTTAAGCATTTTAAAGTCCCGGTGATTATGAAGCATTGTTAGTTTGCAGTTTGTTTCGAACTTTCCTATGTTGCTACTTAGAAGTAAGTGTGTTGTGCTTATAGATCACTTAGTTCCCTAGAATCACAGTAAATGGACATTGCTAGGTGTCTGTCTCTTTATGTGTATGCATCAGCGCACACACAAACATAATTTAAAAGGCTTTTAAGATACTAGATTTTACTTGTGGTATGTGGAGATGCAACAGTGTGACCCCTTGGACAGTATTTGGACTTTTCTTCCAAAGCCTGATAATTCGCAAAATCTCTGAATGACTTTTAGCAACTTCCATTCTCTGAGCCACATTTCCATATCTGTGTAAAAAAATAAATAAATCCATACCATATTTTGCAAGTGTGGGAATATGGAACATAAATTATGTACAACACATTGCAAATTTGTTGAATAATAAGGATAAGCTTCATGCCCTGAAATTGTTCTTAAGTTTTATTGATTGTTTTATGTGTTACGAACAACTCAGTTACGATATAAGAACAACTCGGCTACAATATCACTGCAGCATTGTTGTATATATTGTCTTCAAAAATGTTGTAAAATGTGCATGATAAATATTTCTTATTTTTTATTTAGTGGTTTTGTCCTGAAATGTTCTATCATATCTACATATTTTCTTGGAGTCTGGTTCTGGTTGGCAATTCAGCAAGGCCTGCAGCCCAAAAATTCACTGTTAGAGAATTAGGTGGGAGTCATTTTCTTAAGAGCAAGTACTATTGCTAGCTTAAGAAGCTGTTAGCTGATTGTTGTTGTTCTTAAGTGGGGAAAAATGGCAATGGCACTTGCTTTATACGTATCTGTTTGTCTTACACTGCTGAGAAGCACAAACAGTAGGGTGGTTGGAATGTGGCCAAAAGTGCTCATATTGTAGAATAAATTATTGATCTCATCCATCTGGCAAGTGCTGTCAACTTCTTTTAACAATCAATATATTTATTAGGATTTCCATTAGACAGGTATTAAACTGACCCCTCTCTCCCTCTTTGTTTGTAATGCTTCTTTCCACTAGTGGAGAGTCTTCAACATGCATAATTATGCAGATTAGCATATTCAAATGATATGCTGGAGGACATTGCAGCTGCCTTTAAAACCTGAAGATACAAGTTTCATACCACCAGTATAGATCTTCTCTTGTCCTCTGTCACTTTTTCCTTCTGTAATTCTTTGGAAGTGCTTTTTCACTGTGGCGCCTCAGTTTGTAATGTTAGTTAACATTTTTTTGCACTGTGCATGTGGTAACCATGCAAACAAACTAGCCTCCAGTCAAAAACGCTTCTTGGATTGGGGCCCACAAACATCCTGGACACGGTTTCTTTGTCATCACAGGAATGTTAACTCCAACACTCAGCCTTATGTATTATTTTCCATCTTGGATGTCCAGATAGTTTTCATTCTGAATTTTTTTTTCTAGGCCAGGTCTCCTCTAGCTTCTTATCCTTTCCATGGCTAAATCGACCCTTTCTAGATATTTCCATGACCCTTTTAATAAGCTGACACAAGTTTTTAATGTCCAACCTTACCACACCAGCGCAATAGTTTTACTTGTTTAAACAGCCATCACATCATGAACTTGATACCAGGGAGTCAAAGTTACCAAGCTATGCTTACAGTCGCTAAGCCTCCCAGTTTACCCATACCATATTTTGCAACTGCAAAATGGCCGCACCCCCTTTTTCAGACCCCAAAATTGGTTCCAGAGCATTCCCTGCATAATAGTCACAGGGGTAATTCTGAGGTGAGCGGTGGGTCTGTGTGGTGGGCTCCTGAGGCGGCGAGGGCCAGAGTCCGGGCCCTCATTGGCTTAGTCCTGAGCTGAGGTAGCTGGAGAGGCGAGGTGAGACAAAGAAAGGCCAGGCTGCTGCTGCTGTTGCTGCTGCCTTGGGTTGCACAGAGCCAAGAAGCAAGGAAGCAGCTTGGCTGCGGCGCAGTTGGCCTTCGCCACACACTCTGGCCTTGAGGCGAGGCAAAGCCAGACCCAGGATGCTGCTGCTGCTGTTGCCGATGCTGCCACTCGCCTTAGGCTCCCTTAGGGCACCCCAGCCAAGAAGGAGAATAGGTGGGCAAGTGACCACTCTGTCCACATGTCCGTAACCCTTTCCTCTTCCTCTGTCCTGTAATTCACCGCATAGTGGTCGCACCTCCCTTTTTGGAAAGGAAAAATTGGCATGAAAAATGCGACCATTGCGCGGTGAAATAAGGTAAGCGTGCATTGCGAGTACATTACGCTGGATAAAGTAATTTTGTGGAGTAATTCTGAACTTGTATCTGTAATTTGAGTATTCCTTTTCTAGTGTGTTACCTGTAGCATTATTTGGACAGGCTAACAAGGTTGGTGTTCATGAAGGGCATCACTGTGTCTTAAAAGAAGTTTCAAAAAACAGCCACTCAAAAACCTCCACATGGAGGTGTGATTAGGTGTTGACATCCACCCAACTTTTCTGGAGCTCCGTCCATGCTCAGGACCTGAATGTAGGATCCTACACATAAGCCTGTTTTGGAAGTATTTCAGTCTTCATATGATACTTCCATGAGTTAGCACCGTCACTGTGTCATTTAGAAGTCTCTGTGTGAACGCAGACCATTATGTCAGAAACAGGCCGGAGTCTGCCAATTTGGGACTGTACAAATTTGAAAGATATTGTGAGTGGGCAAAAGTGGACTAAGTGAGATATAGAAAGCTACAAACATCTGTCAGCAGTAGACCTGCCATCTTTTTCCATTTCAGGGTAGTTTATTATGGGGCTAGATAGGCAAAGAGAGTTTCATTTCTAGCTAATATTTTAGTATTAGGCAAGGAGGCAGAGGCCCTGTGCCTCCTTTAGAGCTGTCACCTGCTATTAAATTGGGGTGGGGGGAGAAGTCCCTCGGGGGGGGGCAGCTCCTCACTTCACCCCAATGGTCAAAGGCGTTTTTTGTTACAGACCTTCAGAGCTTTATAACCGTTTTGAGATGTCGGTGGCTCAACATCTGAGATGAAAGTAGCTCAACATTACATGCCAGATGTTGAATGTCCGGATTGTGAGTGACTTATGCCCTGATTCAGACTGCTCATCTCATTTAAAACAGATAACATTGAATGATTGCAGTGCAGTCTTACATGGGACTCCCTTTTGAAGTCACCAGTTCTGAAGCTTCTTCAATCGGTCCAGAGTGTGACTGCCAGAATGCTTACTGGATCTGGTAGAGCAGAGCACATAAGTGATACTAAATCATCTGCATCGGTTCCCAGTTTGTGTTTGTACACGTATACCCTGCTCTGTATACAAAGAGCAGTATTGTGTCCATTGTTGTACAGTATTTCATTTCTAGTAGCAGGGATTCTTTTACATATTTAAATTAGTCTTCCATTTCAGTTAGTTTTCACTCTGTATTTTTTTGTTTTAACCTGCAAATATATATCTTGCACCTTATTAAAAGAAAAGATAAACTGAGAAAGGATCATTTTTGATAGTTGCAAATACAGGAACTATTTTTCTCTTTAATATTACTATATAACACATTGGAATTAGCTTTAATTGCATTTTATTGTCTCTGGCAAACAGGAGTTGTACTCTATTGGTTCAACCTAAAGGCCTTTATTTCACTTTCTAATAAGGATTTCTTAAGAGAGCTTTTCCTTTGAATGTGCTAGACTCCCCCCTCCAAGCTTTGACAGCATTAAAAGGGTCTGCCAGCAGAGTGACAGATGCTCAGATCTAAAGGGTCTTCTACTGGACTTGGCACTTTTGAGGCTGCAATGAATGGCGGTCAGGAGGGTTTATGGCTGCTTGCTAAGGTGTCATGTAGCTGAACTGAGTTGCCTGCCAAAAAAAAAAAAAAAAAGTGGGCCTCCAGATATTAAAAAAATAAATACTATTTCCAGGAAGGTACTGTATTGGCCTGAATATAAGCCTCACTTTCCCCCCAAATTCTGACCGTGAAAAGTTAAAAGTGCAGCTTATATTCGTGACCTTACGATATGCAGCCAGAGCGTGGGGCAAATAGCACCAGGAGTGCGGCAAAGTGCCACCCGCCCTGTGTGAAGTCCTCCGTCCTCTCGCCCAAGGCCAAGAAAGGAGAGAGTGAGGAAGGGGAAAGGCCACAGGCGATGCAGCGTGGTCCCCAGAAGCAGCAAGGAATGGCTTATATTCAGGGTTTTTCCCCCCTCTCCCCTTCCTCCAATTTTAATGGTGCGGCTTATATTCAGATGCAGCTTATATTCGGGTCAATACAGTATTTAAGGGATAGCGGTGCCCTATAAAAATGATTGTTCTTTCTTTATAAAATGTATTCATATATGAAAAATACCAAGGTGATGTGAGTCCCGTGTATCTACGGTAATATCTTTAAGCAGAAACAACGGCAATTTCTGCTTTTAAAAATTTTTCCCTAGGATTTGGGGTCCATAACAATATTACAGATGCGTAACTTCATGTTCCAAATAATGAGGATGTAGAATAATAGAATAGACAGTTGAACTTAATGGGGAAAAGGAGGGAATGGGGGGGGGAATGCTTCTGTAAATATCACAAAGGGAGCAGGGACAACAACATTGCTGTTTCAGGTTTTTCAGAATGAGGTCCCTGGAAAGGCGGGAAACTGTCATTTCCTTTGTTATAACAGGACGTAACTTAAAGTAGCAGAGCACTTCATTATGTAAGCCTCCATTCAATGTGTTATCCATATGCAAGGGATAAGGTAACAGGGGCAGCATGACTGTGTCCCCAGCTTTCCAGTGCTACCCCCTGACAGCTGCATGGTTGTCTAAAGCAATACAGTGGTAGCTCTGGTTGCAGACGGGATCCGTTCCAGAGCTCCAGTTGGATCCCAAGGTTTCTGTAACCGAAGAGACCGCTTCTGCGCATGCGCGCGGCACGGTAGAGCGCTTCTGTGCATGCTCATGGGGCGAAACACTTCCGGGTTTGCCGCTTTCGCAACCTGAAGTTTAAGTTACCCGAGGGTAATGTAAGCTGAGGTGCTACTGTACATGTGTGGACTTCCATGCAATCTGGAACCCTGGTTTCTTATGGTTCCAATATCCCTTAGAGTTCTACGTGCGTAGACTTTCCCCCAGACTTGCACACCCAAGCAAATGTTGAGGGTTGGGGCTAGTATCACAGACTCACTTCTGGGGCTGGGGCACTAATGGGTTGATGGGCAGGTATGTGTGCATCACATGAAAGGGGTTAATATCGGTAATATTAACACACGAAATTATAATTATAAAGTTTTTTGTTTGTTTGTTTTGCATTATTATGTACGTGCTCGGATGCAGTCAAATGGCTCTGGTGGTATCTGGCTCTGTGTACAGTATTTTCCACGCGGAATACGTCAGGATTATTTTTAACAGTGCCTATCAGCTTATGTTTATGAATGTATTCAACAAAGTATGCCACAGTAATGCCATTCAGAGGTTGCATGCAGACGTTGCCTGCAGAGGTTGTGTTCAGAGGTCGCATGCATGTCAAGCAGAATTTATTTATAGTGGGAGTACCCTGTGGTTGTAAATAACTCTTAAGATCTCATCAATTGTTATTGTTTTTTTTTTTTTTTTTTTATAAAATTTTTATTAGTTTTACAACCTTTTTAGGAAAAGACAGACAAACATTAAAATTGACAAACAAACACGTATAGTTTCAAACATATTTTCATAAACCTCTTTTCTTGGACTTCCCCATACCCCCCCTCTCTGCATCCCAATGACCATAGTTCAACTAGCAACTCCCAATTGTTACTTTCCAATCTCTATCATTTTAGTCCTCTCTTGTAATCTGACCTTATATCCCTGTACCCCTTTGTTTCTGAAAACCACAACATTTTAACATTCATTAAGTTTATAGTAGTCCTTAAGATAGCTTTTAAATTTTCTCCATTCTTCTTCCACCGTCTCTTTTCGTTGGTCACGGATTCTGCCTGTCATCTCGGCCAGTGTCATATAGTCCATCACTTTCATCTGCCATTCTTCCAAAGTGGGTAGATCTTGTGTCTTCCAGTACTTTGCGATGAGTATTCTTGCTGCTGTTGTGGCATACATAAAAAAAGCTCTATCTTTCTTTGTCACCAATTGGCCGACAATGCCCAAGAGAAAGGCCTCTGGTTTTTTAGAGAAGGTACATTTAAGTACCTTTTTCATTTCATTATAGATCATTTCCCAGAAGGCCTTAATCTTCGGGCATGTCCACCAAAGGTGATAAAAGGTACCTTCAGTCTCTTTACACTTCCAACATTTGTTATCGGGCAAATGGTAGATCTTTGCCAGCTTGACTGGGGTCATGTACCACCTGTATACCATTTTCATAATGTTTTCCTTTAAGGCATTACATGCCGTAAATTTTATACCGGTGTTCCATAACCATTCCCAGTCAGCTGACATAATGTTATGTCCAACATCCTGAGCCCACTTAATCATAGCCGATTTAACTGTTTCATCCTGTGTGTTCCATTTCAGCAACAAGTTGTACATTCTAGATAGATTCTTAGTATTGGGTTCTAACAGTTCGGTTTCTAGTTTTGATTTTTCCACCTGGAAACCGACTTTCCTGTCCTGTTTAAAAAATTCCATTATTTGGCGATATTGAAACCAATTTTCTACCTTATGCTTCAATTTCTCCTGACTTTGTAGTTTGAACTTATCTCCATCCTGTTCTAAAATTTCCCAATACTTCGGCCATCCGACCTCCATATTGAGTTTCTTCACTGCTTTAGCCTCCACTGGTGACACCCATCTAGGGGTTTTGTTTTCCAATAGATCTTTATATCTTGTCCAAACATTAAACAATGCTTTTCTGACAATGTGATTTTTAAAGGCACTATTAACTTTATCATACCAAAGATATGCATGCCAACCAAAAGCGTTATTGAAACCTTCCAGATCCAAGATGTCTGTGTTCTCGAGGAGCATCCATTCTTTGAGCCAGCAAAAAGCTGCTGCCTCATAGTACAATTTTAAATCCGGCAGGGCAAAACCCCCTCTCTCTTTAGCATCTGTCAATATTTTAAATTTAATTCGGGGCTTTTTGCCCTGCCAGACAAATTTCGAGATATCTTTGTGCCACCTCTTGAAACATTCCATCTTATCAATAATCTGCAAGGTCTGAAACAAAAATAACATTCTAGGCAATACATTCATTTTAATTACTGCAATTCGGCCTAACATTGACAATTTCAAATTTGACCATATTTCTAAATCTTTTTTAATTTCTGACCAACATTTTTCATAGTTGTCCTTATACAAATTCTGATTCTTAGATGTTAGATAAATCCCTAGATATTTGACCTTCTTGACCACAGTCAAACCTGTTTCCTCTTGAAATTTCTCCTTTTCCATATCTGTTAGGTTTTTCCCTAAAACTTTGGTTTTTTGCTTGTTCAACTTAAATCCAGCTACCTGGCCAAACTGTTGTATTATTTCTAATACCTTTTTCGTACTAGTGTTTGGCTCTTGCAAAGTCAATACTAGGTCATCTGCGAATGCTCTTAACTTATAATGTTTAGCTCCGACCTGTACACCTTTGACCTGCTGGTCATTTCTTATCATGTTCAGCAACACCTCCAGAACTGAAATAAAAAGTAATGGGGAAATCGGGCACCCCTGTCTTGTTCCTTTTTCTATCTTAAGTTCCTCAGTCACAACATTATTTACAATCAGTTTAGCTTTTTGTTCAGAATATATTGCAGCCATACCATTCTCAAAACCCTGGCCTACCCCCATCCCATGAAGATTCTTCCTCATAAAACTCCAAGAAATATTATCGAAGGCTTTCTCCGCGTCCACAAAAATCAATACTGCTTTAGTGTTTATATTCACCTCTAGCTTTTCCAGAATGTCTATTACATTCCTTACATTATCTGCCAGGTGTCTTTTAGGAAGAAAGCCTGCTTGGTCCTTATGAATCTTCTCCATCAAAACTCTTTTAAATCTTTTTGCCAAAATGTCTGCAAAAATTTTGTAATCCACATTGAGCAATGATATTGGGCGGTAGTTCTTGAGTTGGGTCTTTTCAGTCTCTGACTTTGGTATGAGTGAAATATATGCCTCTTTCCACGATTCAGGTGCCCTTTTTCCCTCAAGGATCTCATTACAAACTTCTCTTAGTGGTTGAGTCAACCATTCCTTCAGCGATTTGTAGTATCTGGAAGTCAGTCCATCTGGTCCCGGAGATTTGCCCAGTTGCATATTCTGAATGGCAGCCTCTATCTCTTGTTCTGAGATTCTCTGGTTCAAGTCCATCTTACTTTGATGAGAGATATTTTGTAGTCCATATTTTCCAAGGAATTTGTCTATATCTTCTTCATTTTGCGGGCCTTGAGTGTAGAGTTTTTTAAAATAACTTAAAAAGCAATTTCTGATTTCATTGGGTTTGGATATGTTCTTTCCATCCACCTCAAGGCTTGTAACTGTATTTAATTTCTGCCTTTTCTTCAGTTGCCATGCCAGAAGTTTACCACATTTATTTGCTGATTCAAAGGTCTTTTGCTTCATTTGCTTTATCTTCCATTCAATCTCTTGGTTCATCAATTCCATATATTGTGTTTGGTATAGCTTGATCTCTCTTAAAATGTCCTGAGACTTTGGTTTTGTTCTTAATTTCCTCTCTCCTTCCTTTATCATTTCCAAAATCTTCTCTTTTTTCTCATTTTGTTTTTTCCTCTTTATTGAATTTTGTTGAATCAAAAATCCTCTCATAACCGCTTTACTTGCATCCCAGATCACTCTTTTGTCCACGTCGGTCCTCAAATTTATTTCAAAATAGTCTTTTAGGGTCTTTTGGGCCTTCGTGAGAATCTCCTTATCACAGAAGAGGGTGTCATTCATTCTCCATCTAAATTGACCAGTTATTGTGAGTTTCATCTCCATCTTCACGGCGTTATGGTCGGAGCAAGTTTTTGGGCAGATTTCCACTTTCTTAATCTTTGGCGCCATTCCACTAGTAACCCAGATTTGATCGATTCTGGTCCAGGTCATCATTGCTTGGGAGAAAAAGGTTCCCTCTCTCTCCAGAGGGTTCCTTGTTCTCCAAATGTCTATCAAGTCCATGTTTTCGGTCATTTCAAAAAAAGTCTTAGGGAGTCTCCCTTCTTTGGTGACTGTTAGTCTTTGTGCCTTGTCCATATTGGTGGAGACCACGCCATTCATGTCTCCCATGATTATCATATTGTAATCTGGATTACGGGATGGACTCATCAATTGTTATTGGCAGTATATGTCTATAATGGTCACCACTGGAGTCTGTATACAACCCATTAACTCGGAGGTTTATTCACCTGTCAAGTAATATTCCAAAGTTACAAATGCAGGTTTAAATATGTGTGCTCAATACTTTATTTATACTGTACACTGCTTGATTGTAAGAAACCTCAAAGCGGTTTACAAAAGATAAAACAGTAAAATCAAGAAAAAATTGCAACCATAGTTTTAAACCATTCAAAAATTAAGATACTAAAACAGGTTAAAATAAATAAATAAAGTAAAATTTCTAAGCGACTTTATAAGCAACTGGGTGGGCTTGTCTAAAGAAGAATGCTTTTAGCAGGCACTAAAAACAGCACAGTGAAGGCGCCTGCTTGATTTCAATTGCCAGGGAGTTCCAAAGTGCCACACTAAATGTCTGAGTTCTTACAAATGTTGAACGGGTGTGATGTGGCACGTACTACTTCTTAAAATCATGTTGGTTTGGCTTTTCTAAAGCACCCCTCATACTGTTGTGCACTATTCAAAATATATTTGAATAGTTTTGGACATTTCTTGCAGGTGTTCTTTTTAAAACCATTGAGCAGCAGTAATGCCTGTTTGTTGACGGCCTCTACGGAGGTATTCTCATACCCTTCGGTTTTTGTAGGAGGTGGGAAGCATTCTTAACACAAAATCTTTGCCATTGAAAGTTTAATTGCCATGACTGTGACCACTAGGGGTTACTTAGCCTCATTAGGAAACATTTTAGTTAGGGTTTCGGTTTGGGTCCCTGTGTCTTTAAATGGGAGGGAAAGATGTGAATAGCAGTTCTGTACACTTTGGCATATTTTCCATTGCAGTTCAAGGTGCATCCTGCCAAGTGCAAATACCTGAGAGGTTTGGAAACTTGCCATATTCCATTCTAATTTCTCTTCTACTTCCTCCTCCTGTATGTTCCAAGCTAGACAGAAGAGTCCAGACTGCATCTATGTCCGGGTAGATTCCCAGGTTTTGTTATCAAAATGCCAGGGCCTGTTTTGCACTCCGATTCTTAGCTTCAGCATGCAACCAAGTTGCCTTAGTTAGGTCACTCCGTGTTCCCAGGTTTCACAGCCAGTCTTGGACTACTCTCTTCTCCCCCCCGAGCTGCAGATGGAGTTCCCATGAATTTCACTGCAGCCTTGATGGAGCCCTGCAGCTGTGTGGAACTATTTTTCACACGGAGTGCAGTGCATAGAGTAAATAGTTTCGCAGGCAACTGAGGAAGCCAGAGTGGTCAGCAAATTCTGGTGGCTAAAGGAAACAGCAGGAAAATATAGTGCATGCAACTTTCCCAGGGATACTTGGACTCTTACCTTTGTACTCCAGGTTGCATTCCAGACACGTTAACAGTCAGAATTTCTACAACACACTTCCCCCTTATTTCCATCCAGGGATACAACAGGCATTATTTCAGGTCAATAATATATTCCAGGCAGGTGAAAGTACTAGAGGAGAGCATGGAGCAGGGCTGATGAGAGGCATGGCCTCAGTAAAGCCACATCACGTCTGTGGGTTTGACCTCTCTGCTCCTGGCCTATATTGTTTGGAAGCTGAACAACCCATGGTGCAGTGAGCATCCAAAATATATATTTCCTTATTAGAACTGGGTCTGGAGCTGATTAAACCCTGGGTTGAGTCTAGGAGTAGCCAATGTAATACCTTCCAGATACTTTAGACCACAGCGGGTGGCGCTGTGGTCTAAACCACTGAGCCTCTTGGGCTTGCTGATCGAAAGGTCGGCGGTTCGAATCCTCATGACGGAGTGAGCTCCCGTTGCTCTGTCCCTGCTCCTGCCACCCTAGCAATTCTAAAGCATGCCAGTACAGGTAGATAAATAGGTACCGTTGCGGTGGGAAGGTAAACGGCATTTCCATGCACTCTGGTTTCCGTCACGGTGTTCTGTTGCGCCAGAAGCGGTTTAGTCATTCTGGCCACATGACCCAGAAAGCTGTCTGTGGACAAACGCCAGCTCCCTCGGCCTGAAAGTGAGATGAGCTCTGCAACGACATAGTTGCCTTTGACTGAACTTAACCGTCCAGGGATCATTTACCTTTACCTTTTTATTTACCTTCCAGCTGCTGGCAGATCACAACTCCCATCTGCTGTGGTCTTGCAGGCTGGGGCCGATGGGAGTTTTGTGGTCTGACAGCATCTGGAGTACACCATGTTGGTGTTCCCTGGCCTGGAAACCCCGTCGACTTGGCTGGAAAAGTTAGCTACACCACTAGTAGTCCTACGACTTCTGACACCAAGAAAAGTGGCAGGTGTCATCTCTGTGGTTAACACTATGGCAGAAAATCATAACCACAATGTCTTCAAATGAAGCTGCTGGCCATCAACATGTCTATATGTTAAGTGTATGAGTTGTGCAAACAAGTAATTATTATTTGTTCTTTATCTACTGACTATTACTTTGAGTGGCTGTCAATGAAAAAAAAAAAAGTATGCTCACAGCAATCCACTAGAATTTAACCCAAGTAAGTTTGCTCTGAGTGCCTGGCCAGCCAAATGCCAACTCTGCATGTTTAGTTACAGATAGGTAGCCGTGTTGGTCTGCCATAGTCAAAGTAAAAAAAATTCCTTCCAGTAGCACCTTAAAGACCAACTAAGTTAGTTCTTGGTATGAGCTTTCGTGTGCATGCACACTTCTTCAGATACACTGAAACAGAAGTTGCCAGATCCTTCTATATAGTGAGAAGGTGGGGAGGGGTATTACTCAGAAGGGTGGTGGGAATGGGTGATTGGCAGATAGCTGAGATGAGCCTGTTGACGACTCTTAACGACTGCAATAGGTCTTACAGGAAAAGACAAGGGGTGAGAAGGTGAAAAATGGCTTAGTCATGTATAATGAGGTGCTACTGGAAGGAATTTTTTTTATTCTGCATGTTTAGAATATCATTTAACATTCTGAGCCAGAGAAGACGAAAACCCTCAATTCAAAATACATCCAAGCAAATCCATTTCCTGAATCAGGTTATTGCAGATTGCAAAATAATTGCTTATGAGGGCATAAGTAGTAGAAGCATGAGTTGCTTGCGCTCCCCCCTTGCTTCTGTGTAACACACAAATTACTGTGACAGAGAATTCCTTTGGTTTTAAAATTAATGTGAGGCATGCTTTATAAAATATTTTTTCCCCAGAGTTGTTTTATTGTGCAGCTGCATTGCTTGTCCCAGCAGTAAGGCAAATGAAGCTTCACTCTGATGGGAGAGCACCTTTCCGAAATGACACATTGATTCATGAATAGCTTTGACATGGTTATCGTTCTTCTTCAGTTCACAAGCAAGAGCGTGCAGAAACTCTGTTCCCAGCAAGTCATTCTTGTCTGTACAAATCAGAATCTTCTTGTGTGTACTCTTCCTCCCTCCCTCCCTCCCGTCCTCCTGCTCCTCCTCCCCCATTGCATTTTATAGCACTATGGTATGAACTGGGCTACTTTCCTTTTCCCTAAGAAGTTCTGGTGGAAGAGATGATGGAGCAGATAAACCGCTGTGAAAACAGCTTTGCTGACCTGATGTTCTATAGCACCGGATCTTATTCTGATCACAGGACTGGGTGAAGATTCCTCTTTGGATGTTGTCCAGAGGATAAACTCTTCTTGGTTTGTTCGGTGGTTGGTGTTGTTTTTTGCAATGGCCATCCTGTTGTCCTTACGACTGATCTCTTCCACACCACTGATGGCAGTTCACGCTCAGGCAGTGTGGGGCGAATCCCAATGGGTATGGAGCAATTGTTTAACCTTTATATGTTGTGTCCTTGCGTGGGAGGCAGCATGATAAGCTTAAGTGTCAGTTTGACACTTCTGTGAGTAGCAGCAATTCACATAGAAATGTAATACAATTGGTCTAAAGCTTTGCCAGTCAGTTAAATTACCTATTTGTAAAAACCAAAGTTTTCAGTTCTGTAAGGGAATGCATTGTAAGTAATGCATGTGCATTTTGATATCAGATTTCAGCATCAGGAGTTGAGCTTTTAATGATCAGAGGTACTGCATCCTATATCTTCTAGCTGATCGTGTTCAGATTAAAAGAGGTGTAAATTAAATGGGCCGCTGCAGAGGCTTTTAAAAAGAAGTTGGTAAAATCAACCATGCGAGCCATGTAATTGTTTAGCTTTCAAAACTGGAATTTTACACTTCGATGTTGATTAACCCACAGGTTTTGATGAAAATAAAGGGCCAGTTCTCATTTTACTTCTTGTACTCAGGTTTCCATAACTGTGATTTTAACTAAAGGGGAACCTTCTGGCTGAATGTGTTATTACAAATGTAGCAAATAAAAATAAGTAAAATTACCGGGAAGCCAAATTCATATGATCTGTGTTTAAACGAGAAGTCTGCTTGTGTGTTTTTCTTTTCAGTGTCTATCCCTTTAAAATATACATAGGCAGATGTCAATTGGAATAAACCATACTTATGTGTATTTTAAAGGGGCATGTGTAAAATGTTTGTGTGTGTATATATACACACACACACAAACACATCATACAAGAGCTTTGGTTGTGACTTACTAGCTGCAGTTTTGCACTGAGCCCAGTTTATATATAATTTAGCGCTAGTACTTTTCATCTTGTTGCATATGAAATAATAATAAACAATGAACAAGGTCATCTGTTGAAATACCTGCAAGAAATGTTCTTTTGCAACAAAACAACTTTGAAATGGTTGCCCCGATTTATTTAAGAACAATACTGTATCAAATTATAAAATACACTTGGGTCCTGCTATCCACCCACACGCTATATGAATTCACTTATATAAAGGTAAATAATTATGCCCACACATTGCTATACACTCTGTAGATTCAGATAGCCAGATATCTGGAGTTGGTGCACTGCCTTAATTCCTTGCTTGTTTTGCTCTATTGGTTGGCAGAAACTATGCATAGAGGTAGGTAGGGAACAAGATTGGACAAATCAGTTTTTCTTTTGCTTCTCTTTTGCTGTTTGGCTGCACCAATTCCTGGAAGAAACCATTGAAAAAGTGGGGAGATAGGTTGGGAAAATCCCAGATTAGAAATGTTCCCATAGGAATCAATGGAAATTGTGGACTTGTTATGCAAACACTTGCCTAATGAATGATTTCCAGGAAGCACTAGTTTGGTCAGCGGGACCTGTGTGTACAGTGTTGAAAGTAACAGTTTGAGAAATGTCTGGTACATTGGTTGAAATACCCTCTTCTCCAAAGGAAAGGAAGTCAGGTGTTGGGCCTTCTCATTGTCAGGTGTGGGGAACCTATGTGCTTTTGGTCCATAGCCAGTAATTGCACCCTGATAGTAGTAGAAGTAGAACATTTTTGGAATAACTAGGGTTTAGAAATATGAGTGCTTGAGAACTGCGGTTTTACTGTATTTGCAGAGTGTTCAGGGTATTCAAGCCCTAATCTGCTATTTTAAAGGGAGTGCCCATTTGGACTTGGTAAAATTCCAGGTGATTTCAGTTGTTGTTGGATTGGGTTCACGGTCTGCAGAATTTTTGCATTCAGCTGCTCTCAGATTCAGCCTCAGGTTAATTGTAAAGTGAGTGTGATCATTCATGCCACTTGAGCAAAGTTGTTCATGTGGAAACCTTTATTCTAAATGGGCTGTTTCCTTTTTGCTTACTGATATAAATAGTTTCTGAACTCTGGCTATATTGTGTATTGGGGGTTGACCCTGGATAATCCAAAACTAAATTTTATAGTGAGATTTTGCCATCTAAACTTTATTCATCAAACTGCAGCTCTGTTTGATATAGCATCTGAGGGCTACTTCACACACAGCTCTCTTTTCCTATACAGTAATATTTGTGTAGGGAAAGAAGACATATTGCAGTGTAATGTGTGAAGTATATGATGTTCAGGTGATGCACGCAGTGGCTTCTAATCAACTGTATTCATGGCAAAATAAATACTTGCTCCATGTGGCACACACTGTATTCATTCATAGTATATTTTTAATCCCATCTTTCTAGGTCAAGTGAACTTTTCAGAAGGGTTAGCATGAAGGTTTCAGAAGCTGATGAAGGGTTTTGAGCAAGAGCTGATGGAATACACTCAGATTCTTGAGATAACCTGGTCCTATTAGGGGGCTGGCTTAAAGCAGGCATCAGGCATGTCCAACTCACAAGAGACTGCGATCTACTCCCAGTATAAAGAAACTGGCAGTGATCTATCCATTGGAGGGAGGAGGAGCGTGCGTGGGGTGGGTGGATTGCCCAGAGTTCTTGAGCTTTTGGGGGGAAGGACTGCACAGTTTTTTAGCTTTCCCCCATAACTTTTTGTACACAGTAGGGATCCCGTGATCTACCAAGATCAGCCAGGGATCTGCTGGTAGATCACAGTCCACTGGTTGGACATCCCTGATAGTGCACAGTACTTGCTTCTGCATTTGCATATCATAGGAGGGTTTTTAATGGGTATATGTTCTTAGTATCAATGTAAAAAAGACATGATAGTGGTTTGGGAAATTGCTGGTTGATGTTCATTTTGTTACTGATTATGATGTAGATACAAAATAAAGGGAAAAGCACTGAGCAACGGCTGCCTTCTAAATTCTATCTTCTCTGGGATGCGGGTGGTGCTGTGGGTCAAACCACAGAGCCTAGGACTTGCCGATTGGAAGCTTGGCGGTTCGAATCCCCACGATGGGGTGAGCTCCAGTTGTTTGGTCCCAGCTCCTGCCAACCTAGCAGTTCGAAAGCACATCAAAGTGCAAGTAGATAAATAGGTACTGCTCCAGCGGGAAGGTAAACAGCGATTCCGTGCGCTGCTCTGGTTTGCCAGAAGCGGCTTAGTCATGCAACATGACCCAGAAGCTGTACACCGGCTCCCTCGGCCAATAAAACGAGATGAGCACCGCAACTCCAGAGTCAACCACGACTGGACCTACTAGTCAGGGGTCCCTTTACCTTTACCTAAATTCTATATTCTAGGCTGGCAGCATTTTATAGAATGTGGATTAGGAAATAAAATTCTTCACACTAGCTGCGCTTTAATTCTTCACAAAGCTGCGCTTTGGTTTCTGAACATTTTCACAGTCGAACGGCCTTCCGGAATGGATTCCGTTTGACTTTCAAGGTATGACTGTATACTGGGCTGCTGAGGTCCACCATTTGGAAGCAGGTGCAAAATAGTAGCCAGGGAGGGGTAGGGGAAGGAATGTACTTTTAGAATTAATAAACAAAATGCCTCTGAACTCATGCTCAGTCCTCAGATTTGTTTTTAGTACCAGAGCTGAGCTCATGGTCCTGTTTTACTCCCTTTCTTCATTTTTAATCTAATTCAGAATTTGGGAGCCCTTTTGTGGCTATCAAATAATAGTGTAGCTCCTTCAAATCACTAAGCGCTATCAGTAAAGACCTACCTTATCTTCTGTCTGTCCCTAGCATAACTAACTAAATGGTGCTGTAAGATGTGGTGATATCACTCTGATAGTACTAAAAATAATAATAATGGATTAGATAGCTTTGAGGAAGGCTGTGGCAGTTATTAGCCATGAGTGCAATGGAACCCCCGTGTTAATTCCCTCCCACCAGGTGTAATGGCTTACCACCAACTTGGATGCCTTTACAAGTTCAGACAGATGAATGCAACCAATCAAGATGGCAATGCAGATGATAATGCAATCAGTGGTTTTGTTGTTGTTTAGTCGTGTCCAACTTTTCGTGACCCCATGGACCAGAGCACGCCAGGCACTCCTGTCTTCCACTGCCTCCCACAGTTTGGTCAAACTCATGCTGCTGGCTTCGCGAACACTATCCAACCATCTCGTCCTCTGTCGTCCCCTTCTCCTTGTGCCCTCCATCTTTCCCAACATCAGGGTCTTTCCCAGGGAGTCTTCTCTTCTCATGAGGTGGCCAAAGTATTGGAGCCTCAGCTACAGGATCTGTCCTTCCAGTGAGCACTCAGTGCTGATTTCCCTAAGAATGAATAGGTTTGATCTTCTTGCAGTCCATGGGACTCTCAAGAGTCTCCTCCAGCACCATAATTAAAATCAATGGTTACTAGCCACAATAACTATGTTCTCTGAATACCAGTAGCTAGGAATTTCAAGTGAGGAGATCAGAGCACTGTTGTATTCATGCTGTGATAGTGGGCTTCTCATAGGCATCTAGTTGGCCACTGTGATAGCAGGATGGAATTCCTATGTTGTTATGCCACTGAATTCCATATGCTACTGAAAACAGTAGAGAAATGGCCTGCTTGTGAACTTCCTGAAGATACTGGATTAGCCACTGTTGGAAACAATAAGTTAGCTTGAAACTGGCGCTGATCTTATAGGATTGCTCTTTGGCCCATTCATATATTTTTTTATGGAAGTACTGAAATGTATGATAAATTCTGACAAGAAGTTGCCGTGGTGAGCCAAAATTAGAAGTGGGAAATTTCCCTAGGAATAAACTCAGTACAGAGACCAACCAGCTCAGTGTCATTTTCAATAAATAACAAATGATTAATCTCACAAATCCGGAGGAAATTACTTTCCCCACCACCTTAATTCTGTTTTGCTGTTTTAAATAATTTTTTTTTATATAAAAAAAATAGTATTCTTATTTAGGGTTCTGCTTTCTATTTGTATTTTTGTATCGTTTCCAGTAACAGAATGTGTTGTTTGTGAATCACTTGGTGAATAGGCCTTTCATTGCATCTTTGCCAGATTCCTGAAGGGAAGGGAGTTGGCAGGAGAGGAAAAAGCAAGAGAGGTTACAAGGTAAAAAGTAAAAATAAAAATAAAAATCTGGTGGAGCAGCTGCCCATCAAATGACAGTTGATTGCAGAGCAGAACATATGAATCTTAAGTGTGGAGAAAGAATGGTCTTCTGTGCAATATATATATACATTTGGTGATACAGATTTTTGACAAGAAATTCCAAAATTAGTGTAAAGAGCTTTCTCCCTGGAGGATGATGATCCATCGGATGGATTATACTGCCATCTAGCTCCTGTGCCTCCAGGAAGCAAGCCAGAGCCTTGCTTGTTTTGATGTCTGAACCCAAGCTTGTGGCTTGTTTCTTTCTTGAAAGGTTTGTTCTTGACTCGCTGCTTGTAGTTTATTCTGAGGACATCCACAACAAGCCAAACTCTGGCTTGTTTCTGATGGTGGGGCAGCAGCAGCAGAACCCAGAGAGAGAACTCTTCAGCGGTGTGTCCCAGCACACAATGAGTTCACATTGAACCATACTTTCAAACAACAGCAAATGGGATTTTAACGTGTTGTGCAAACTGGGCCAGAGAGGTGAAAATTTGCAAACTTCTTTTGCAGAAACCAGTCTTTGCAGATGAAATTACATCCAGTAACATGGTGAAAAAAAGCATGTAACTTAAAGTCAGAGGTTGAACTTCCAATTCTTTTTTGTTATTATTAGGTGTCCAAAAATAAAGATGGAAAAGAACAAAGTGAAGCTGTATCCCTGTCAGAGGATGAAGAAACGTTTTCCTGGCCTGGTCCCAAAACGGTAGTTTTGCAAAGAACATCACAGGGTTTTGGCTTCACCTTAAGACATTTCATTGTTTACCCCCCAGAGTCTGCTGTTCAGTTTACGTTTAAGGTGAGTGAAATGAATATTCAACAAGTAACTCATTGGTTATAGTGATACATATGAACTGTAATGAAAAATATTTTTTCAGTACAGTACTGCAAAACAGTAGCCTTATAGATATCTAGCCATACATTTCAGTTTAGCAGTGAATTCACACTAAACCTCCTTTTCATTTTTTTCATTTTTGCTTGTTGCAACCTAATTTCTATTTAATGCTGTGGGTCTTGTCTCTGAGTAAACATGCATAGGTTAGAGCAGTTGGGTTGTTGTTTTGTGAAGAGTTGAATTCTCTTGCCAACTAGAGTTTTAAGTTCCCTTTCCATTGGACTAATTTGTGGTGCTGTTAGATTTATTACTACCCCCGCTTCACCAGAAGGTTCCAGGGGGGTGGGTTATAGCAAAAATACAGCATTAAAACAAATTACAGTTACGATGGGTCCTAAACATATTTATGTTAAGTAAGACCAAGGTAAAAAGATGCGTCTTCAGCATATGACAAAAGCTGTACAATGAATGTGCCAGGCACATCTCTGTGGTGAGAGAATTCCACAACATAGGGACTGCCACAGAGAATACATCTCCCCTCAGACCTCTTGAGGGTGGTGGAACTACCGAGAGCTCTGCGGATCTTAACACCCAAGAGGGTCTGTAGGTAAGGAGGTGGTCTTTTAGACATTTGGGACATAAACCCTTTAGGGCTTTAAGCATTAGCATGAGCGCCTCAGATTAGGCTCAGAAATGAACTGGCAACCAGGGGGTGTTTATTATGGGAACCTCAGCCAGTATTCTTGCAACTGCATTTTGGACCAGTTGATGTTTCTGAGTCATCTTCAAGGGTAGCCCCACATCAAGCGCCTTGCAGTAATCCAAGCTGGAAGTTACCAGAGCATGGATTATAGAGGCCAGATCATCTCTGTCCAAAAGGGGCTGCAACTGGCAAACCAGTCAGAGCTGGAAAAAGACACCCCTAGCTACTGAGGCAGCTTGAGCCTTCTGTGAGTCGCTTTGGTAGTTTATGGTTTGCTGAATAGTAGTTCACATACTTTAAAATAGTATACCAAACCTCCCAAATGACAAGCAGATTCATGCAACCATTATGCAGAACATCATACAGCTAAGCACCCATTTGAAAGTACTAAGTAAACTGATAGCAACGGTAGAAAATGTGAATGGAGGAAAACCTGTTGTGGAGCGTAAACTTCACATGCCAAAGGTCACAGGTTTAATTTCTGGTATCTCAGCATGAGGCTGGCAAAGTCTTTGGAACTAAATGGACCAAGGTTCTGACTAATGAGGTTCTGACTAATGATTGTGAAGCAGCTTCCTTTGCTCCTTCTGAACATTTCTACAAATGGGGAACTTCAGCATGAAGGACTGCAATAAAAAGCTATATTTTGAATAGCTTTCTCTTAACTTACTTTTATCTGCTAGTTGTCTCCTTATTAAACATTAATTTGATGGCTATTCATTTGGAAGGCTTGTCTGATTTTTCAAAATTTGGGCAATTAGGTTCTCCCTTAGCAGCTGTAGAACAGTTCTGAAATAAATAGTTTTGAAAAGCCTGGATGCGAATGTTTTGAAGAGTTCCTTCTGCTTTAATACAAGGACTTTGAATTTTTTATGATTTCCTTTTGCAGGATGAAGAGAATGGAAATAAAACGGGTACGTTTTCTCTTTGATTCTTGTATGTTGTAATCGAATAGTCTAAAATCCATAATTCCTGATACAGTTGTACCTTGGAAGTTGAACAGAATCCCTTCCGGACGTCGGTTCAACTTCCAAAATCTTCAGAAACCAAGGCACAGCTTCCGATTGCGCAAGTGCACCAGAAACAATACCGGAAGTTGCACCGGATGTTCGGCTTCCAAAAAAAGTTCGGAAACCAGAACACTCACTTCCGGTTTTCAATCGTTTGGGAGCCGGAACGTTCAACTCCCCAAGGCATTTGGGAGCCGAGGTTACAACTATATAACCAATGAAACAAGTCTGTTCTTTAATTAATGAATGTTTTACCAAATGTGTCTTAAATATTGGGTGTACTAATTTAGTGATGTATTTTATATGAAATTTGTAGATTGGCTTTTCCATGCCAGTTGCACAGGAAGGCAGAATTATATGAATATGTAAACAAGTATATTGTAAAATATAACAGCATCTGCTACTGAATTTAGTGGTTCTTTACCTATCAGCAGGTACAAAAATTGTAGCACGGACAAGGTACAGCTTTCTGTCTACACCCTGGTATGTAACACCCCCCAAACCCCTTAAACTTTAAAAAAAATTAAAAGGGGGAAAAAAAGCTTCATGAACGAACAAGCTGATTCTCCTCAAAGGTCATATAATCTTGGGGACAATTACGTTCCTGTTGAGAAGAGGTAAATGAGGTTGCTTTCAAATATCTTCCTGGATAATGCTAATTTATTTATATGCCAACCATAAAATGGTGTGTGAAAGTAGGATTTGGCATAACCTTTCTCTGAATAATGCCTGAGATTCCTACATGGATCTTCAGGGAAAATTAAATTTCCTAGGTTCCCTGGCACTATGGCAGCATTCCTTGGAGAGCGAGGGGAGTTCTTTGCGTTGGATTACAGTCAGTGCTGAGAAAAAAATATGTTGTCATATTGCTAGCCTCAGGCTGATTGCAAGTATTATGAGTTGTGGAGATTTGTATTTAAAACCATATAATAACAACCTTTAGAAACGTCATTAGGCAGGATTGGATAGCCTGGGGTAATAAAAATAGGAGGTGACGTGGGAGATAGAGAGTTGTCGGGGGACGGGGGACGGGACGACCTTTGTGAAATGCATACTGTTCTCTTGTTACCTGGTGGAAATGCCATTGTCCTATAAAGACCCTATATTATGAGTTTGGAAAAAATAATAGCAACATTTTTGCTTTGTCCATACGTTTGTAGGAGTTGGGAATATTTAACTTTCATATGCTGGTATTACCTTGGTGGGCTGTGAGGTGCGTAAGAGCATGGAAATATTGGCAGGTGAATGTGAAGGAAGCCTGTGTACTCAGGGGATTAAGAATAATTCAGCCAGACAAGAGTGGAGGAAATAAATGTTAGGATGAGTCACATTTCAACTATTGGTGGAATTACCTTTAAAATGAGAAAGCGGAACAGAAGTATAAAGTGGAAATCCATGCCCAGCCACAAAGACAACATTAACTCTTATGGAAGCTAGGTGGACGAACATTGAATGGGCTAAAGAATCTTGTGATTTGGGATGTGATGACTTAGGGAATTAAGTGGTCGATAAAAGTAGTGTTTGTTTGATTACATTGGGTTGGATCCAGATTTAGTCACGCCTACAGTAGACCCATTGCAATAAAAGTTTGCCATGATTTTTATGGTCTAGTCCAGGCACATCCAACTCCCAAGAGACTGCGATGTACACCCAGTATAAAAAAAACAACTGGCAGTGATCTGCCCGTTGTCATTGAGGATTGTTAGAGCTTTTTGGGGGGAGAGCAGAGTTGTTGAGTTTTTTGTGGGGAGAGGAGAGGTGTAGAGCTTTTTTAAAGGGGAAATAACATCCCTGGTCTATTCTAAGCATGACTTAAGTCTGAATCCACTCAATTTTTTTTTAAAAAACACAGCTTTTTCCAAAGGAGCAATATGAATTCCCAGGAGACAGCCATATACTTTGATTGATATTTCTGTTGCAGCCATTTCCAGTGCCAGACAGTTTAAACCGAAGAGTAGCATGTCTTTAGAGCAGCAGGACATGCTGTGGGAGAAACAGGGGACAAATGCCCAGCTACATACACAGTTTCCCCTGAATACACAGCAGTGATAACTTTGGGGGTCGTGACCCATGTCCTAAATACTTTTTTGTGCTGTCTGGCCTTTACAGCTCTTTATTCTTTAAAAAAGAAGAAGAGCTTATTCATTTTTAAATGTTTTGTTTTACCAGTGTTCACTGTCTTTAAATTTTATGATACCACAGTATATAAATGCTGTCGTCTAGAATACTTTATATCCAGTATATGTAGATCACCTATTTCTTTATTAAGACAATTGACAACTCCTAAACGAAGGATAGTACAGTGGTACCTCTACTTACGTTCACCTCTGGTTACGTATCCTTCGGGATAAGTGCGCGGCAAACCCGGAAGTATTTTTCTGGGTTTTGCCGCATGTGCAGAAGCGCTAAACCACGCCGTGCACATTCTCAGAAGCGGCACCTCCGGATACGCACACCTCGGGATCCCACTGGAGCTCCAGAAAGGATCCCGTGCACAACCGGAGGTACCCCTGTATTTATTATTTCTATATTAACACAAAATAAATACTATCCTTCGTTTTGGAGTTGTCAATTATAGAAGCATGGACATCTCAAGAAACCTTTTTAAGGTGGAAGAACAGATTGGCGTAACTCAGAAAGTAGAAAAGGCCTTTTCTCTGAGCACCATAAATAGCTATTTTGTGTTGCGGAAGTAGCTATCCGGGTGCTAATGATCAGTGTGTGTCATTCTTGAATAGCTTAGCTAAGAGGGCAAGCAATTCACATATCAAACTAATTTGCATTTATTCCTGCAGTGCCTTTCATACATTATAGGTGTGGGATAGAGTTAGTGTGAATAATAGTGGATAGGATCGCAGAGCTTTCTTATCTGTGAAATTGCTGCTATGGTTCTGTTTAAATTATATGCAAAGGAGCCATCCAGTGCCAACCTCTTTAATGCAAATCTAAGCTGAAATATTAAATTCTTTAATAAAAGTTGAGGCTGTGCAGCGCTTTTGACAATGACTGGAGCTATACTGGGTTGGATCTGGGGCAAGCTAGCTACTTTTCGTTCCCATTGAAATCTGTGGGACTTAAGTTAAATGGCTTCCTTAAATCTGATCCTTACATTATTCCAATGGGAGACAGTCAGCTGATCAAAGTAAGTATTGAATATATACTTTCTCCTTTCCGTTTTCGCAAGTTATTCATTTGTCCAAAGGTCAAAGTACAGGTTTTGAGAAGCACACACTTAAAAGTGCATGTTTACAATAAACAACCAGAGGAAGCTCTGTTACAAATTTCCCCACATAAAATTTACTCTCTTATTTGTCTCCAAAGTGCTGTTTGTTGCATCAAATCACCCACTGAGGGCTGTTTTGTTGGTTTTGACTCATGACAGGGCCTTTTCAGTGGCAGTTCCCCATTTGTGGAATGCCTTCCATAGTGAGGTCTGTCTGTATTCCTTATTCTTGACTTTAAGAGAAATTTAGAAAAATTCCTGTTTATGCAGGCATTTGATGGCTGAAGAACACTGTTCCGAGCAATCCTGAGAACGTTTTAACAATGTTTTAACTGTTTTTAGATTGAGTTTTAACTGTTTTAGAATGCTTTAAAAAATTATTCCTGTGCTGGCCGTCCTGGGCTCGTTTGGGAGGAAGGGCAGGATGTAAATTGAACGAACAAACAAACATATAATAAAGAGCAGTCTTGACAGCTGATTTTCAGTGGGAAAATGCCATCGGATTCAGATCAGAGACCCTATTACAGTCTTTGCTTCTGAAAGAAAGAGAGCTGCTTATTGTAAGCACATAGTTTGACCCTAACAATGCTTTGACACATTGCAGCCAACCACTCGGGTGCAGATAATTACCCTAACGTACTAGGGATGTGGGTGGCGCTGTGGGTTAAACCACAGAGCCTAGGACTTGCTGATCAGAAGGTCGGCGGTTCAAATCCCCGTGACAGGGTGAGCTCCCGTTGTTCGGTCCCTGCTCCTGCCAACCTAGCAGTTCGAAAGCACGCCAAAGCGCAAGTAGATAAATAGATACTGCTCTGGCGGGAAGGTAAACGGCATTTCCGTGTGCTGCTCTGGTTCGCCAGAAGCGGCTTAGTCATGCTGGCCACATGACCTGAAAGCTGTACACCAGCTCCCTCGGCCAATGGCCAATAAAGCAAGATGAGCGCCGCAACCCCAGAATCATCCGCGACTGGACCTAACAGTCAGGGGTCCCTTTAACTTTACTAGGAAGATACAGAGATTGCATAAGTAACCTTCTCTCCTTACCCCTCCTCCCCCTCCCATGTGTAGGTCTTGACTTTCCTGGGTGTGGGGTGGGATATGAATATATTGTGAAAACGGTCTGACTGCATAAGCTTCAATTTAATGTTTAAATTGATGAAGCTGTTGGCATAGAAAATTCAGCTTCTCTGGAGATGTACCAGTTGGCTCCCAAGTGTGTGCATGTCCACCATCAGCCTTAACATGATCATAACATGTGTCAGTCCAAGAGCCCATCTAGTCCAGTATTGTGTTTCTCATAATGGTCCATGATAGACTTAGGGAAAGTCCATAAGCAGGATACAAGCACAACAGCCCTTACCTGCTGTTGCTCCCCAGTGACTGGTATTTTAGAGGCAGGCTGCTCATTGATTGAGGAAGTAGCATACAGCCACTGTGCTATGAGCCCCGCAGCATTATCAGGATCAGGCTCGGGTTTGCAGCTCCTGATCCAGGAATAGGAGGAGGAAGGAGGAGGAAGAAGAAGAAGCAAAAGGGGCACTGATTTGTGGGAACCAAAGTTGGTGGTGGTGGTGGGGCTCTCCCCATTGCGTCTTGACTTCAGCTGCTTCTTAAGGTTGAACAGGGATCCTCTTCTGTTCACTTTCTCCATGCATACTTTTTACAGGGGGGGGGGGGGACTGCATCAGCCATTTTGCTGCCCATTTCCCCAATCTGGAGATACCCTTTCAAAACGCCTTGCAATCCTTTTCTTTACCATGTCCTGAATAATTGATGCCACCAGCAAACCATTCACGGACAAGTTATTTTTATTGGAATCACAGAGTTGGAAGGGACCACGGGGAGCATCTAGTCCAACCACCTGCAGTGCAGAAATATGCAGCTTTCCCATACCAGGATTGAACCTGCAACCCTGGCGTGGTCATCAGCACCACTCTGACCAGCTGAGCTATCTAGGCTTAAAAGCACTGTTCCCAATACAGACTTATTTGTGTTGGGTTCCACTTTTTATTGGTCCTCATCCATTCAGTTATCGATTCTAGACATTCCCTCACCTTTCCTGAGTCAGAGGTAAAAGAGATTATTAAGTTGGCCTCTGCTGCTCTGTGGCTAAAGGGCACAATCCTGAACAAAGAGATCCTTGGCTCTAGTGCCGCCATTTCAGGGCATTTTGTAAAACCGGCTTTGTCCACATAGCATTGCTTTCCTGTAATAATTTTAATCTCTACCTGCTTTCCTGTAATAATTTCACTGCTGTGTTGATCTGAAACCTCTCACAGTTAACGTCAGTCGGAAGATTTTATCTGATGGTCCTGATGTCACTGTCTTGGCAGTTGTTTTATTGAAAGAAATTTAATAATGTGGAATCAGTATTTTGAAGGCATTAGTTCTGATATTTAATTTCCTGCCTGTCTGCAAAGAAGCAGTCGCTGCTTAAGGCGGGTCAGTTTTTCTTTTCTTTTCTTAAATGTATGTATGTCAGAACAACTATAGTAACAATTTAATATGACTGGTGGGAAAGCACACATGTGGTAAGGAAACACAGCTAGAGGCTTTGATGATCTATTTCATTTTAGTTGTTGCAGTAATGTACAAATGCAGCTCTCCTGAATTCAAGCTGTGCCTGGAATAACTGAGGGCTGTGCTTACCCTGAATGACATTTAAGTCATAGTTATGTATATTTTTTTGGGGGGGGGGGAGAAAGAAAAATGACTGAATAAAACCTTCCTCAAAGATTTAACATATCACAAAATTGTACAAGGTATATGATAATGGTTTCATTCCATTTCAAATTATTATCCGTTAATTTTTAGTACATTATTTTAAAAATGCTTTTATGGGATTGTTGTAAACTTTGTAGCTAGGTTTTAAGTTGCATAGGTTAGATGAAGCATCCTCTTTTATGACATTAAGGAGTGAATCAATTGTGGGGGTTTTATCTAAAATTTAAGAAGGCAGATCCATTAGATCACACATTTTAATCATAATGAAGGCTAGTAATAATGTGTTAAAATAAACTTCAAATTCTCAGAGATGGATACATTTCATATATTTATGATGAACTGAGTTATACTTTTGCTCTAGTCTTGACAGATAAATGGTTCGTGTACAAGTTGCTGTGGCTTAATCATTTTGAGAACCTAAGAAATACATAGTTTTTCCACTTAAGCAGAAGAGATTCATCTTACCTAGTAGTGTGCTAACTGTAGATAATCCCCGCAAGATATTTTTGGCACTTATCGCTCAGTGTTCTGATACTCTTGTTCCTTCCAATTTGCCTTCTGATTTTTGTGTGGCGGTATCCATAGCAACTACCATCATTTCAATTTCCTCTTTTCCCCTCTATTGGTGAACACTACTCATGCCATGTGAACTGCTAAGTCTCATCTTTGCTGCTGCTCTAGTCAATCTGTGTGTTTTTTACAGAATACATGGGAGCTGCTCCATTTTCTTGAAGAGCAAACCATTAAATTAACTGTCTAATTGCAATTTTTTTTCTGCACAATGAAGCACCTGGGTATACAATATTGTAGATGCCCTAGAGTTTGTATGAAAAGCTTGTACATACTATTTTTTTTATTCTGTCCAGACTAGGATTAAGTCTCTTTTATGTCCACTTACTAATCTTTAGCTGGTGTAACAGTGTATATTTCCAGTAAAACCATAGGCTGAATGCCTATTTATTTCAGATATACGAGATAGGAGGAACTCGGGCTAGTATCATGTCATATGAAAGGCAGAAGCTGCTCCCCTCTGGCATATTCTGCTCATTTTATTCATTTAGAATTTTCCCACCTGAAGTCGTTGTTCCAGAAATACTTGAAGGGGAAAAGAGAGAAAGAGACAGACAGACAGACATCATATCATTGATATGCATTACCATTTCAAAAATTAACACTATAAAAGTACAATATAGACATAGTTAACAAAGAGGTGGTTGCTTCTGGCATCACATACGGGGCCTTCTCACCTGACAGATTTGGGGGTATCTATGAAGATACCACTGGGGAAGGAGTCCCAATGTTAAGAATGGTTGAACACCTTGGAAGGCACACCCACCTGAGGGGCCCACTGTGGATCTTCCAGGGACCCCAGGCGACCACTTCCATCTTGCTATTGCTGCTTATTCACCTGCAAGCGATGACAAGAGTGCATCGGTTTCCACTCTTCTTGCCCTCTTGATGGTTCTGCATTTGCAACAAATTAGTGTATGGCACAATATGACCTAGCAGCTGTGGTACCTGCCTCTGGGTAGCTATGTGGCTTTTTTTCCAGAGAGGGGAAGACAAGCAAACAGGCAACAGTAACGTCAAGGAAGAGGTCCAACCGCAAACATGTTTTCCAGTGCCCCCAAATCTGGAACCGACACAGGTTGCTATAACTCTTAACTTGATGCACGTGGGGCTTTTTGACTTGTTTATATACCATACCCTGCAAACGTTCATTTATTTCTTTATGGAATGTCTAAACCACCCTGCATCAAAATAGATTCCAGGGTGGTGTGCAATTAGTTGAAAACAAATATCATAATGTGGAGTTTCAGAAATGTCATCACTGCCTCCCTTCCTTTGCAGTAAAAGTCTTTCATGTTGAGGTCTTTCTAAACAGTCTGGAATCATTTTCATTTTCTGCATGCTTTCCACCCTATTACTTCATAGCTATAATTACACACGCAAACACACAAACACACACAAACACAGAGAGGGAGGGAGGGAGGGAGATCTGTTGAATAAAGTACCAAATCAGAGTCATTCAAGGACTGGGACCAGGGATGCGCTCCTGTTTTCTCTCCCTATTTCTTTTTCATAAATAACAGTTAAGCTGTTAGATGTAAGCTTTGTGGAATACTGGCCCCCGGCTTTCTAGATTGAAGGACATAAAAATTGCTGGAAGTCGGTAGACCCAGTAGAGCAGATACTCCTTCATCGAACATTTGGCAGAAAAGTTATTCTTGTTGATGCTTCTCTCTTTCAGTAATGGTAACTAATCAGAGAGATTTCTGCTGTCTCAGTTGCATTAATGACTTCCTTTCAGTGCTGGTGCTACCTGTGCAAAGTGAAGCTTCTTGTCTCAGGCAGCAGACACGGGGGACAGTGACAGCAGCTCCTCAGCTATTCCTCTGGAGCCCCTTGGCCATACCCTTCTGTTGCAAAGCTGCGTGTGCCATGGCACTTGCTTGCCCTCTCCATAACCACCCTACTGTCCTCAAGTGTAGTGGAGGACCCTACCCATTGCTTGAATTATGTGTTTGCTTTTTAAATGAAAGCGCATCTTTTTTTAATGAAGTCCACTGAAAAAGGAAATTTCCAGAATGTTAAGCCAACACGGTCTTATTAACCGAGCATTATTGCATGGCTCTTTAGGAAAAGAGGTCATTATTTCAAACCTTTGCAGATGCTACTACGTATCTTGCATAAGCTTGGTTGTAAATAAACAAGTCTGAATTACCGATATTTAAACTTCTCCAGATCCTTCTCTTGGGTTAATCCCTCTAGTTACATTGTTGTTCCTTGTTCTGCTCTTCATATCCTGTGCTCAAAAACAATATCCAGAAACACTGACATTCACAACAACAGAAAATCCCTTCTAACAAGCAGTTGTTAAACTCTTATATTTGCTAGTTGGGTACTTCATCACCTGAGATGATCTTCATAGTTTCCCACTGGTATATCACTTCTTAGAACAGGGTGTGGAGAAAGTGGATACAAATAAGTTTTATAACCCAGCTCATAATTCTTTAACTTGGAGTCATCTTATGAAATTGATTGACGTAGTTAGGACTGGTAGGAGAAAGCGCTCCATGCAAGACATAATTAAGTTATTTGATTGACTGCCCATGTTATGATGGGTGTTGACTAGCTTAGGTGGCTTTTGAAGTGACTAGACAAATTCATAAGGATAGCTCAGTCACAATGATGATTAGTCATGATATCAGGCTCAGAGACCATTTGCCACTGAATTCCAGTTGCTGGTGAACAACCCCAGGAGGAGGTCTTCATCCTGCCTCTAAGCTTCCTGGAAGCAACTGGTGGACTGTTGTAGAGAGCAGGATAGTCTGATCTAGCTGGACTCTTACTTTCTTAATCATATTCACTTGGGTCAGCTTCCCCAGACTACGTGGATACTGTAGCTTTTTATTTACTCTTATTTCTCCCATAGAACACCTCAAAAGATCTACCTTGCCATTCCATTCTGTTGTTCTATTGTGCATTGTTCTTTCTTAGTGGTTTTGGTTGGTGTGGTTTTTTTAAGTGCAAGGAAGATAAACAGCAGGATTTGATATAATTTTGGAATTCATCTTGCTGTTCAGCAGGTTCCATCAGAAAATGTTAACATTTTCATAGAAAATATTAATGAATAAACTCAGCCTGGTGTACTTCAGTAATATTAAATAATACCTACCATTTCTATAGCACTTTCATAGTGTTCAAAGCATTTCTCATGTGTCAGGAAAATTTACAGCAGCACTGAAAGACAGGCCAGTATCATTATCTCCATGTTGTAGATGAGGAGTTGGGCGGAAAGGCAGCATAGTGAGTTTGAGGCAGAGGACTCAGCTATACAGCTGCAAAGAAAACGTTTTAAATGTGTTGTAAAGTGCAGTATACAAATGTGGCATTAGATGGCGACAGTGAGCTATGCCAAATTCAATGTATTTTTCAAAACGTTTCTTGGGTGGCCACTGTAGCAACAGGATGCTGGAACAGATGGACCTTTGGCCTGATCCAACAGGCCTCTTCTTATGGTCTTATGGGCACTTTTTCCACATTGGCCCTGTGAGCTTTAATGTGCAAAGATTTTGAACCTCTTCAAATTAGGTTTGCCAGAAATATTACATATAAACATCCTAATGTAAATTGGCTCTTGATTCCATTGGCTCTTGAGTCTGCAAAGTTTTGGCAGTTTTCGGAATATTGGCTATTATGTTTGTAATTATGATTTCACTATGTATAGTCACGAGATCCCATTAGAATAGATGAGGTATGAATGGCGATGAAAGATAGTACACACAATACAGTTGTGAAAAATAAAGTTTCTTGTGCCTATAGCTATTCCCAGAGCTATTTTTCTAGAAAAAGAGGTGCCCAAACTCACCTCCCTCGCTTTCTTATAATGGCAGTGGCACCCTCCTGAGTTCTGGTGGGGGGGGGGGAGCCCTAGCTCTACTAATGGTTTTTACAAAGACGGCTCAAATATTTTCCATGTATCTGTAAAATATGTCATGTTCTCTTGCTTTAAACAGAGCAGATGCTAATTCTCTGATTGTCAGATGAATTAAAATCATTTGAATCCTATTATTTAATATAAAGAAGAATGAGGTATAATTAATCTTTCCAATCTCTCGTAATGACTGTATTTGTAATTTTCTTTTAGGGAAGCCACGAAACAGATTGGAGCCGATGGACACCATATTTGTTAAGCAGGTTAAAGAAGGAGGGCCTGCTTTTGAAGCGGGATTATGCACAGGTAACTGTTACCATACCTAGACATATCTGATTGGCTGGGCTGGTGTGGTGTCATGAGTGTTCCAACTTCCAAGGAAGTTGTCAGAGTATGTGTTTATGTAAGGAAACAAAATTTTTAATTAGTTGGGAGTTTCAACCCATTCAGCTATTACTGAAAGGTTTGGGATTCGGTTGTCATTATGGAAGGAAGATGTTATGTGCTGAATCCAGACCTGATTACCTGTGGGTGGGACTCCATCCATGGGATGCTCTGCTGAAGGCAGTAGGATGGTGTGATTTTTGCTGATCCTTTCTGCAGTCCCCTGTAAAGATGCTCCAGAGCACAAGGGACCAGTGTGGGAGGTGACACTGTGGTCTGCAGGGGGGACAGGAAATCAGTAAGAATCACTCCTCCAGTGGGAACCTCTGCTGAATCTCAGTCCCTTCCAAAGATAAGTTTGGCTCCAGCCCAGAGGGTTTAGAAAGTCATAAATGGTTCACATATTATTAGAAAAAGATGGAAAGAGTGTCATTTGTGCTTTCCCTGCTCCTCTTATAACATGTAAAGTAGGGCTTATGAATGCATGAAGTTCCTAATTAAACTTGTGGATTTCATTCTTCGGGATTATTTGTAAGTCACACATCTGAAATATTTCTGCTTTGTTTTTCTTTGTAATACTTGAACGGGTTCTCAGCTTCCGTTAATGAAGAAAACAGTGGTCTGGATATATCTCCTTTTTTCTGTGTATTTTTTTTTCTGCAGGTGACAGAATTATAAAAGTGAATGGGGAAAGTGTTATAGGGAAGACATATTCTCAAGTAATTGCTTTAATTCAAAACACGTAAGTATGGGTGTCTGTAATCTGCATAATTTTAAATTCCATGTAGTTTGTTTTGAGAAAGGTGATTGGTGCGTGGTTTGTCTGTTTCTACCAAGATAATCAGAATCATAGAATGAGTAAAAGAAATCCAGTTCAACTCATTCCGCAGTGTAGGATTGGCCAGCCTTTGACAGAACCAGCAGGGCCTTCCATCAGCTGCAGAAGGACTGAGGTGATCTCTGATGATTTTCCATCCCCTTGTAGCTCCTGCACCCCCAAAACTTAAGTGGCACATTGTGGGAGGTGGCACAGAAACTGCATGGAAGAGGGAGACTCTCAGAAGTTCACCACAATCCGTGTTCTACTGACCAAAGCTTTCTGAGATGAAACAGCAGAGGGACACCAATTGGAATACAACCCATTGAAAGTGTAGGGATGTGCTGTGGATAATGTCATTGTGAAGTTTTTTATTCTTTTGATACTGAGCCAACTTTGACTGAGCAGCAGATGTAAAAGTAAAAGCAATTAATTCATAGGACTGCACCTCATATTATGTTCAATCTTTCATATCCATTCTGTGGGTGACGTTTCATATGACCATACTGCAGGAAGATAAAGCTTGTTAAGAAAATGGCTTATAGCATTTCCATAAAGGCTTGACATTTGTTGGTATTATTCCATGAGCAGTTTAGAATGTTTAACAATTATTTAGGAAAAGTTATTTTATTAGCAGCTTTTTGGTGGTGATGGGAAATTGAATCTAATACTGTATTTGTTTCCGAGAATGTTTTGCTGATAAATATCTGTACCTGACATACACAGGGGCTGTGTCTGAACATCACACTAAACCAGTGGGATGAGAACAAGCTGCAGCAAGCCTTGGGCTTGTACGCTTCCCCACAACCACTGATGAAGAGCAGTTTGGAAGTTTTTGCTTCCATTTTCTGTTAACCACAGTTTATCATGATATCTGAATCTGGACAAACTATGGATTACAAAACATGCCAACTTCAAACCATAGTTTATGAAAATAGCTTGTTTAACTGGAACCTTAGTTGACATTAATCATATTTTGGATTCAGATGGCACACTAAACTGTGGTTAACCAAAATTGGAAGCAAAAGTTCCCAGTTTCCTCCTTGCAGCCATACCAGCAACATCTGGAGAACCAATGTTAGCTCCTTGCCCCATATGTAAAAAATAATCTACATGGATAATCAATCTCCATGTAGGATAAAAGTGTCCGTATTGTTAGGGGTGCAAGTGTATTTTCTCACAGTGAGTACATGAATAAGACAGGCTCTGTGCATATCAGCTACTTGATCTGTGTGCTTTTGATTCTAAAAACACCTGTGCCGCACATTATAAGTGGCAACTGACGTATTTTTTTCCTGCATAGAAAATTCTAATTTTCTTAAAGGGAAGCAGTCATGAATTTGAGGCATAATTTGAAGGAGAACAACAATCCATGGGAGTAAAGAGGAAAGCAAGCATTATATTCAGTCCTGGTGGTTGAGAAAGAGTGACTACTGAGATAATCAATGTATCTCTTTATATGTTAGCCAGCAATTAAATTCCCTATCAATTGGTTAGTGCAGTATTTTATTTTTTATTAATATACCAATATGTTTCCTCCTCTCTCACAGTGACAGCATGCTAGAACTTAGTGTGATGCCAAAAGATGAAGACATCCTTCAGCTGGTAAGTTATACTTCTGAAATAGAAACTAAAGTAAGATGGCCGTAAGCACCCCAGAAAACTTTTGGCTCTTTAACCAGGCTCCTGAGTAAGCTGAATTGCTGAATAATGCTGCTACTACTATAGTTGTAATGTCCATGCCTTCTTTTCTTAATTTGTTGTTTCATTAGTTCTAGAAACACACAGGGTAAAGAATAAGCATACAGTCGTACATTGGTTCTCAAATGGAATCTGTTCCGGAAGTCCGTTTAATTTCCGAAAACATTCGAAAACCAAGGCACGGCTTCCGATTGGCTGCAGGAGCTTCCTGCACTCAATTGGAAGCCGTGGAAGCAGCGTCGGATGTTTGGGTTCCAAAGAATGTTTGCAAACTGGAACACTCACTTCCGGGTTTGCGGCATTTGGGAGGCAAAACGTACGAGTACCAGGGTACAACTGTATATGAAACTGTATATGAAATGAAAATGTGGGGACGGGGAGCCTTCCTACCCTTTGAATTCTTGAAGGAACATATACCACAAACCACTGAAATGAAGTAAATAATAATAATAATAATTTTTATTTATACCCCACCCTCCCCAGCCAAGGCATGGCAATGAATAAAATCTAAAGCCATGCTCTGATCTGAGTTGAAGATGGAAATACCTGTGATGATCATCTTCAGCAAAAATGGGTGCACAAAGGCCAGTAGTGAATGAGCTGTTATTCAAGCAAGAAATTAAAGCTCATTTTAAAAGTTGGACTGAAGGAACCCAGTCAGGTCCCTCTTTACTCTGTAAAAAACAAAATTTTGATTTTGTTTTGTTTTCTGTCAGTTAAGCATCCACTTGAAAGTTGGATACAAGTTTCATTGCTTTCACTGGGACTTTGTTAAAAGGAAGGGCCAATTGTCATTCTCTTAATGGAGAATGTGTGCATTCAAACCCACCTCTGATTGGCTTCAATTTTTCAGGAATTCATACAAGCAGAGGTACATAGAGACCTCTTCCTTCATCGCATGTTCCTAGCAAGGAGAGAGCTAATTGCAGCCACTCTTCCTTGCCTTTGCAGCAGTGTGAATTCATTTTGGATTAAAGTAGTTCACTGTGCTAGCTCTATTTCTTGTTAATTCGAACTAAAATTATTATGGCCTTTTCAGTGAAGCAGGACTTCGGTATACTGTGTTAACTGGTTTCAACCACAGAGAACAAGTGCAATGGGGAGGGGGGGGGGAGAGAAATGAGATTACTTTGGCTCTTAAATTAGGAGGAGGCATCATATGCTTTAAATTTGAATGCTTTAAATGTTGACCCAACGAGCTAGAACTGGACCAAGTTATAGGTAGTAAACACCAGGTTTTACTGCAGAAATGTTTGGTTTGTGTATTAAATTTCTTATATAACCTTTTTCTAAAACAAGGCATCTTACAACAGGTTCTGGTATACCATATTTTTCCGTGTATAAGACACCCCCTATTTCTGGGGACTCCAAAATAAGAAAACACCCCTCAGCACTACCCGTGTATAAGACAAGCCCCAATTTTAAATTTAAATTTAAATTCTAATTTTTTGGTTAAAAAAAAACCCTAGTCTTATACACGGAAAAATACAGTACTTTGAAATTAAAAACAAAAGCAATATAACAACCAAGGAAATAAAGGTTACCTCATAATGCAAGAGGACTCTTATCAAAATGTAGGATAGATGTTGGGACATTTTAAGTGGACTTTTTTCATAGGATAGCATTTCAAGCATAAAATCTTGTAGAAAGTCTGTTTTAACAGAACACATGAAACATTTACAGTAAACCCAAATTGAGCATTTAAAAGGGAGGAGAGGGGCTAATAATGCTTCTCCTTAATTATCAAACTGCAAGTAAATGGCCTGTATAGGGCCCAGCCATACAGTTAGAAGCTGCCAGGAAAAACCGCAGTAGTTCTTTTCCTTGTTAAGGCATCCATTACTCAGAAGCAATCCCTCCTCTTTATTAAATGCTAGTGAAAATGGATGTTAATATGATTTAGTTGAGGCTCTTATTATGTGTCTTGTGTACATCTGGTAACATGCATTTCCCTTTATACGCTTTAATAGCTCTACACTTAGGCTTGCTACCTGAAGTGTAAATCAATCCTCAAAGTGAATCTATGTTTTATCGGTAATAAAGGGGATGATTTATTTATTTATAGAACTATTACATTTTGTTTAGTAACTTTGTTAGATGCCTCTTCTAAACCAGGGCTCAAGGTGTCCTACAGTTCACTGTAAAAAAGAATGTGGAAGAACTCTGGGTATATTTTAAGACATGGTGGTGAAATAGAAAGCAAGGTGGACATGTACAAAAATATTTAATAGACAGGAAAGAAATGATACTTTTTAAACTGTTTTAAAAAGTTAATAACCATCCAGGTTTGTTGTTGCCTGCAAAACTGATAGATGCTTTCACATCACCTTGCTGAAAGTGATATTGTTTGGATTTAAGCTTTCATTTCAGCAAATTAAAGGCACGTCTTAGCATTTGTGGTTTTAAAATAAAGTGCTGAAAACATGACCCTAAGGGCTACAGTGGCACCAGTCTGGCCTCTTTGAGTAACATAGGTATTATTGTGGGGATTTTCAAAACCAATGGAAATTACTTTACTTTTAAAGATGACTCTGCTCAGCTTTTATGTGTCTTACCAAGACACATTCTCAAAACAGTAGGAAAACTGTGTCTTATCTTTTGCTGAAATAAACTGTTGCAACAAAATGAAGAAAGGGGAAACAGTTTGTTGAATGCATTCTTCTATGTCACGGTCACCCCTCTTTTATTGACTTTAAAGAATATGAAGTGGAAGGAAAGGATTTTCCCTTTGCTAGACACACTAGGGTTGTGCCCATTATTAAATGAATGGATTCTCATTTCTCAGTTAGGTTACTTGGTTTTCCTAGATCGCAGAGGAACATCTATGCTACATTCCTATTCCTTTAAAATACCGTATTTTTCGCTCTATAGGACGCACTTTTTCCCCTCCAAAAATGAAGGGGAAATGTTTGTGCGTCCTATGGAGCGAATGCAGGCTTTCGCTGAAGCCTGGAGAGCGAGAGGGGTCGGTGCGCACCCCCCCCGCCAGCCCCAAAGAGCATATCGAAAGGAACCCAACGCCTCCAGAGCCTTGCAGTGGGCTGCACATTTTGGGGGTAGTTTAGCACGGGAGGAATTTGAGCTGGGCGGCAGTTTCATTACTTATTCAAAGTGTTTTACCTAGAAATTGTTCCATATGCCTGCTATTGTCATTCCTGAGAGAACCAGTTAGGGAAACTTTGTGCACTCTTGCGAATACACGGTTGCTCTGAGGTAATTGGGATAGCTGTTTTCTCACATGTAGAAGGCTTCAGGTGAACGCACCTTGAACGCACAGAATGCACCTTGTTTTAGAGGGGGAGAACAAGAAAAATTTTTTTTTCCTGTTCTCCCCCTCCTATGGTCCGGTGCGTCCAATAGCGCGAAAAATACGGTACATATTGCAGACTCTGCTGGAAGAGAATTGTACCTTTGGCAGATAATAGGCATTCTGGGTTGAGAGTCCAGTTCATATGTTAAAGGTGTGGCATTTCTGCCAATTCACTGATTGCTTTGGGGAAGAATACGCCATCATTTCCATGAATTCATGCTGTATTCACATGTAAGGCTAAATCATGGTGTAAATCAAAGACAAGCTGCAGCAAACCTCAAGCTCATAACCCTCCAGGCCCTACTTCCTCTTCTCTTGTGTGACCAAGAGAGACCAAAAACTTCTATTTTTAACTAACCACAGTTCAGTGGTGTGTTTTAACTATAACCTGTGGTTAATCTTAGCTTTTTTTTTACAGTTATAATTTGAAGTCGCCTTGTTTTAGTAAACTGTAGTTTGCACTAACCGAAGTTTGTCTGAGTTCAGACATCACAGCAAGCAAGCTATAGTTAGTTAGGGTTGCCATATCTTGAAGGGGGGTGGGGAGGACGGTCCAAGCCTCTTTCCTCACTCCCAAAAAACCTCAGACATTTCCTTTAAAATTTAAACCTACCCCCAAATGGGCATTTTGGCTCCCTCAAAAGAGGACATGTCTGGAATTTCCCAGATGTATGGTAACGGTATAGTTAGTCCAAAGCTCCACAGAGCCAGAGACTTGTCGTCTAAACACTCATGGTTTAATTAGTGTTATGTGCAAACAAGACTATAGTAAGAAATAGTTCCCTAGAAGACGACCTCCCTAGCTCTTATTCCCTTCTGAAGCTTTCTATGCAAGCTTTGGATAATTTAAAGTGGATGGCATGTGTTAATCAAGAGGTTTTCATTTATAAAGTCTTAGCACAGGATCACAGTACCTCAAGGACTGCCTCTCCAAAATGAGCCAAACCAGACCCTGCAATAATAACCTGTTGAATCTCTTCATCCAGATTAGGTGGTCTTCTCACCTCCATCTTGTTTGGATTTCATTTTAGTTTGTTCACCTTCATTTGTATCGAACTGCCTCCAGACACTTGTGCAAGATTTCCACCGCTTCCTTGAAATAAGCAGATGGAAATGCGAGATAGAGTTGTGTGTCATCTGCCTGCCGATGTCAGTAACCCAAATCTCTGGATGATTCCTCATCCGCCAGCAGTTTCCTGTTGCTGTTTTTCAAATGGGAATAGAATAGAACCTTGGGGCAACTGTATAAACCAAAGCTCAAAAGCCAGGAAAAAACCTGAGTCTCTCCAGACCCAATCTAGCAAGACATCCCAGAAGAAAACCATGGTTAATGGTACTGTAAGCCGCGGAGAGGTCCATGAGAATCAATAGGTCTCAATCTCCTTACCCATTCCCCAGTGTAAATAATCCACCAGGGCGATCTTGTGTGGAGACAGAATACTTTTCGAGAAGAGATTCAGATTAACTCCCAGGCATTTCTTGAAGACCCTTTATACTAGCTGGCCTATTCAGTTTAAATTTTCTGCGGATTAGGCAGTCATTTTAATGATTGTTTTGTATATTTTTTATGGTACGTTTATGTTTTGTTTCATTTGTATACATTGTTGCATACCGCTTTGGTGTTTTACATGAGATGGGGGTATATCAATGCTTTTATAAATAAATAAAAGCCAGATTGGAAACAGACCTAAATCATCTGTTTCCTCCGGCGCTCCTTAAGGCTATTTACTGCTCTATCATCCTACTAAAAATAAATAAATTAAATTGAAATGATGCATTGGATACTGTGTGATAATTATCAAGGATAGTTGGAAGTGCAAATTTGATTTTTTTCAGTAAAGGCCTTAGAACTGCCTTTTTTCTGAGACAGTGTGAACTTCCCCTTCCCATCGGTAAAGCATTCACTACCTATGAGGTTTGGGGTGGCAAGTCCACTACTGCCAGTCAAGAAGGGCAAGGATCCTGAGAGCAAGCACTAGGCCTCAAATCTTTAGATTGCACAAATGGAAAGGCCTACTAGGCCTATAACCCATGTACAATATTTCTTTCTGTTACCAGTGTTTTGAGGCTGGGTGCCTTGAAAGGGACACACCCTGGACGGGTTGCCCCCACCAGTTACTTTGGTTTTTATTTATTTATTCCCTTGTTACTTTGAGGCCTTTCCCCTCCGAGGGTGCGGCCTCCTCAGTTGTGTGTGTTTTAATTGGATCTTGGCTAGAAGCTTAATTTCCGCAGCTTGTTGCTATGGGGACATGCTACCACAGCTGCTCTTAGAAATCTCCAGGTTTTCTCCTATCAGGCATGCTCAGAATTTGCTAGCGTCCATTTCAATAAACGGAAGCAGTTGTGACAGTGAATGGCTGTGTGTCTGTCTGTGGATAGGCTTGCGGCCTTCTGTGGTCTATGAGGATACGTTTGGTCTAAACAGTTACGGGACCATCTACGTTTTTTGTGCTTTGAATTGTGAAGTCATACTGAATAACTTCAGTAGCATATTAGTGTCTATGAAAACCTCATGGCGTAGTGGGGCAGTGCGTCTGGCTATAATCCAGAAGGTTGGTGGTTCGAGCCCACCCAGGGGTGGCTGTGGGCAGGATTCCTGCATTGCAGGGGGTTGGACTAGATGACCCCTGGGGTCTCTTCCAGCTCTACAATTCTACATATCATTTGGCAGATCCAGAAGCTAGGACGTAGCTGGTTGATTTAGAGGTGTATAAGTCCCGTATCTTCTTATAGCCTCTGTGGCATGATGTGTTTCCCCTGTGCTCCAGATATGAAAATAAATAAATCACAGGTTAGCACTAGTGACATCGGAGAGAGGCAGTACCAGTGGAATGGAGATGTGTAGAATAAGTAAAGGGACATATTTAATCCCCCCTTTTATTTGTTTTACATTACCTTACACGTGTGGGAGGGAAGAGGGTAAGCCCACCTCCAGCCTGACCAGCATGAAGCCAGCAGGGTTTTGGAAGTGGTAGTCACTCAGCTACTTTGCTCCTCATTCGGGATTATGCCATAAATTTGCATCAAAATCAATAAGACCAAAGCCATTATTAATTTGTCCAATTGATTTTAGTGGGATCCAAGTTCAGCTGATTTTAATCTGGGTTTGCTTCTCTTGTTAACAGTGTGGAAAGGCTTATGGGTGGCCTTAGCATTGGACAAACTCAGCTAATTACTTCAGGGACTGGGGGCGGCAAATTGGTGCCTCCCAGGCACCCGCGCACTTGCTTCAGATGCTGTCACCCGTTTGGCTTTTTCTGGGGTCACTGGAGTGCCCACCCTCTTCATGCCTTGCTCTGACAAAGGGGGTTCCTTCCCCAGTGATGTATTCTGAGTGAGGTTGCCCGTGCTGCTGCCTCTCATTTTTCATGGTGGCTAGAAATTCCTGTTTTAAAAAATAATTAGAAGCATAAGAAAAGCAGCGGCAGGGCAGGTCCTTTCCTGAGCCACCTCACTTAGAATGTCTCATTCTGAGGAGTGAATCCCTTCCACAGCGAGGAAGCATAGGCAAGCTGCCACATTAGCAGCAAAACTTATCAAAAGTGAGGGGGAGAGAAGAAGAGAGGAGGGCTGGAAGCGGCTTTCCCAGGAGGTACTATGCCTTGCACCAGCCTTGGGAAGACTTTACCCTGTGTACCACAGAGGTGGGAAACCTATGGCTCTCCATTGATTGCTGGACTATAGACTCTCCTCAGTCCATGCTGGCTGAGGCTGATGGGAATTGTAGTCCACAGGTTCCCCACCCCTGCTGTATATTTATTTTATATTAAGCAGTTTTGAACTTGAAGTTGAAAATTGAATATTTTTTTTATAAAAAAACGCTCTTCATTGACTTTAAAAATAATGAAAATATATACTAAAATAATTATTTAGAAGAACTATGCTATATTCTGATATACTTTCGAATTTTCTTTCCCTTCATTAATACAAAACTGGTTCATTTCCTATAATTTATCATTTTAGTCATTCCCAGATTATATATATATATTCAGGCAGAGCTAATGTGGTGCATTTTTTGTGGTTTTTAAGTAGGGTATCTTGCAAACCTGCAGATTTGGGCTGAGTATATATGCCTTAATTGGACTAGGGAGGCAGTATTGGCATATTTCAGAGTGTGAGCGGATGTGTTGTTTCCTTAGACTGTACCACAGCTTGCTTTTTCATGCGTCTATGTCTGCTTTCCTATTCCCCCCTCCTAATCTGAAAAGTACACGAATGCAGAGTCCCCATTTTCCGTCATGAGAGAGCATGCAAAAATCAGACAGCTGTATTAGCATGCACCTTGCAATTGGAAGCACAGCCTGTCTCTGAAGAAACGCCGAAGATATACAAAATGAAAACGATCACATGGGGAGGCTGTTTTTCTCTGAGGATTATTCTGAAATCATCCTTCTAATGTCAGACGTAGAGTATGAAAGCAGCTGCAGTCAGCTGACAGCTTGTGGTTCTGTTCCGATGCATGTGGGGAAGGGGTGCATGGATTTTAAATGCATAATGAAACCCTTGTTTCGTCATCTGGAAGCAGGGATGGTAGCAGCTCAGGGGAGATGAAAGACCGTTATGTTGCTCTAGTAGAAGGGACGCCTTGTAGCACAACCAGAGGGCTCCGTTTGCAGCAGAAAAGATGCGCTGAAGCAACACAGCACAACTGTATTTTCTTTTTCTGGAAGGCTAGGGAATAAATGCAAGAAGCAGGTAAAAGCCTGAGACAGACATGCTCACAAGGAGGCTGAAGTTATTGTTTATGCTCCACTGCCCTTTACCTCTCTTGGTATCTTCCAGAGAAATCGGTGTAGATGTATTTTTAGCTTGCTGTGTATCCCGCTTCAACATGACCACATAATTCTGTCTTTACACCCATAAGCAGCTTTTACTATGTTTTCCTGTTTTCTGCCAGCTGCAGTTTTCAAAGGATGTCACAGCACTGGTAAGAAATGTACTGTAGCCATTTCTCTGATTTTTGTAAGGCATGTGTTTCTTGGTAGATCTGCAAGATGCTGGACTGTTAAAGCCTGCAAGTTGCTGAAAGCGAGCTAGATCTGCTGGTTAGCTGAATCTCAGTTGTAATATTGATTCTGTTACCTTTTAATGTGTGCCTGTGTTTTTGTTAGTTACTTGGTTTATTTCTTGCCAGTTTGCTTTTAATATTTCGTTTGCACTTAACCAATGCTGTCAGTGATATTTATTGCAGCCGTGTGTTTTAAGTACCTCGCCCTTCTCCTCCTCAGCACTTTGCTCTTAGTCTAATGTTTATGGCTGCATTTGGGCTTTTACAACCTGTCTAATGCTAAGGCAGGGCATGTTGATTTGGCTGAATGGAGCATGTTATGATTTAAGCAGGAAACGCTGTAATATGATACCACACCTAAGCTGTGTTAAAAAAAATGTTTGGGAAAGATTTGTGCATTGGCAAGCTGTGTGCTGTCAGCTCTTTTAATTTCATATTGCCACTAAAGGAAGTGATGGCAAAGTCTAAAATAATAGCATTTGTATGTTCCGGGCAGATCTTGCATCGTTAGTTGTACGATGGTTTCAGAAATGTCTTGATGCAAGGGAAACATGCAATATGTAAAGCAAATGGTTTCCTTAGGAGTCAGGTTCTTAAAATGCAAGGTAAGATGGAAATTGTGAAGCACCTAAAGAATATATGGCTTGTGATAGTCTGCATTCCACTCTAAGGAAGTGCTTATAAATAGCTGCCTGAGCATGTATGTTGGTGGTGTATTTGGGTTAAAAAATGGCACTGCTGTGAGTGGTATGGAATTCATGGAATAAGTAACATGTAAGATTATTTGGAAGGAGGGTGGGCGTTGGCTGCCAACAAAGACATTGCCACTCTCTACTCCCATTAGATATAGTAATTGTACCTTTTAGAAAAGCAATCTGTATTGAATGCAATAGTATTTACATAGGCTATATGTTTTCTCTATGTGGCAAAGAGCTGCACATTTTCTGAGGCTAACAGAATTCCTTATTTAACCTGTCAATTGCTGCATAATTTTAGCTTCCAGCATAAAAAAAGATCAAAAGGAGGAAATTGTGAAGCTGGGTTTGAGGATGTGTATGAACAGAAATACTTGGTTTGGGTTTATGCTTACAAATCTCTGTGTTCTCTTAATCAGCTGCCATTAGTTGCTGGGATTTGCTGTTTCACTTATATAAAACATGCTTAATACTTTGTGGAGACTTTCCACTGTATATTTTCATACGCAGGGAGTAATAATGAAGGCATTTGACACTTCTTGTTCTTCAAACAGTTACCTCTAGCAAAGAGCTGTTTCATATGAGAGGTCCTTGCCCTTCAAGGGATTTAGCTGTCTACTGGATTCATCTCCCTGTAACATGGTGATGATTTCACATTCACATTTTTAGTAATTTCATTTCTTTTTGAATCCTCTTTGTATAGGCATATTCCCAAGATGCCTACCTGAAAGGCAATGAAGCTTACAGTGGTAATGCCCGCAACATACCTGAACCACCACCAATATGTTATCCTCGGTTAGCATCTCCACCTTCTGTCAAGGCACAAGATATTGAGAAAGCACCTCCTGACTCTTCACTTGGTAAGCAGCCAGCTAGTAGACCTGTACGGACATCAGCACAACCAGAAAAGGCCTACAGAATGGAAATACAAGTGCCTCCATCCCCAACAGATATTGCAAAATCTAACACAGCTGTCTGTGTTTGCAACAACGAGACTGTAAGAACTGTTGTTGTGCCTTCCGAGAAGGCTGTAGACTTGTCATCCTGTAGAATAAATCATACTGGTCCATCACATCGGATAGAAGAAGTAAGATATGGTCTTAAGGAACAAACCACTATTAAAACAAAAGCACGAACCACATCACCACCTTCTCCAATGCCCACTGCCATTGTACTTCCTCAGACGCCACTCACAAGGCCAATAGATCCCAATGGAATAGCTAGCAAGTCTGGAAGCTATGGAGGGCATCCAGAAGGGATCTCAAATACTAGATCTCCTACTCAAAGTGCAGGTTCTCTCTCTGTCACTACCAATCACTACACTTCTCCAAATGCCCACCAAACCATAGACTGGAAAAATTACAAAACCTACAAAGAGTACATTGATAATAGACGTTTGCACATGTATGGCTGCAGAACCATACAGGAAAGGTTAGATAGTTTAAGAGCAGCATCTCAGAACACAACAGATTATAATCAAGTGGTACCAAATCGCAGTGTTTCACAGGTACGACGCAGAAGCACCTCTCATGATAGGGTCCCACAGTCCATTCAGATACGGCAAAGGAGTGTGTCCCAGGAAAGACTTGAAGATCCTATATTGTTGAAGGAGTGGCCAAGGAGTGCCTCTCAAGATGCTCTAACCTCACCATCTATCAGCCCCCAGAATCACAGGACACAGTCGTGGGACTATTTAGGAAAGCAGGGTGAAACCTTAGAAAATTTTCACACTGAGAATCTTGTTGCAGATTCAAACAGAGACAGAAAAAAGACTAACAAGTGGACTGGCTTTACTGAGCAAGATGATCGGCGAGGTATTTATGAGAGACCCCGGCAGCATGCATTTCACTTGTCTCTTCGAGGCTCAAATTTTTCTGTGGCTCCGGGTGCTTATGGCTCAGATGGTAGACGAATAAACAGCAGAGCCTTAGGGTCAACCCCACAGTTCCAGAAGGCTCCACCTGATGTAAAATCACTGCAGCCTGCCAGAGATTTGCCAACCTCTGGTGGAACTTCAAAGCCTACAACCGTTTTTCAGGAAAGATCATCTCACTCAATAGCTAGAAGCACAAGAAGCAACTCATTGAAGACTTCTGTACCCTATGCAGCAAAACCGTCGCTTTCCCTTAATCAGAGCCTGGATAGTGTTACTACCGCAGACCAAAGAGAACTAAATCATATGTACAACAGTGGTTTGTTGAATCAACAATCAAGGATACAAGCAAAAAGTGTGCCAGGCCACAAAACAGAAATAGACACAAGTACTCTATCCCCTACTACCTGTTTAGCTTCTGCCAAATTTGTCCCACAGATGAGTGAGCATTTAACTACCTCTGTTAACTTGGATGTCTCTATTAGACAGAAGGTTCAAGAGTTTGAAAAGGAAAATATAAAAGAATCCGAGAGCCAGCCAAGGGATGTTGTAGATGAGGATACAGAAGCAGTTGTCTTGCGAGAAAAGTCTCCTTCTGGCCATCAGACACCACAGCCTTTGCGGCATCAGTCCTACATCTTAGCGGTAAATGATCAAGAGCCAGCCCCAGAGACTACTTGTTGGTTGCCCAATGATGCACGTCGAGAGGTCCATATAAAAATAATAGAAGAAAGGAAAGCTTCCAGTGCCAGCACACCTGGTGATTCCTTGGCATGCATTCCATTCATAGGTGAGCTAAACCATTGGTTTTCCTCTCTCTGCTTCTGTTACATGGCTTTGGATCTGCCACTTGGTTTTATTATTTTATATTTTTTTAATCATTATGCATCATTCTAGTTAATTTATTTGAGTTTCGTACAATGTTCAGCTCCAGTATTTCTAGGCCTGTTTCACAGCTGCATGTGTGGGAGCTGTTTTCCTGTAATGTTTTCCAGTGTGACTACAGTGTATGCAACTACTTGAATGGGGAAAGATTTTCTCCTGATTGGTACTGCCCCTCCTAGGTATGTGAGCAACCTGTGCCATTAGACCTTTTCCTGGTTCCGATATCCACAGACACATCACAGTTGTGTGCAGAAATGCCATGGGGAAACTGCTCCCATGCAACGGTGTAAGTGATGGGGCCTTAATCCCACTGATGTTAACAGAACATAAACATGCTTAATTTTCTGTGTTGCATCTAATATGCATTTACCTATAAAAACAGTAGTAGGCATTTTTGTGACATGATAAATGCTTAAGAAGTTAATATTTAATTTTAAAAGTTTTGCTATACACCCTCACTGCTACAAGTGATTTTAAAGGTTTATTCTGCAATAATTTGAATGAATCTGTATTGCCATGTGTGGCTCTTCCTTATTTAGCTCAGTCATTGCTGTCAATCTTTTGCAAAGCTTTGTAAAACAGAAACAATTGAATTTGTGTATGTGCACATATCTTTAAAACCCTAGAGTAAATATATAAGGTAATTTGTAAGGATAAAAAGCAGAAATGGGAAAACCAGACAAAATATTAAGAACATAGAGGTCAAGAAGATATTGAAGAATTGTGGTCTGGGAGTAGTGTGCTTGTCGGTTTGCAGCCTTGGAAGCAAGGAAAAGAAGATTGTGCTTGTTATGTAATAAAAGAGGCCCCCATGGAGGAACTGGCAAGTGAAGGTCATAGCAATATGCTGAATAAATTTGAAAGTGGGATTGGTAGGGGTGGGGGTGAAGTACAAGTTGTTGTTGTTGTTATGCACTTGATGTACTGTTCACATTAATCAGGCTTTCAGATGCTTACATATGTGGTTTTTGAGGCTGTGGTTGTGACAGTTATACTTTAACTCAAGTTGTAAGTTGGTTTCCTAAGAGTATCTCAATGCACAGGTGTGCTGCAGCATAGGTGCACAGAGAGCTGACGATACATGTGAAGGTCAGTTAAGTCATGACATTGCTGGAGAGATTAAGAAGAGCAAAGTAGATGGCAATAATTTATATTAGGGCTGCAGTATTTAATTGATTGGTTAACCTTTCAGTCGTTTAAATAGCTGCCCTAATTAACATTCTTATTCTATTTAATGCAGATCTTTGTAAAACAGCAGATGCTAATTAGTCTTAAGAGGCATCCCCCCTTCTTTCACATACAAAGCAGGGAATGCCTCTTCTAAGATAATGTCTTATATGATATCCATGCATTGTCTAATAATGCAGTAAGTATACTTATGGCTTCAGAATTATTGGTTTTCCACACATACATATTTATGAAGATTTTTGGGGGGTGATAACAAACTAAGACCTAAGTCAGTTGATCTCAGTAGGTCTGCCTATGACTTAACACTGGTTATCACCCATTTTATAAATTAATAGTAAGATATTTTTAACTTTACTTTAATCACAGTGCAATACCAGGGCAAGGTATAATACAGTGGTACCTCAGGTTACATACACTTCAGGTTACATACACTTCAGGTTACAGACTCTGCTAACCCAGAAATAGTGCTTCAGGTTAAGAACTTTGCTTCAGGATGAGAACAGAAATCGTGCTCTAGCAGCGCGGCGGCAGCAGGAGGCCCCATTATCTAAAAATGGTGCTTCAGGTTAAGAACAGTTTCAGGTTAAGTACAGACCTCCGGAACAAATTAAGTACTTAACCCGAGGTACCACTGTAGTATAAATTAAAACCAGTCGTAAAGTGAAACAGGTAAAAGGAGAAGATGAAACTACAGCAGAAGCAACCATAACAATAAAAACCAAAATCTGACCAACTACCCCACCCACAAAGGCCTGGTAAAAATAGATGGGTTTTCAATTTAATTAATTAAATCAATGAATTAATTCACTTAAACTCACATTGCTAATTGACTAACAGTTCTTTAATTGGTTGACAGACATAATTCATATGCTGTTCTTTCACTGAAGTTCATGGGAGCAATTTTGTCTCACATAGTCAAGTTTCATTGTCAGGTTTTAGTTGCCACACAGCACCCATGTCCAGCAAGCAGCAGTGAGGGAAATTGTGCAATTTCCCAAATAGACTTAGAAAGCCTATATAATGTTTTTGGACCTACTTGTGGTATATTAATGCCCCGTGAATCTTCTAGATATTTTTGGACTCCAAATTGCATCAGCCTAACCAGCCTGGCCCAATGGTCAGGGACGATGGGAGTTGTGGTCCAGCAATATATGAGGGTGACATGTTAGCCATCCCTGCTTAAGACTGTAGGAGACGTTATACTGAAAACAGTAGATGGCTGGAATAGCAGTGTGCAGGCATTCAGCTGCTAGATAGCTAATTCCACCCAGTACAGGTTTTCCCCTCAGAGGCAGTAGCCTCTTACTAACCTCTATTCCCCCCCACCATGTGCATCTTACGTCAGCATTATTAATTTCTGCAAAATCGTAGATATGCGAAGAATTAAATATACAGTACAGTAAAGACACAGCACCACATGTCACTGCTGACCTGACTGCTACTACCAACCCAAACCCCTTTTAGAACTTGCTGTGATGTATTTTATTTCTAAGAGGCCTTAATGAATTTTTTTAAAAAAACTATTTAAAGAATTTTAATAGTTTTCTATAAGTGCTAGTTTAACTTGGCCTATTTAGTTTCGTTTGGATCCAGGGAGCTACTTAGATGTGCTAAGCCCTTAGACATCCTCAATGGGATCTTTAAAAAAGTTTTCCTTTGGAAAGTAGTTCCCATGCCATAAACTGCTTTTGAGGTTTAGTAGTGATTTGTTTTGTGGCACTGGGGGTAGAGGTGGGCAGGCATATAAATTTAAGAAAGAGAAGCCCAAAGACTCAGGAGTGCATGGAATAAGGAATATGGTTCATTGAATCACAGTCACTTAGTATATAATTGAGACTATCACCTAATTAGGGACGTGGGTGGCACTGTGGGTTAAACCACAGAGCCTAGGACTTGCCAATCAGAAGGTCGGCAGTTCGAATCCCCGCGACGGGGTGAGCTCCCGTTGCTCGGTCCCTGCTCCTGCCAACCTAGCAATTTGAAAGCATATCAAAGTGCAAGTAGATAAATAGGTACCACTATGACGGGAAGGTAAATGGCGTTTCCGTGTGCTGCTCTGGTTCGCCAGAAGCGGCTTAGTCATGCTGGCCACATGACCCGGAAGCTGTACACCGGCTCCCTCGGCCAATAAAGCGAGATGAGCGCCGCAACCCCAGAGTTGGCCACGACTGGACCTAATGGTCAGGGATCCCTTTACCTTTGTTGTTGTTTAGTCATTTAGTCGTGTCCGACTCTTTGTGACCCCATGGACCAGAGCATGCCAGACACTTCTATCTTCCACTGCCTCCCGCAGTTTGGTCAAACCTTTACCTTTACTATCACCTAATTAAATAAATCATAGTTGTTTTAATTGATTATTATTTTTATGTTTATTAAATTTACACACCACCTTTAATCCAAATATGACAGGATGATATACACAAGAATACATAGCATAATAACAAGCAAAACAACAATGCCCCATCTACATATGTATGTACATGAGAAAAAGCAATAGTTCTAAAGAGAAAAAAGTTTATTTTCTTTGTTGTCAGGTGATGCATGAATGGTCACTTCCCATTCTCTCAGATAGAGGAGAAAGTGTAGAAGATGGTGCTTGCCATCCTCAGTTTTCATAAGATAAGCACCATTAAAGAATCTCATTTAAAACACCTGCTGACCCAAATATTTTAATTGATTCATTTGGCCAAGGGATTGACTAAATGTTGCAGCCAAACTAATAAGAATATGAATAGCCGCTTCTGCATGTACAAAACAATTTGCAAAAATGAACTCAGTAGTGGTTACAGTGCAACAAACAAATTTTGATTGATTAAAAAGTTACAAAATTAGTCCTGATAAATTTCTCAGCACATTTAATTTAAAAAGGTAAAAATCTTTCAGAATTACAGATTCTGTACTGAAAGTGAGAGAAGGTCTCTTGCCTAAGCCTACCCCACATTCATGGCAGATGTGATAATTTGATTCAGGCATTCTGTCATTGCATCTGAGCTCAGCTTTTTAACCACTGTGCTGCTGTTAATGTGTGTGTGTGTCTCACTAGGGATTTCTGAAAAGATGTCAACAACATATTTAAATGGCTAGTAAGCCAAAAGACAAACCATAGTTTTACCACAAAGTTGTGGCCTCTAAGGGGGAAAATGCAATACTTGTAGCTGAGAGGTAAAATAGGAAATAAGGATTGAAAGATTTAATGTTCTCTTCAAGAGGACTGCTTAACTAGTACAGTGGTACCTCGGGTTAAGTACTTAATTCGTTCCGGAGGTCCGTTCTTAACCTGAAACTGTTCTTAACCTGAAGCACTACTTTAGCTAATGGGGCCTCCCGCTGCTGCCGTGCTGCCGTAGCATGATTTCTGTTCTCATCCTGAAGCAAAGTTCTTAACCCGAGGTACTATTTCTGGGTTAGCGGAGTCTGTAACCTGAAGCGTATATAACCCAAGGTACCACTGTATGCCCTTTGGAAAGATGGCAGCAGCTTGGCATTGTGGTTTCATCGTACAAATGTGAAGCTCTTTTACTTCCAATTACAGTGGTGCCTCGCAAGATGAAAATTTGTTCCGTGAGTTTTTTCGTCTAGCGAATTTTTCGTCTTGCGAAGCACGGTGTCGGGAAAGTTTTGGAAAAGCTTCAAAAATCACCAAAGTCTTCAAAAACCTCAAAAAAGGCTACCACACCGCGTGCTATGAGTTGCTCCTCGAAGTCAAGTTGCAACTGTATTAATGGTGTTAAGAAAAAGGAAACAAACTTGCAAGACGTTTTCGTCTTGCGAAGCAAGCCCATAGGGAAATTCATCTTGCGAAGCAGCTCAAAAACCGCAAAACCCTTTCGTCTAGCGAGTTTTTCGTCTTGCGAGGCATTCGTCTCGCGGGGCACCACTGTACTATTTTCATCATATTAAAAAGGAGGAGAGAAGAATCTTGGGCACAAGCCAATTCCATTAAAAATCAACATACCAGGCATTTGACAGATTATGGCAAGCTGGTTGATGGCCTATTGGATGAAATGTTCTTGCGGCTGAAGCTTTTGTTACTTTTTTACTAGGTTTGTTTATGGGTTATTGGAATGGTTTTATTGAAATGTATTGTTTCATAAACTGTGTCTATTAGCACGTGGCGTCAATACTCCTCAGTACTTCTTCACTTGCAATGGGTGCATGGCAAGTTTGCATCTTCAGACCCTTCAGCCCTGATGACATCATGGTGATTTTTTGGTGATTTTTGAAGCTTTTTCAAAACTTTTCCGACACCGTGCTTCGCAAGACGAAAAATTCGCTAGGCGAAAAAACTCACGGAACGAATTAATTTCGTCTTGCGAGGCACCACTGTACTTGAATGAGTTTTAGTTGGCTACCATTTTTAGTCTTTTCAGCTGCTTATAACCCCTAAAAGCTCATGCTAATTTTAAAGCAATTATTTCTAATATCAGTAAAAACTTTTTGATACAGACTTTGCTTCTTGCGTTTTCAGCAAGAATATTTTCAAATACAATATGATCCTGCTATACAGTGGTGCCCCGCAAGACGAATGCCTCGCAAGACGGAAAACTCGCTAGACGAAAGAGTTTTCCGTTTTGGAGTTGTTTCGCAAAACGAATTTCCTATGGGCTTGCTTCGCAAGACGACAATGTCTTGCGAGTTCCTGCTGGTTTTTTTCCCTTCCCCCCTTTTTTCTAAGCCGCTAAGCCGCTTATCGGCTGATCCGATAGCGTTAATCCGCTAATCCGTCAATGGGCTTGCTTTGCAAGACGAAAAAATCGCTAGACGAAGAGAATCACGGAACGGATTCTTTTCGTCTTGCAAGGCACCATTGTATTAAAAAGGGTTCAATAATAATAAAACAAATGTTCAAAGTTTGAGTGTAAACTAATTCCCATGAATCATTCACATTTCTGTGATGTTTAATAATGAATATAAGGTTGCATTTCTGAACAGACTTACTTTGGAGTGATTCCCATTCAGTTCAGTTAAACTGACTTCCAAGTAAACACGTATTGATTGGGCCTGCTGTTGTTATTGTTGGCTGTTAGCTTCCATCTGTCTCGGGTGACAACGGAGTGTCTCTCCGGTGTGAGATAAAAAAATATCTCATATTGCTGAACCAGGTTTCATTCATTTATCTATATTAAATTCCTCCTGAATGAACTGTAAGATGCCAGTGGTATTATTAGACTTTGCGCTTGATTGTAACACTGAATCACAATCGTCCATGCATTGGTAACCTCAAGGTTGGATTAATGCAGTGTGCTCTTTGTGGGGCTACCCTTGAGGCTGCATCTAATACTGAGTGTGATGGACAGGCTGCCTATGGTAGCAGACAGTCATCAGCCCATAACACATGATTTGCCGGCTTTGCATTGCCTGCCTGCTATTGGGCCAAGTTCCAGGTTTTGGTACTAACATATAAGACCCTATACAACTTGAGACCAAGTTACTTAAGAGACTGCCATACCACTTACATTAGGTTACTGTATTCTGCAGCAGAGTATCACTGTGAAGTACCCAAAATACCAGAAGTCACTGCACAAGCAACTTGGAGCAGGACTTTCAGTATGGCTGCCCCCGTTTTGTGGAACACTTATTCCTCTGATATACATCAGGCGCCCATTATTTGTACTTTGCAGAAACAGTTGAAGACCTTTCTGTTTTGTTAAGTTTTTCCAGCATGTTTACTTGTGTTGTTTTTAAGCCTTTTTTTGCATGCTTGTAAATTGTGGTTCGAGGACCCGACCCCGGTGAAGTGAAATGAAGACACAAGGACACGTGATATAAGGTTAATGGGCTAGGAAAAGGCCACAACTTTATTGGTTACAGCATTTGAAAAGGTATTGGCTTAGGCATTGGATCGAAATAAGTGGGTTCTTCACCAGTAGGTGGAGCCTGTCGATGCCAATCCGACTATAGGCTCACCCCTGCTGTCACCGAGGGTCGTGCCAAGGCCTCCCGCCAAGCAGGCATCGGACGGAATACACGACCCCCAGATTCCTTTAACGGAATACCCCTAAAAATTGAAGGCATAGGCGATGGCCACACCTAGCACTTCCACACAGCGCAACACATTATTCCAATGCCTAACCGCCACCCGAGCTAAAGGCTCGCGAGGGGCGAAGGAGGAAGAATGAGGCCGGGGGAAGGCTGGCGCTGCAGCAAAATGCTGCTGAACACGCCCCCACCGTGGCCCCCGGTTGGATGGCCACCGAGGGGGCGTGAGCGCCAGCCAGGTGAGTGGACAGCAGGGGGCCACGCCCCCTGCTAGCCGGAGCTCGAGCCCCGACCACAACCCCTCCCCTCCCCTTCGGGGAGGAGAGTCTTTGTCTTGAGGCTCACATGAAAGGAGATACAACAATAATGATAACAGGAACAACCACCTTATGGCCATTTCTTACATTACCTCTGACTGATGCTTGCACCTTGGGAGGTTTTTAAGCCGAGGATGGTCATCTGTCATGTATGATTTAGTTGAGATTCCTGCATTGCTGGGGGTTGGACTAGATGACCCTTGGGATCCCTTCAAACTCTACGATTCCATGATTCTGTATTCAGAGGTTGTAGCAATGTCTTCATGTTCAAAATTATATAGTCTGGGCTCATAGGGCTCAAAAATTCTGACACCCCCTCCCCTTTCAAATAGCAGGATTCTGTGCCATATTGCGAACTACTTTGAAAACTCCTTAAAGTGACATGAATGGTTTGTCAATACTGTATGAATGGCTGCTATTCATGAACCTGCAGATCAAAGGCCCTTGGGTGTTCAGAACTAGTTGCACAGTTCTTTGGATCCTGGCCATAATGTTGAACTCTAAAACACATATCTGGCAGGAAGTTCACATTGGCATTTGGTGCTCTGCAGAGTCGAGGCTTAGCTATGAATGGATGTTAAACTGAAGACAGTAGTATGAAAGATTATTACTCCACAATATATGAAAGTTTGTTTTTGATGTTTGTGCCTTTCCTTTGTTGATATCGCTGCAGACCGTCTGAAATAGCTGTTTGCCTCTGTGTATGGTGTAGCTTACTGAAATATTACTCAAGTACCAAAGCGAAATTGATTCTGGCATCCTATTTTACTGCATTAAGATACATCAAGCAAAATTTAGTGTGATTCAATTAGAAGACTATGCCTAGGCAAATTTCTCATTTTTACTATTAGGAAGTTTTGAGGATTCCATGAAAATAACAGAAGCATACTTATCTTTCTAAACTGTATTCTGATTTCAATTCCTCTATTGTGACTTCACATCCTTCACACTACCTTACAGACTGGCCACAGTGAAGCTCTTTGCAGGAGTCGTGCTATGTACATCCTGAACAAATGGGCAGTGTTTTCTGTCAAGATTGTGCCTATCAGCTGACTGCACCATATGCTGTCCTGCCTGACAGTGCAAATGGATGATTTTGTGAACACTGTTAATCTTTTCCTTCCTATTAAAAAGTAGAGGGGAGAGGTTGTATGTGTGTGATTTTACAATTGTCTGACTAGTAACAGCATGTGAAAAAATGCATTGAAGTTGTTTATAGGAAGTTGGCTCAGTGTAAAATGAATGCTTGATATTTTATAGCATGACATTTATTCAAGCTTGACATAACCGCTCCAAATTCTTCAGGGATTCACAAGCTCTTTTTTGTAGGATAAATGTCATGTACAGTACTCTGGGAAATCATGTTGTTTCGTAAAACACACATTACCTTAATTCTTGGGTACGAGAGGAAATGGTTTTTACTCTGGTTGGAGTCTGAGGCACCTAAACAACTGCAAATACAGCTCTTCCAAAAGCTTTTTTTAAAAAGAGCAGCTAATGAGGAGAATGTGCTTACTTGGATAATAATAAAATTATTATTATTATCAGATGTCAAGGAAATAAACAACTATTTGACTTTTGGAAGACATGTGAAGGCAGCCCTGTATAGGGAAGTTTATAATTTATGTTTACTTGTGTTTTTAATACTTTGTTGGGAGCTGCCCAGAGTGGCTGGGACAACGAGATAAGCAGCAGCAGCAGCTTCTTCTTCTTCTTCTTCTTCTTCTTCTTCTTCTTCTTCTTCTTCTTCTTCTTCTTCTTCAGTAGGAGTAGTAGGATTAGTACGGATGTATGCTACAATGCATCTTGTTTTCAAGACCTGCTTTTAAGAATTATTCGGAAATAAAATCATTGTTAATAAGTGACAGTTGTATGAATGCAAGCTAATTATTCAGCTTCTTTTAAAGTGTCTAGTTTTCTAATCATTAGGAAGAATATTCATATTTAGCTGTGAAGTGTTTATGTGTGTTTAGTCTGGATTGTCACGCCTTGCTCCCATCTATAAGCTCTTGCTGCAATGTCTCAGTGTTTTAAAGGGGGAGATGTCAGAGAATTAGCTAAGTCCTTCTATTCTTGAAAATGTTGTTGTCATTATTATTTTGAAGAAGTCTGTGTGCTTGTATGTGCATGTACTACCAAACTTGGATGCTACAGGCACTGCCTCCTTAAAGCAGAGCCATCAATTACGCTTTGAAAACACAATGCAGTACGTGCTGATGTGTTCATTCAAAGAAAAGAATAAACCTCTGTTTGTGAAGGCTTGCATATTTCAATGGGCCTTTCAGAAGCACAGCGTATTAAAATGCATAGCACCTAGAATCAATACATATTAATGATCAGAGTGCAACATGCTCTGGATTGCTGTACAGTTTTGTCCTGTACATTGAAAGTTTAGGAAAACTGCTTATCCTGTTATTTCTAGAATTTCATAGATCAGGCTTAAAATTATCTTCTAGAATACGTGCCTGGTCTGCATCTTTGCAAATCTGGGAATCTCAAGATTTTTAGGCTTTCTTGACTGTTGCAGGATGACTCTTGTGGCACTAGAAACTACGAGGTGCTGGATATGTACAGATTGTGATAACTTATATCAGCAATTACTGGAAGTGATAATTGGTATGTAGCAGTAGCAACTTTTGACATACTAGAACTTGCACTGTGAATCTGAACTGATTATTGTAACAGGATCATTGGGTGTGCTAGTGCCTATGTGCTAGTGGCATAGGCTTTCTGTGAAAATAACAAAAATTTCCCTTCTTTGCCTAGAGATTAATTATAATGTGTGTTTTGATTATTTATGTGTAACTTTCAAGTAGCTTGTTTTGCTTATTTCCATTTATTTTAATTGAAGTCTCGCTTAAATGACAGCAGTCAGACACTTGATAGATTTTTTTTAAAAAAAGATTTGTTTTATTGACAAATGTGTATGTAGTTAGATTTATATACAATCTTGTGAAAAATGTATTTCATGAAGAAACTGAACACTGCAATAGTACATTTTTTGTTCAGTTTAACATTTCTTCTTTTCCCCAGCTGTTGTAAAAGTAACAATCTTATCTTTCTTTTCATTCAATTATCTCATTAATAATGTGAATTAGATTGTATGTATTATTTAATTAATTTGATTTTGTTCCCCTCTTCAAAAGTGCAGCAAACTATTTTTAATCATTTTTCTCCTATCTCTTCTGGAATGGCATTGGAATGTCTGTGCCACAGAGGTGTTGTGTTGGTGTGTCTAGTAAGGGCACAGGGGCACCATACCACACCTAATTATCCCAGGTTGGGCCAATTAATTGACACTTTTTAAGATTTAGTAATTCGCTGTGTATTGCCTTGTAGATGAGCCAGCTAGTCCCAGTACTGACCATGATATCGCCCACATTCCGGCTTCTGCTGTTATTTCAGCATCTGCCTCACGCGCTCCCACCATTGCTACAGTTCCTCCTAGCCCTACCTCTCTTGTCCCTTTTCGGCGCCAACTATCCCATGACCATGGTAAGTCACAGCTGTCAAGGCTTCTTTAGCTAATCCATTGATGAAATGTGATGGTCGTGTTTATTTGTTTTTTAAATAAATGGATATGCACTTGTTTTGACTGCAGAATCTATCAGGACTAGTGTTCTGGATGGTCAGTTCCCTGCAAAAAGTGAAAGGTCCAAATCTTATGATGAAGGGCTGGATGACTATCGAGAAGGAAAAATGTAAGCCCTGAATGAAAATATCTAAGTGCATCTGTGAATATATGCTATATCCAAGTGTGCATTCAGATATGTTGACACTAATATCTACTCTCCATCTATAGGTCCATAAAGCATGTATCTAGCTTAAAGGGAATTAAGGTCAGTAACTCTTTATTCAAGATAATTGTTATCAGCTGTGAAAATAAGAGTACCCAGTGATGGTGGTGCTGCATGTTTAAACATTATGGTGAACAAAAGTATGTGAGGATATAGGCTTTATTAATGGAATTGCTTTAGTACATTGAATTTTTGGATACTGATACCTTGCAGAGACCTTCTCTTGGGGGCAGAGCCAGTGCATTGCATGCATAAAGTATCTAGGTTTCATCACCGTTGTTGCAAGTTATAAGGATCAGGTGGTAGTTGATGGAAAACTCTTTTGTCTTCCTGTAACTCTGGAGTGCTGTAGACAGATGTACCAGATGAATAAATATTCTGACCTAAGTATAAAGCAATTTAATATGTTCCTATATAGCTGGATGATAAGTGGTTCACAGTATCCAAAATCATGTGTGCAGCCGGCTTAAGAACTGCAGCCACCTATATGTATGATACAAGTGAGCTAGGATTGGTCTAGGCTAGGGCATAGGTAGGCAAACTAATGTCTGTGGGCCGGATCAGGCCCAATTGCCTTCTGGATCTGGCCCGCAGTCCGGGAATCATCACGTGGATCACCAGCGCACACGTTCTTTCCCTCTCCCTCACACAGCAGCGCCAGTGGTACTGGCGCCTCCTCCCTCCCTCCTCCTGGCTTCTCCCCGCCCTGCCTAGAGGAGGAAGGGGGCTGGGCTTTGTTGGTGCCAGCAGCAGCAGCGCTTGAGTGGCTGCCATTTTAAGCAGCCCCTCTCTGGAGCCCTTTCGCGCACTGCTCAGCATCCCGCCACCACCGCCAGCCCCTGCCGCTCACAAGACGCAGGTAAGCAGCCACTGGGGCTCGTGGTGCTCTTGCATCATTCCCCTCCGCAAAAAGTATAGTCCAGCCCCCCACAAGGTCTGAGGGACAGTGGACCGGCCCTCTACTGAAAAAGTTTGCTGAGCCCTGGTCTAGGGACACAGTGAGGCTCTCCAGTGACTGGTTATGCTTTGTCCCCATCTGTCCCTCCTGAAGACAGGCAAAATGGGGGCATGCAGAGACTAGCAGCAACAAGCTGCTGAATAATTGTACTGTGCAGCTGATGTTAGCTACCTGTCCCTGCTTTCTCCTTGCATCCACCTTCCTGCCCCAAAAAGAAAGAAGAGGTATTGTTCCAAGTGAGTAAAGAGGTGGTTGATCATACCATGTTTCTTTAATTACAAAGTTGATTCAGTATGGTGTTTTCTTTAGGCCCCAGATAGCCAAACATCTTCAGAAAACTCAGGGTCCAGAAAAGCTTCTTCTTCAGAGGTCATCGGTGATGTCTCCAAGGAAGGATGCCTTCATTTTCGACAGCTAGGCACAGAGAAGGGAAAGGTACTGCTTCCTCCTAACATACAGCTAATAGTAAATACAAATTGTGTAGCTAATTATTTAGATGCCTTCTTGTCCGTATATATATATTTTTTTACTGGAAACTACTCGTGTTTGCAGGTTTTTCATTGCAAGCTGAGAGGGCTAGATACTTGTTTGCTTTTCTTTCAACAGCTCTTGAAACATTCCCAGCATCTATCAGGATGTATTTGAGACTGTATTTCCAAATATGATTGAAGCATGCAGACTTGATACACTTGCTGCAGTGTTCTGTTTCCCTGGCAATTAGAGTGAACCTAGGGAACATTAATGAAATTAGGGGAATCCTTTTGCATGTCAGGTTCTCTGTGCTCCATAGTAAGAACAAATTGCTGATTCTCCAGGCTGCCAGCAGTACTGAATTAGCCAGAAAGTGATTAAGCCCGAAAATGAAATGTATGGAAGTGGTGTCAGTAAAAGTACTTCTTGTATTTTTTGCACTCTGCAAAGAAACTGTCATGTTTGGCTAGGGAAGTATTTTAGCAGCAGCCAGTCAGTGAATCTGTCAGAAAATAGTGTGGTTGCATAAAAGTCTACTTACTTATTTTTGCACGTTACAGTATTCTGTACAACGGGGGTACCCAAACTTTGGTCTGTGGACCACCAGTGGTCTGTGAGTTTCATTCAGGTGGTCCACCACATGTCAACATTAAATAATCATATTGATTTTTATTCACATTTTAATGGTTTTTAAATTCTTATAGTATATTTTATTGTATTACCTTAAAGTTCTATGACATTTGAATTGCAATCCAATAAATTACAGTATAAGAAATAAAAGAACCATTAAAAATATGATTAAATTCCTACAGCACCTGTTGCAGCACACTACAATTTCTAAAGGGGCAGAAAAATCATTAAGTGGTTCGCCAAGACCCAATTTTCAAGTGGTCGGGGGGTAGGAAGTTTGAGAATCACTGCTGTGTAACATCATAGTCATTTGTTTCAGAATAGCTTTTCAAAAGTTAATGCCTAGGAGGCTAGTCAGAGGTTGCTTCTCCCTCTCTTTTCTCTCCTGCTGTTGAATTTGGACCTAAAGTTCTTCAGACTAAGGACTCGTTGTTGTTGTTTCTGTAAAGCATCTTGTCTGTCCATTTTACTTTATTCAATAATAATGCTGGTTCATATTTTCCAGAGAGTTAGTGGGAGCATCCGGCCGTGGAAGCAGATGCATGTAGTCCTGAAAGGTTGCTCTTTATACTTGTACAAGGACAAAAAAGATCAAACTCTGTCCTCTGAGGAGGTGCAGCCCATCAGCATCAATGCTTGTTTGATAGACATTTCGTACAGCGATACAAAAAGGAAGCATGTATTTCGACTCACGACGTCAGATTGCGAATACCTGTTTCAGGCTGAAGACAGAGATGACATGTTAGCATGGATTAAGGCTATACAAGAAAATGGCAACTTAAATGATGAGGTGGTGTGCTTGTTAAGTCTTTATTTCTCCCCTCTGTTGTCTGTTATATACTTTGTCAAAGGGTACAGAACTAGTCCCAATGAATATGGTGACATTCTACTGAACTGAAAGAAGCTGGTGTTTACTGAAGTATAATTAAAGTTTGACAGCATGCATAGGTTTCTTCATCTTAATGCTATGCACTTTCCCTTTCAATGATGGGCAGTAGCCCAACTGTTTTGCATGTAGCTGAATTGAATATATTATTATTTATTACTTTTTAGATTTATATACCGCCTTTCATCTGGAGATCCCAGGGTGGTTCACAATTACAACTGCATTATGAAAAGCAGCTGAACTAGTTTTATTAGTGGTTAGTAGGTAGACTAACAATGATTATTATTTTAATAATCATTGTTAGTCTGCTAGTATTTTAACCCCCTATGGAGAACAGTCCTATTATTTAAATAATTATGTGTTAACACACTGTAAACTCAGTATAAAAATACCAAGGGGGAAAAATTGAATCAGTCAGTAAGAGAAATAGGGGTACGGGGATGGAGATCTGTGTCCATTTGGATGTTTGTTGGGCTACATCATTGGCATTGCTGTCTGTTGACAATGCTGTCTGGGGCTGATGGAGTCCATTGATATATGGAGCTCCACATGTTCCTTGTCCTTAACTTACAGATAAGTGTCAGAGTCTTAATTAGAATATTTTGAAAGAGAAAGTAGAGAAAACTATTGAACTTTCTTTTTTAACTACTACTGAAAATTTGCACATTATTCAAGTAAGATAGCTGTCTTAAGGGAGAAGTTCTGTGCACATTTACCAGGAAGTAAACACAATGAGACTTACTTTTGAGTAAAATTGCATAGAGTTGTGCTGTGTGGTTCCTAACTCGGCCAAGAAGCTCTGGACCAGTCAACACCTCTCAGCCTACCTTGCCTCACAAAGTTGTTGTAAGGATAATATGGAGAGTGTATGATGTATTCCTCCACCTTGAAATCCTTTGAGGAAAGGTGGGATATAAATAAATAAGCTCTAGTAAACTGTTTTGTTTGACCTCTTTAACAACAACATAATTTGCCAAGGGAAGTGGTTAAAATTATTTAACTTCTTTAGATTGGTTAAAAAGTAGGCTCAGTTACTTTTACTGAAGCTTAGCTAACTGTTAATTAACACTGCTTTTTCGGTTGTACCTAAACTGCTTTTACAGTGCAAGTCTATGAATATCTACTCAGAAGTAAGTCCCACTGAATTCAGTGATACTTACTCCAAGATATGTATATATAGATTGCAGTTTTTTATGAATTTTTGCTAATTAGTGTTTTTCCTTCCTGTTCTTATTAATCATTTTCGGTGTATGTAACTTCTAATGGTGAATGATTAAATCATAGATGGTCTGAATTTCCATTTAATGATGTAATGTTCCATATGAAGTACCCTGTTGCTATGAAACCCAAATTTAATTGGCTATCACCCACACCTTCTGCACAGCTGAAAATCCCATCCAATACTGAGGTTTAAATATTTTAAAATTGTAGCAGAGATCAGGGTGCAGAGTCCTAACATAACTCCTTTCGGACTAGCAATCTTAGTACATTTACCTGGAAGTAATTCCCATTAAACTTAACCAGGCTTTACTTCTGAGTAGACTTGTATAGGATTGCACTGTTGTGCATCCATTACTCATGGACATTGAGGCTACTTCTGACACTATCAGTTGTTAATAGCAGCCAGGAAGAGTGTCTTGTAAAAGTGGACTGCATTGAATGTGAATCTGCAGATAACGTGTTTGATGTGGAATAGATTTATAAGAATAGTGCACTTAAGATACACACACACACACACACACACACACACACACACACACACACACGGGCAGATGTGAATATGAATAGTTGGTGATCTTTTACACAGGTATTAGTCATAGTTTTCGAGCTACTCTGTTTCTTGGAATACTATGATTGTTCCCGGAGAGGATTTGTCATAAGAACATGACGAGAAGGTGTTGCTGTTTTCCACAGCTGTTGCAATGCCTGTGTAGATTGGTAGGCAGATAAGTGTGCAGTTAGTTGTGATTTTTAAGAACCATTAGTCACATAAAGTTAATTGAAGATAAATGCAATTCAGGATAAGGGTATACTGTTTACAGATTTTTGTCCTCAGTGCTTTGGCTTGTAAAATTACTTCTACTTTCTTTCAGATGTTTTCAGCTATGTCTGCAATTCAGTGTGTAATAGCAGTCCATGCTCAAGGCAGGGGTAGCCAACCTGGTGCCCTCCATGTTGTGGACTGCAACTCCCATTCGCAACACTAGCTGAGGTGATAGGTGTTATAGTTCACAGCATCTGGGGGGCACCCTGGTTTAAGACGCACAGCATCTTATACACTGAATTCTGCCCTTCCTGTGTCTTCCCTGCCCGCTGTTCTTTTTCCTTTTTTAATGTGTTACATACATCGACTATATATGCATGACCAAATCCTGGCTTAATGAACGAAACAAGCCAGAATTCAGAAGTCAGGTTTAAACCATGGTTATCTATCATAGTTTCTTTGGAAGCCAATAACTGTAGTTTCTGGGTTTGGATGTAGCAATGGTCAGCTAAGGTTCCTGGTGTGCTTCCTTGCTTGCAGGAAGGGGGTGGGGGGGGTACATGAAGCTTGCACATATCTGAGCTTATAGTTATACTACTTTGTCTTTCTTATGGTTTACTGTCTCCTGAATGTGGCTAGATAATCTCAGTTGTTTAAAGCATGGTCTGAGCAATATTTCTCAATTCATTTTACAGAATGCAGGGGTCACAAGCAGGGACCTAATTAGGGGGAGAATTAAAGAATACAACACAATGATGAGGTAAGCAGCCATGTTGCAGTCTAATAGCTCATTTGATCTGAAATATTGGCCCTCTGCTTATGAATAATATAATTTTATTTTTTCAGTGCTTCGAGCGGCAAAACTGAGCCATCTCCCAAAACACCTCGTCAGACCCTGAGTATAAGGCAGACACTTCTTGGTTCTAAAACTGAGCAAAGAACTCAGAGTCCTCATTCTCCCAAGGAAGAATCGGAAAGGAAATGCCTTGCTAAAGGTTTGTTGTTGTTTAGTCGTGTCTGACTCTTTGTGACCCCATGGATCAGAGCACGCCAGGCACTCCTGTCTTCCACTGCCTCCCGCCGTTTGGTCAAACTCATGCTGGTAGCTTCGAGAACACTGTCCAACCATCTCGTCCTCTGTCGTCCCCTTGTGCCCTCCATCTTTCCCAACATCAGGGTCTTTTCCAAGGAGTCTTCTCTTCTCATGAGGTGGCCAAAGTATTGGAGCCTCAGCTTCACAATTTGTCCTTCCAGTGAGCAGCAATTCTGAAATTGTGCTAAAGGTTAATGTATATCAATATCATTACTAGTTTCAGCTCTTCCAGATTAACACCAGAAGAAAGAGGATGGTAACACATAGGAAATGACTTTTAGTCATTGGGCGCTTGTAGGAGTTTCATGGACTCTTAAAACACGAGTATCCAAGGCACTCCTTCCATATAGCCAATAATAAGGAAGCCCCTCCTGTGCTGCAAACTTTTCTTGCTCACCAGTAATAGGGAAACTTCAGACCTGAAGTGCTGTATCTTGGTTAGGTGAACAACCTGATGCGCTGGATAGCACAGTACAAAAAAACAATGCATGTTTAATTTCAGGAATCTTTTAGTTTCACAAACGGTTTAGAATTGTTGGTTTCAGTCTTCTTAAAAATATACTTTATTGTGTATCCCTTCACCCTCAATAGTGTTGTTATATTTTATTTTTCTCAGTCACTTTCTTTGTTGGGGGATTTGGGTTTTGCTATAGAATAATGAAGAAGCTTTAGCACTCTTGTTGTTGAAAAAAAATAGCTTTGTTATTCACTGCAGTCAAGTATTGTTGCAGACCTTGTTAATAGAAGACTTTGCTGCCATTATGATTTTTAAAATTAATCGCTCCCTTTCCTCATTTACATAAAATGTAATATGTCAGTTCTCAAGTGCTGTGTATGTATGTGAGTTCTGGCAGTGAAAGTATTGAATAAATTTTACAATAATAAGATCAATTACCCTTAATTACTATTGAAGGTTTTCTGCATTCCCTCAAATCAGCAGGTAAAGTTTTAAAAATTGATGAGCATATGTAACCAGCATGGATCAAAGCTGTTTTTCTACATGTGCATTCAACTTTAGATAGTTACCATTGAAATATATTCAACAAAACTAGACCATTCCAAAGTGTAGGTGTGCTTTTTACACAAGGACCATGACATCACAGAAGATGGTCAGAAGTATTCATTTGCTTTAGTCCAAGGTCATTTCCCCCCTAATCTTTTTCACAAAGATTTTCTCAAGTAATTGTATTTGATGGTATAATGTATTTAACTGGTTGGTGAAGTAATGGAAGCTGTTTCTGAATATTCTTTGGGGAGGGCTACTTCCAAATGAATTTCTTGATGTGTTGGAAACTTGCTTCTTGTTATTAATTGGGAAGTGTTGGGAGGTGGTTTGGAAGCCAGAAGTGGGTTGTCAGTAAGAAAATACAGGTAACACATAACGATAATGTTTGTGGTGGTTGCTGGATCTGTGTAGCTTTCCTGTGTATATGGTCTTGCTGCTTATTCTGATAGTTCTACCAAGAAAGAACTTATTTGGAGTCACCTTCAATTAGATCATGGAATAATTTTTTTTAAAAAAATCTGTTTTCTGTGTTGCTTTTGTCCCTTTACGAAAAAGGTGAGACGAGCCCACCGAAAGGTACATGGCGAAACATTCCCAGTATCATGAGAAAAACCTTTGAGAAGAAGCCATCTGCTGCTGGGACTTTTGGGGTCAGGCTAGATGACTGCCCCCCTGCTCAGAGCAACAAGGTCTGAGTTAAAAATCACGCATTTACATTTTGCTTTGAAAATGTGTCTTGTGTTCACAAAACATTATGGGGAAGAAGTAGTAAATCTCTCTCTCTCTCTCTCTCTCTCTCTCTCTCTCTCTCTCTGATTTTTCAGTATATTCCACTAATAGTTGATATATGCTGCAAACTTGTTGAAGAAAGAGGCCTTGAGTATACTGGTATTTATAGGGTTCCTGGGAATAATGCTGCTATCTCAAGCATGCAAGAGGAGCTCAACAAAGGGATGACTGACATTGACGTTCAAGATGATGTGAGTGATGCCATGTGTATTTCTGCCTCTATAAAGTTTTCACTTAACTATAGGCTAACAAGAATGCTCTTGTTTCTCAATTCTTAGAAATGGAGAGACTTGAATGTCATAAGTAGTTTACTGAAATCCTTCTTCAGAAAGCTTCCAGAACCCCTCTTCACTAATGGTGAGTTTTCTCTTCCAATCAAAATGGCCTTTTAAAAATAAAAGCCGTGTTGTAAATTCCTTATGGTAGATTAAACCAAATAACTGTTGTGATAATTTCTAAAGAGTGTCTAGTTTACTCCCAGTCCTTCTGCCTGTTACACTACTGAATATATAGTCTAGATGCTTGATGAACTATTTTCTTCCTTCCATTTCTGCTTATCCCAAGGCATAAATTCAGTCATTAAACTTTGCTCTCATTCATTTCAGTGTTCCTTAACCCCAACCACCTTCATTTACCAGCTTCTAGAAGGGATTTAAGACAGGGAATGGGATCAATAACTCAGCTTTGGATGCAAAAGGTCCCAGGGTCATTCCTGACACCTGCAGCAAAAAGGAGCAGGTAGAAGGCGATGGGAAAGTCTTTCCTCTGCCTGAGAATCCTGAAGAGCTGCTGCCAGTCAGAGTAGGCAGTGCTAAGTTAGATGTAACTGTGGTATAAGGTGGCTGTCTTTGGACCGACCTGCACAAATTGTGGCCCAACTCCACCAGTCATATGTTGTAGGGTGTCAGAGGTTTGGCTTTATAAGCAGGAGCTTTCGTGAGCCCCTGTGAGGTTCCATTCATGGTTGTTGAGTTGTATTTGGGTGGGCTGGTCACAAGACATGCAGGCCTACTTGTAGGCAGGTCACAAGTTGTTGCTCACAAATAACGTGCTCAGAACTCGTTGCTGTTTCTGCAGTTGTTGCCTTTTAGAAGCCCTGCTCCTGTGCCTTTTGAGAGCAGCTTGAGATAGAAATTGAGCCAAGGCGTCACCACCTGCAGTTTATGTGTGCCAGAATCCACAAAAAAGGTGGTTAAAGAAGCTGTTAAAGGTGGAGTTATATAGCTCTTGGAGGTTATGGTTTATATTAATATATAGTCTTTTGCAAAAAAAAAAGTGCATGTCTGAGAAAAATCTAAATTTGAGTTGCTAGTCACTTGACCCTGGTCAATGAATCACTTAAGTAAAATCTATACTTTGATTTCAGTTTGGGAAACTGTTGTATTTTTTTCAAAAAGAAAGAGGGGAGATTGAAATCAACAAATGCTGGAATAGGTTTGGACTTGGTTGTTTAAGAACAACCCCCCCAGACAAATCTTTCCTTATTTAAAAGTGAATAGTTACAATACAATTAACCAGTAGTATCTAGATGATCTGAAATTTATCCTAACATTGTCAGATGTAGTTTTATTCAGGCAGACTCTGTACATTCATTATGGTTTTGTCCAAATGGAATAGTTTCAGATAAAGTACAAATGAATGACAGGGTATAATTTTAAGCCTCATTTAATCACTGTTTGATAAAAATGAGGTGTGATTTTTTTACAATTAAACTTCACATCATGTTATTAGAACCTCTTATGGAGTAAATTTATAGCCTATATAATATGTTTTTGTTGAATTTCTAGTAGACAGGATACAGGGACTCAGGCAGGCTGAATCATCTGCTTGCTTTATGATGAATTTATAATGTGTATTCCACTCCTTTGCTCAAGTCATATTGCATTCCTTTTCTTTTCCTAATAAAAAATCTGTTAGATTGTATATGATGTCCTGCAATAAAATAATTTTTTTTCTCTTCAGACAAATATGCAGATTTCATAGATGCCAATAGAAAAGTAGATCCTGTGGAACGACTAAAAACACTAAAAAGGCTGGTATGCTGATTTTATATACCCACTTAGGCAAATTATTTGTGGTTATGTATGATTATTTTAAAGCTGTGTGATATAATCATGTGTTTCAGATCCGTGATTTACCTGAACACCATTATGAAACACTCAAATTTCTCTCTGCACATTTGAAAACGGTGGCAGAAAACTCTGAGAAGAACAAGGTAGCTGGATTATGTGTTCAGAGGGTTTATATTCAGGATTATTGTGTTTCAGGGGTTTTATTTTGTTTATCAAGTCATGACAGCACTCTGGTTTTCATGATATTCAACATAGTCCAGACCATTTGGGCCCTCACTATATTTGAACCTGTGTTCACTTTTTCCACTTGGCGAGTTTTCAGCCATGGTGTGAGCGTGGGAAAAACCTGTGAAAAGCAGGTGAAGAAGCATAAAGGGACTTTGAAAAACTCATGAGCTGCTGTAAAATAGTGGCCACCCCAACTCTTAGTGAGCTGCTTTCCAGTTGAGGTTTGGGGGAGAAGAAGGAAATTCCAAGCCTGAGATGAGGGGGATGGGGATGGGGAAGTGTTGTGTTGAACCAGAGATGTTTTGCTTTATTTCTCCAAAGATTTAGACCTTTTCCAGGAGAAATGTACCTTTTAGATTCAGTCGGGAGCAGCTGCAACTCACTGGTTAGCTTGCAGAACTGCATCTGCCTAGGAATGTTGTGTGTGCAGCATTGGCTTAGAGCCTCAGAACTTCTTAGGGGAGCAATGCTGAGCTCTGCATCTTTTGCTTGGGAGGCCGCTGAGAAGGGTAGGATTCATTTGCTAACATTTGCGGTTCTTTACGTCCTGAAGAATCATAGAATTGTGGAGTTTCAAGAGACCCCGAGGGTCATCTAGCTCAACCCCCTGCAGTACAGGAATCTCAACTCAAGGTGGCCACCCAACCTACCTCTGCTTACTCCCAGTACGATTAGAAAATGGTGTGCTAAAGGGAGCCATGTTTTGGACACTTGTCAACATTGGGGTTGGAGGGCAGGAGGTTGCCAAGGGTTGCTATGCTGTTCTTTAATCTGCAGAGTGAACAGTTAGAAATCACTAGTAAAATTTGCCCTTTTGTCAGAAAAAAACATAAACTGGGCCCTGCTGGATTAAACAAACTTTTTGCCTTTCCCAGCATCCTTTTCCCCACAGTGACTCACCAGACCAGATGCCTTTGGGAAGCCGACAGCACATGCATGCAGTAGCGCTCTCCTGCTCAGGTTTCCCAGGAGCTGTTATATAGAGGCACATTGCTTCTTATACTGGAGATAATACCATGCCTAGTAGCCATCGATAGCCCTATCCTCTATAAATTCATCTAAAGTCGGTCTTTGCTTTTATAGATGATGTGAAAGTATGGAACTGCATTCCCTTCTGCAAACGAGTAAATCACATTTGTTTTCTTATTGTCAGATGGAACCAAGAAACCTGGCGATAGTATTTGGTCCAACTCTTGTGAGATCATCTGAAGACAACATGACACACATGGTTACCCATATGCCAGATCAATACAAAATTGTAGAAACACTTATCCAAAAAGTAAGTGAGTTTATTTCGCTGTCCCAGGAAAAATTATGCAGGCAGAGCTGCTCGCTTTAGCTAGACTGGGTTTGATTCTGATTCTTCTTTTTTGATCTGCTCAATCCTCCTTTCCTTATATTTCGGCGTCGTCCACATTTTCATGATTTCACTTTTGTGGGATTTTTCACTTCTTTTATTTTAAATTGTAGCATGACTGGTTTTTCGCAGAAGATGATGCTGAAGAGCCCCTTGTAAGTACTGACCCTTAACTATTTGGATTCTGCCTCTCTTAATTTAGGCCCAACAGTAAAGTATCTCTACAACGAGCACATATTCTCCATATGTGTGAAACTTGCTCATCACAAGCAACTTTCTACCCCTCTACTACCGTGCAGTAATGAAAATAGCAGATAATGTGCCACTCACTGTGAAGTTGTCTCAAATAGAATAGTTCCCCCTCTCCATTTCCCTCTGTTTTGGGGCGTGCCCCCCCTAAAGTTTTACGGAAATGTTCGATTTATTGAGGAATTGGTTCTTAGGTGAATAATTGCAGTTTACTAAATACTGTTGAATCGTGATGAAACCTCTGACTTTGACACAATGATGAAGAGATCTTTGTTTATTAACTGCAGACAGCAGTTCAGGAGGAAAACACAGTAGAATCTCAGCCAGTGCCAAACATAGATCATTTACTTACCAACATTGGAAGGACGGGAGTATCTCCTGGAGACGTATCAGGTAACTCTTGCCTGGACAGTGTTAGTCTGTAGGCTAGAAAACTCTCTTCTAATGATTTGTTATAATCTTCTATTTCCTTTTATTTGCTAATAACTTGATTTCCCCCCCAATCTAAATGATTGAAAGTGTTTTGTTTAAAGGAGAACAATGGTTAGGCATGTTGCATGCATGTTCTATGTTCGGGATGCATTCTTGGACAACCGAATTGTAATTCTTAGACCATGAGAACTATGCATGCTCACGATTGTGTCATTAACCATGGTTTTTCGTGTAATTCTTACCACGAGGTGAACAGGATTCCTGCTAGTGTGTAAGTGGTTGATGGGATGGCAGAAAGCTTTAGCATCCACGTTCTGTTCAAATTGCACTGATTTGCAAAGTCAGGAAGGCTTAAAGTTCACTTTGTTTGAAAACTAACCACAATTTTTCCCTAAGTATTTTGTAATAGGGTATGTTTCATATTTTGCTAAATAAGTTGCTTCTATTTAATGACTGCCACCTTATTATTCTGCTAAGTACTACTACTGTTGCAAAGCTCTTACTCTCTTGGTGACGTTTTCCCACACTGCCACCATAACTGTTTCACTAACCAAGCATGTTGTTGATCACAAATGTTATCCCTTTGTTTCTAGTTTGTGTTTTAGTCCGTAGAAGACTTTTTTCAGCATTTTATTGAAACAGTCCCTCTATCCTGATGTTGAAACAGGAGAAGTGGGAGGAGTCTATCACACGGTGATGTCACTAGTGGACTCTGTGATGTCACTTATGGACAGCTGGAACTGTAGGAAGAAGGAGGACTGTTGCCCACATTGTAGCTGCCTTGTCTGCAGAAACCCCCGTTTCTTGTAAATGCACAAAGAATTAGTTGATCTGTACTGTAAATTTTTTTCTTTTAAAGAGTATTTGAACAGATCAGTGCTACTTTTTAAAAGTGTTTCTGCTGTTTCTTGTTATTTCTGAAGCAGACCCTGAGGAGAAATAGCATGGTATGGTCCACCAGTCTTTCTAGTCATTAGCCATGTGTCAGAAGGGGCATGGCATGGGGCTCAGCTCATTAATTCTGAGGTTGGGATGGGGACCCCCTGAGAGTTTGGAGAATGGCAAAGTCAAACATCGTTTGGTCACTGTGCTAGCCCCTCCTTATCCCCTTTATAGCTGTTTAACCTCTGTCCTCGTTTTCTGCCAGACAGTAAAATTATGGTGTCCATTTTTCCATTTCATAATAGCGCTTCTTTTTTGAGACGAGTACAAAACTGATAGCTGTGGAAATCTAGCGAGCGACAATTTGAAATTTCCTTAATGTGTAGCTCAGAGGAGCACCTGAAAATGAAACTGGGGCGCCTTCACATGTAAACCCCAGTGCAAACAGTTTGGCAGCATACAAACATGACTTGCCAAAAAGAACCTTTGAGAATTGTTTCAGAAGGTAGCCAAAGGCTCTTTAAAAAAATGAAAATAAAATTGTGCATGTCATTTACAGGAGCGTACAGAGTACAATCCTGAAAAGGTCTCTCAGCTGCGGTTTTGCAGGGCTGTGTATTAGGACATTGAATAAATATTAGTATTTCTGTTCTGCTTTATTTAGAAGAACTTGGCTCCTTTGCCATTTCTGTCATTTGAGCTGATTCTGCCTACAACTCACGGCATCCTTTCATGGCGGTGGCTTTCTGTGGTGCAGCTTGCATCTTTGTGAGCTCTTCTTATCCACTTTGTTCTGATTATTTATTTATTTTGTTACTTGTTTGCTCTCACATTTTGTTCTGTGCTTGTCTTCTTTCATACGTCCGGCATTGTCTATAGAGTGAGATCAAGCTCTGTGCAGTGATGACTAAAGTGCTCTATTTTGACTTTCTCTCTCTCAACAGATTCAGCTACTAGTGACTCTGCAAAATCTAAGGTAAATCATTGCACTTTTAAATTTCCTTCTAGCTAAATATTTATCTGCTGTGTTACTTGCATACAGATGTGGGGAAGTAGACAAATGCCACACTCCTGGTATTTTACTGCATTTCAGTGCAATCCTAACAATGTCTATTCAGACGTAAGTCTGATTAAATTCAGGGGGTCCTTTTCCCAGGTGAGTAGGGTGAAGATTTGCAGTTATAATCTTCTAAAGGTCAAATCCACAAAAAGGATTGAAAGTCTTTTATTGTAAATATAGATTATATTGCAAAAGGCACCGGCAGCACCACTGGTGCAAGAAGAATAGTATAATAAACGGAGCACTATACTGTACTGTAATTAAAGGGTGTTGAGTACATTCAGGAAAATATATGTAATATAGTTAATGATAAGGTCTCTGCCATGGGTGTCCATTTTCTGTTTTTTAAATTACAGTGGTACCTCGCAAGACGAATGCCTTGCAAGACGAAAAACGCACAAGACGAAAGAGTTTTCCATTTTTTGAGTCGTTCTGCAAGACGAATTTCCCTATGGGCTTGCTTTGCAAGACGAAACGTCTTGCGAGTTCTTGCGAGTTTGTTTCCTTTTTCTTAAAGCCGCTAAGCCGTTAATAGCCGCTAAGCCGCTAATAGCAACTAAGCCGCTAATAGCCGTGCTTTGCAAGACGAAAAAACCGCAAGACGAAGAGACTCGCGGAACGGATTAATTTCGTCTTGGGAGGCACCACTGTATTATTATTATTATTATTATTATTATTATTATTATTATTATATTGTTTTTCATGTGTTTTTAGCATATTTTGTACATCACCCTGAACTATATATGGAAGGATAATAATAAATAACAGTAATAATAAAATATTTGGAAATTGCAGTCATGAATTAGCATTAGAAGATAGTGTTACTGTTTGGATATTGCATACATAATATCCTGACTTTCAAATTACATTTTAATGATCATCTTTATCTATTCTGACAACTTTTGGGGAGGGAAATATCTTCAACTGAGCAGATCCTAGTAGAACTCAGTAGGAAAAGGCTCTTCAGCCCACACTACCTTCCTTCTGATATTCTTCCTTATGTTTGCTCTGGGTAGTTTATTCCTAAGACAAAGGGAGCCATTTCAGACCAGATGACTGTAGATCTGTGCTTATTAAGTAATTGGTGAATTTATTAAAGAAGTCATCTGGCCCATTCCCGTTCAGTGACAATGGTAGAGCTTTCTCACCTTGCCCATTTAAAGTAAGAGTCCAAAAATGCTTCTTTAGGTGACACACATTTTAAATGTAAGCTTTTATTGTGTCAAACAAAACATGGGTTTTTGTTTCCTAACCTCTGACGGTATTTCGTTTTGTTTACTTGTCTGTCCCATACAGGGTTCTTGGGGATCTGGAAAGGATCAGTATAGCAGAGAACTGCTTAAGTCCTCCATCTTTGCAGCAGCCAGTCGCAAGCGGAAAAAAACAAAAGAGAAACCCCAACCCAGCAGCTCCGAAGATGAGTTAGATAATGTGTTTTTCAAGAGGGAGCAAGGGGAGCACTTTTGCGGCAGCTCGGCAAAAGATAACCCACCTAAAGAGGAACCGGAGAAGGAAATGGCAGGGAGAAATGTGAGAACGGTAGCTCCAAGGGAAAAAGAGAGCAGTCTTAAGAAGCCTTCTGTGGCAGCCAAGGGGGAGACTGCGTTGCCAAGGAAAGAGTGTGAGCCCCCGGAAGAGCCTACAACACCTTACCACCAAAAATACATGAGATCGCCAAATCTCAGCTTCCGGCTAAGTACCCAGAGAGATTGTGTGAAACCACCTGTTTGTCAAGCCTCTTCTCAACTGGAAGAAACCGTCTCTGACTCAGGCACGATGCTTAGCACTTCTTCACAGGCTTCTCTGCACAGATTCTCCTGCAAAAAGTTGGCCAACCCTGGTGAGTTTTTAGCAGCTGATGTCAGCTCCATCACTTCTGATTACTCCACAACTTCATCTACCACGTATCTAGCTGGTTTGGATTCCACCATGCTAAGCCCTGAGGTGCAGTCTGTTGCGGAGAGTAAAGGAGAGGAGGCTGACGATGAGAGAAGTGAGCTGATCAGCGAAGGTCGCCCTGTGGAATCGGACAGCGAGAGCGACTTCCCCGTTTTTGCCACGAGCTCTGCAGTGGAAAGGCTGTTCAGGGGGAAGGGGCAAGACGTGGCAAAGGGAAGCCGGAGGAACTCTGAAGACAGCGAAGTCAGTTGCACAGAGGGAAGTTCAACGCCCAAGCTGGACAACCGCAGACTGTTTAGCTCACACAAACTTATTGAATGTGATACGCTATCCCGGAAGAAATCAGCCCGGCACAAGACGGACAGTGAAGGCTCCGGAGATGCCAAGTGTGAGAAGGAGTCTCCAGCGGTGACCAAAATGTTTGACATCATGAAGAAAGGAAAGTCAACCAGCAGCTTAGCTGCGTCGGCTAGAAGTGAGCCTGAAAAGCAGGAGCCCACATGGAGACTCAAGATTACAGACAGGTTAAAACTGCGGCTCAAGTCGTCCGCAGATGATATGTTTGGAGTAGGCAGTCAGAAATCGAACTCTGCAGAGACCGCCAAGAGAAAGAACATCAGGCGAAGGCACACTTTGGGAGGCCAGAGAGATTTTGCTGAAATAAGTGTTCTGAATTCTTGGAAAGTCCAAGAGAAAAATCCCAACCGGGAGAAAGACGCTTCAGCCGTGAACCGGCTGAAGCCCAAATGCCCAGCACAGGATCTCTCCATTTCAGACTGGCTTGCACGAGAGCGTCTACGCACTAGCACAACCGACCTTAGCGTGGGGGAAAGCGGAGAGCCCAAGCGGGAGAACACTAGCAGAGTAGCAGATTCGTCAAAGACAGACCTCTCTTCGTCTGCAGAGATGTGGGCAGAGGAAGGTGGCTTTTCTTCTAGTAGTAGTTTGACTCTGGTTCCTCGAACACCAGTGTCAGGATCGCTGCAGCCACTAGACCATGTTAATGGAGAAAGCTACCAGAATATGAACAAAAGCAACTTCAGCCCAGCAGTTGATGCCCATCCTCATAAATTATCTGGGACCCAGGTGGTTAGATCTCGATTCTACCAGTATCTTTGAAATGGAGAGAGAAATTCAGATGTCCACTACAGCAATTCAATTAGCAGCTTCTTTTTTAACACTTTCCCAGTTTTTCTGTATGTGTTTATTTCCCCCTGTATGATGTTACTTTTGCAGCTCTCAAAGGAGGTTTGTTTCATCTATATGCGCTGTGGAAAAGGTCTTTATGGTGCATTAATACAGCCACAATATTGGGTGGGAGGGTAGAGCCTAAAATATATATATATATAAATAAATATATATAAATATATAAAAATAAATTTATTTTAAATAAAAGTATATTTGATTGCTGCATACACATGTGGAACAAAGCATCTAATGCAACATGTTATGTAATGTGTACATGTTTTTTATGACTGACAACTGGCATTAGTATGCAGGAAAAAATGTTCTTTTGGCTTTAGTCACTAACAAGTGCCTCATCAAAAAAAAAAGTTCATTTGGTTTGTTAGGGTGCCATAATAATTGTTAAATTAGAGGATGTTAATATAAACAACAAATGAATACATTTTACTGGTAAGACGTTTCATGACATTTTACAAATTTTAACACAGGTGGGTACAGAGCTTCCATTCCTTAGGCATTCCAGTTGGATTTCTGAGTTTTATATTCCAGTTTTAATACAGTTTTTGAGTTTTATGTGACTTGAATTTTTAATCTTTCTGTAAAAAATAACTTAAATGTATATACTCCATCTGTATCTTTTCCTCAGATACCAGATTTGATATAAATGTTGTAACATAGGCGTGTAGATAGTGGATCCTGGATGGAACTGGTTTCTTTTATTGAGAATATAATTCTGCATGAAGACTTTAATGAATCCAAATCTGTATCATGCCTGTGTGCATACCCGCTTAAAACACTGGAAATAAAATTGTTTTGATGGTTCTTTGCATAGACTGACTTTCCTTAAAGGGGGAAGAATGAAAAATGTCAAGTTCATATAATCTAAGTTCACTGACTATACCCACCCAGTAATGAGAAAATGAAAAGTGGTTGCCAAAAAGGTCCATGATGTAGGAAATGGTTATTAAAATGACAAGTGAAGGCTTGATCAAGGCTTGTTTGTGAATTTTATTTAGGGATGGGGCTGATGGTTTATCGTGGATTAATTCTTTTGCAGCCCACTCTTATTGTCATATTGTTCTTGCAAACAGAAGCCTCAGTACTGAGAATCGCTTTGGATATATCAAAGGCCTTGTGCAGGTTTAATGGGCGTCTGTTTTGTTTGGATTGTAAGGACTTCCAAGCTCTTCCACAAGTTACTTTGGGGATTTTGGATGAGGTATGCCCTACTGTGAGGGTGGATGGTGTTTGGAGGAGATAATTTGACATTATCTCCTCCAAACACCACCCAAGTACCATTGGGCAGGTGAATCAGGGCAGATTCCCATGTTGAAATGGTAAACATGTTTGCAAGATAGAGGACGGTGTTTCTTGCAGTCTTAAGTCTGGAGTCTCGAGTCTTAAAGGCCTTACAGTAGATTCTCTTTTGTAGCTCTGAGCTGAGGTATTATTCTCAAACTTTGAGGCATCTCAGACCCCACTCCCCAAGTCTCAAATCAGGTAACAGGAGTATGGCATGACGGACATTTATTCTGGATTAACACAGCACAAAGTCTATAAGAGGTGAAAGCAAACTCCTTGGTCACCTTACTGTTCAAACCTCCATGGAAATTCCAGTTCCATTTGTAGGAAGCCATTGCAAGGACATTTTTCTTCCCTCCACCCCACCTCCTCTTCCCAGTTACTAGGGGTAGGAGGATTTACAGTACTGCAAGAAAATAAGGACTGGTTCATGTATGCATTCAGTTTTCACCGTGAGGTTGCTGTGGTGTAAAAAATGCCAACTTGCATGAGCAGCAACTTGACATAAATCCGTTGCTACATGCTATAAGGCTGTATTTTCAAGCATCCATCATAAACGCTGTGCTATTAGTTTTCAGGGACAGGATCCCGATTCATTCAAGAGCTGTGGAGTGGATGAGGTGGTTATTTATGTATGTGTGTGTAGAAATTTATACCTTCAGAGCAGCTGGTTGACCGAAGATGGAGACACACATGGACAAGTGCCACAAGTGTTTTTGGTAGCTGCAGACCAACACCATTGTGTTGCATATTGGGGCCAATTCACACAATGGTAGCAGGGTGCTTCGTTTCTATGTAAGCTGATGGAACTTGTGGAAAAGAGCGAATAGAAGTAGTTTCAGTAGCCTGCAGTTCAACACATTTTAGAGCTGTTTGCAATGAGTCATAATGTGCGCCCATACAGCTTTGATCTACGGGCTGTGCTCTCCTGACTGTACCATGACCTATTGAAATGTGCTAGGCCAGGGTTTAAAAGAGAGTTTGTTCCCATTTTGTGGATTGAGTTCCCTATGGAGATCAGTCAGGTACTGATGATGAGGTGCTTTCATAGACAGTTAAAAGACCTTTCTGCTTACCTTGGTGTTTCCTGACTGTATGCAGTTCTCTTTTGGTTCTTGAAGCTGTAGTTGTTGAAATTATGACTCTCTTGATATTTGGAATGCTGGTTTTAATGATTTTATGTATATTGTGAATTGCATTGCGATTCATAAATGTATAAGTGAAAAGCAGTATATAAATAAGCTTCTTTGCACAAACTTGCTTGTATTCAGTCCAGATTGGAGTGAGGGTGGGATGTGGAGAGAAGCAGTCCACTGTACCCTAAGAGTTATGTTAATGAACCCTCATTTTAATTTAGTTATGAAGTGATACAGCTTCAGACTTTTATCTCTGATGCTTTATGCACCGTGTATGTTCGTAATTATGATTCTATATGTGCACACCCTCCTTGTTAGACTTTCTCTTTGGTGTTTTATAATCAGCTGCCTTTCACTGTCACTTCTGGGGCCAGCCCTAACTTTAGGCAGAAGATTTTGAGTGTCACGAGATGTCCAGTGTCATCTCATACTCAATATATCCCAGTCCCACTTTATCATACAGTTGAGCAGATAGTAAGGCTTCTTTTTGTCTTTGATTCTTCTGTCCCTTTGTTAACTGTGTGCCATCCTTTGTCAAGTTCTCTTGCTTCCACCATTTCAACGTTGCAAAAATACAGCCTTTATTCTCTGCCCCTTTGGTGAAAACCCTGGTTTGAGTCTGTTGCCTCTTGCAGCCTTTTCCACTTGGAACGGCCCATGTCTCTCTTATCCAAACTACTGCTTCCAAAATGAATTGCCCCCCATTTCCTTTGATCACAAGACTGGCTTCCTGTCTGCTCCTAGAGCCAATTCAAGCACTTAGTTCTTCCGTTTGATGTCTTCCATGGTAGCTTCCCTGTCCCTGCCTTCTTCTCCATTTGCCATAGAGGACTATGGTCCACTACAGGCACAAGCATCCCTGCCTGTAAAGCCTTCACTCTTACCACTCAGTCACCTTCCTCCACTATCTGAAACTATATTGCTTCCTCTACCCTTTGGGTCTTTACTGCATGATGCTAGTTGTCTCCAGTGTTAGAGGCCTCACTGGCTTCTGATAGATGTCAGGCATTTTGTGTCGCTGGTCTCATGCTGTAGAAGACACTCTTGAGGATTCGGCAGGCAGCATTACCTTCAGGCTTCTCTTGAAGAGCATTTTATGCCAATAGGCCTATGCAGTTGTCTAAGGTGTTCTTGATTGCTGAGCCATTTCAATGATTATTTTGTGGGGTTTTAAATCATGTCATGTTTTGCTGTGTACATGTTGTTTTGTGCCACCCGGATACTTTATGATATGGCAGCATATATATTTTATTTCAAACCACTCGACATCTGTCTCCATGTAAGCCTTTGGAACACCCCCTGCCCCAGATCTCATGCCTTACTGTAACTGAGTATATGCGACGGAAACACACTGTTTGCCTCTTCGTGCCTCTCATGTGCCAAATTTCAGATTGTCAGGTCCTTAAGGGATGAGCCCTCTTAGATTGTAAAGTGTCACACATGCTGATGGCAATTGTGTTAGTAATAATATACCCCGAAATCTGAAAATTAAGGTGCTTATCAGAAGTTTGTCTTGGTATTTGCCATGGCGTTTGGATTTATGTCTACTTTACCCAGACCGCAGCATTTCCAGGTTCACCAAGATTGGTTTGGTCAAAAGATGGATACCAGCAGTCAGTGCTTTTTTAAAAAAGAGGCACTGGCATTCTTAAAAAACAAGTGTTAGCCAGAATGTCACCACCATTGCTTTGGGGGGGAAAGCTCTGCCCCTCTCTTAAATCAGAGTTCTCCGAGTTATCCCTGCTCTAGGCCTTCAGCAAATGCGTAAAATGTACATGTTCAAGGGAGAATTTTGCCCAAGGGCTGCTTGATTTGTGGGTTGATTGTGCTGGCTCTGCTGGCAGAAACATAATTTTGTTTTGTAGCTTTGTGTGTGGACTTTTAAAATGATGTTGAGAGCTGCCTCAAACATTTGAAGAGGGTGGATATAAATAAAGTTAGTAACACTCTGGAGCAATGAGTGGTTGTAATGCTGAACAACTGGTAATGGTGGAAGTTTCCTAAACCTCTTCCCCCAAATGGTAGAGGTGAGCCTACCACTCACCTTTCCACTTTTCTGGTAGCCTTTGTCTACAAGGAGTAATATCAGCTAGCTGGAGATGGGGCTCTCAGAACCTTAAAAAAATTAAGGAACTTTCACATGCTGCATCAGCACCTAAGAATCCATCTTCCAAGTAAGCAGAAACTTTTTCCTGTAAACTGAAATTGTTTTTCAATCTTACTTTATTCCTATATAGATAATAGATATGGATATTTATTTATTTATTTATTTATTTATTTATTTATGCAGGGGCAAATGTAGCCCATCCACTGGGTGGACTGATATGCAAGAACTTTATGTTTGTGACTTGCTCTTAACAGAGTGTTGTTTTACTTGCTTCCAGAGGTATGCAGTTGCTAGATGTGTGTGATGGAAGTATCAACTATATAATTTGGAAAAGTTGTTTTTTCACTATATATTTGGACACTTCTTAAAATATTGTAACCAGATTTTGCGTGATGGTTCCTGAGATCAAGGAGCAGGTTTTCTATTATGTCTTGAAGTCAGGTGGCTGCCATTTTGGATTCAGATGGGAGACCGTTCCTTTGAAAACTGCACTAATTTAAAAACTACTGGCTCCTTAAAATTCCTGAACAAGGTCACGTAAGAGGCTTCTGTTCACTTACATTTTTGCAGATTGCAGTATTGGGCCAGCATGATAATCTGCTGCACGTTATTATAAAACAAGCAAGACAAGCAGGATGTTGTCCCTATGTTAGTGGCAGCCACCACTGTGGTAGCTGCCACTAACTGTGGTGCTTGCATAACACAAAAAAATTGAGACAGGAAGCTGCATTGGTCCTCAGCTTCCCATCATGATTTCCTGCAGCAAAATGGCCACTTGTAGACAAGCTGCCCTGCTGGATCAAGCCATTGGCCCATCTAGTCCAGCACCCTATTCCACCCTCCAACCAGAGGCCTATGGGAAACCCACAGGTAAGACCTGAGTGCAACAACACTCCCCACATGTGATTCCCAGCAGCAGGCATTCAAGGGCATCCTGCCACAGGCAGTGTATAGCCTAGTAGCCATTTACGCACTGTCCTCTGTGTACGGCTGGTGCTGGCCCTACTATTAGGCGGGTTGAGACAGCTGCCACTGACAAAATGTAACCTGCACATGTAAAACTAGTGCAGTTTGGTCAATGCATGAAGTTGCTCACCTTTGTATGTATTTATAGCAAACAGCAGACACAACCCACCATGACTTTAAAGTGCTTATGCCCTTTTCTTTCAGTGGGACAGACTGAAGAATATGCATACTTCTCCCACTGAAATCAATGGGACTAAAATGTGCAATGGCTCCACCCAAGTGCATTGGGGGGCTAGTATGAAAACTATGAAATAACTGATTAGTGACAAAATCATACCACAACATAAGCATGCAGCCCTTTATTTTTGCAAAGGTTTTTTCCCCCCGCTTCTGTATTATAGAGTTGTACAAATAAGATATTTACAATAAGAACCACTCGCCTTGCCACACAGGTTGCTTTTTGAAACCCATCCCTGCCCACCCCACCCCCCTTGGCAACTCCCAGTTGTCCCTCACTGACCTTTTCCCAAAGTGTACTTGAGAACCATGCATAAAATGGACCTTTGGTGTCGAAAACTACTCTTGTCTGTGCCCAGCCGCATACTGTACTTATATTTTATATTTATATATTTATATTTATATATTTATAATATGTACAGAGGTTTTTCCATTATACAGAACAGTACAGAAGTATACACTTTTAAAAAATAATCCACATGGTAGTACTACATGATTTTTACCCAGGTCTCAGTAAAATGGAAAAATGGAAGGAAGCAAAAGGGAATCAGCATTGCTGATTCCCAAAACAATTTTTTTCCTTGGCATCGCAAATTATTATTAAATATAATCTGAATGGCAGTGCAATAGGTAAAGTTGCCTCCTACCACGTCAGTCTCAGCCTTAATTCTTGTCGCTTGTGCAGAGGAAGGTGTTCAGCATAACTATCAAAATGTACGTTATAATAGTATCAAATGTTTTGGCAAAAAAGATTTCTGAAAGTAACCATGAAG